>NC_047028.1:3238913-3571390 GCF_902652985.1 Pecten maximus | reverse complement strand
AATAAAATAAAGCAAGATGATATTTATGACGTGTGTAATGCGATTTAAAAAAATTTTAACCGAGACCAAAGTTCAAGGTGTGGGTCATTCAAAAGTAGTTCCGTTTAGTCGAATTCATGCACGTGAAAAAATACAGCTGTTTTCCGTCACTGCCGTATACAGCAAAAATATATACGGTGGGTGTATTCCGACAATGCGGTGGCAGTTGCAGGATAAACAGCTATATTGAACGCTGTGAGTGAACATGGCTTACACCAATATGTATCGAGTCCAACCAGGCGTGAACAAATACTTGACTGGGTTCTGGGCTCTCTCGACACGGTAGCGGTCTCGGTATGTGACGCTGTTTTAGAATCGGACCATTTTGCCGTTACGGGGAACCTCTCTTTACCGGATGTTACACGTTATAATAGTTTGGGACGTTCAGTGTTCAACTACAAACGAGCAGACTTTTTATCCATGAGGAGTCTTTTCTCAAATATTGAGTGTGTTACAGCCAATGTTTACAATTCAAATGTCCCGCTTTTTTGGTGCTTACGTCATGATTTCAATTTCCTTTAATATTCGAGAACGAGGCTTCAGCACATGTTTTTTCCAGTCGTTTTTTACTAGTTTGCCGTGCGGCCTGTGTTCATTACAACTCTGTGCCAAAATATCAGGATTTCTAAACTATTAGTTTGGTGAGTTAATAAACCAACTATTATCTGTATATTGTTTTGGACCTGTTATGTACTCATAGTAATAGTTTGCAATACGTATTTTTGAGTGTTTACGAACCACGGCGCTGTATGCGTAATAGACCGTGCAGGTGTCATGGCCGCCCAGTTGTAAAACCGCATTTGTTTGATTATCATTCCTAGTTTCATTTATCATATGCTAGTATGTTACTGTAATTATGAAGAATACTTGAATATTGTAGTATATTTACCAAGTCGTTGGTGTAATTCGACATTTAATCATGTCAGATTTATTGCGTCGATAATTTCAGGTGATTCTCGCATAGCGCTGATTCATGTATGTGCATACTATTTGATCATCAGTTTACTGTATTAATATTGTCTGGCTAGAAATTATTATGTCAGAGTAGTATTGTCTGGCTAGAAATTATTATGTCAGAGTAGTATTGTCTGGCTAGAAATTATTATGTCATAGTATTGTCCGGCTAGAAATTATTATGTCAGAGTAGTAATCATAGACTATTATCGTTGTTACATGTAGTTGTCAAGTATATTGATAGTGGAATTTATGTCGGTAATAAAAACAAGTCACGGTCGATTTTTCATGGATTCAAGGGAGATAATTTGCTCGTAATCTTAGTCTGTAAGAGTTACTTCCCCTTTTATCATTATTAATTGATGGTTTAATAGGATTTGTGTACAAATGTATGTAGAGCACTAGTACGGCCGACCTGTGTATTAATTCTTTTGAGAATTATTATTGTTTAGTTTCTAGAGTGTTCAGCTATAAAGTGCAGCTTTTCCAAGGTAACATGTATAATGCTTATTTACTAGATATAATGGTCTTAATGATTTATGTTGGTCATTTGCATTATATATTGTTATATATAATATTGTAAGACATGTACTTATTGTTTTTTGTTTCATATGTTTCAGTTAATCGTATTGTATGCTGTATGACTCTTGGAAATAAAACGTTCACTGGAGTATACAAACGAATTAGCAATTATTCTTGGATATTTGACGGCACAGACTGGTCTTTTATTTTTTATTCTGAAACCGTAAATGAAGCTTTTGGCCAATTCCATGATGTACTCACTTCAGCTATTAAGGCGTGTGTCCCAGGTGATTAACGCTGTTTTCCTTCCTGGTATGACAACGACCTTATAGCTATGGTTAAAGAGAAAGAACGTGCGTATAAAGCGTATGTCAAGGCTGGTAAGCGACGTGATTCTCCTGAATATACCCTTGTTTTTCTTCTCTACGCGGGGAGCTCAAGTCGCCCCAGTCATCCAAGTACAACGACTACATCACGAATGTAGAGCACTCTGTGAAAGACAATCCCAAACGGTTTTGGGGATTTGTTAAAGGCAAGCGGAAGGAGGGTACTGTTCCAGACTCTTGTTTCGGACAGTTCAACGTCATCCTCCAATAATGTTGAGTCTTCGAATTTGTTCAACGCTTTCTTCTAGTTTCTAATTACAGACTAGTGTCTTTACTGCCCATTTGATCTAAAGTTTTCGAAAAACTTGTAGACGCTCATTTTTCAAATTTCATAAACACGCTTATCTGCGATGAGCAACATGGTTTTATGCCAAGAAGGTCTACGGTTTCCAACTTTGCATGTTTTACTGATCAAATTTCCAAAGCCTTTGATATTAAAGCAGAATTGCATGCTATAAATACCGACTTTTCAAAGGCCTTTGATAAAGTAAACCATAGATTGTTATTGCATACGTTGAAATCGCATGGTGAAGCAGGCAGTCTTTTTAAATAGTTTTCTTCTTATCTGCAAGACAGATTCCAACGTGTTACTGTCAATGGGGCAACATCCGGTTGGTGTGATGTAACTTCCGGTGTGCCCCAAGGCTCAATTCTTGGACCAAAACTTTTTCTTGTTTTTATAAATGAATTGCCAAGTCTTGCAAAATGTTCTAATATCCTAATGTTTGCATACGACAGTAAGTCCTTAAATGACCTTAGCTGTTTTAGGACGTTAAAAAAAATAAACCGAACCAAACCAAACTCTTATCCACCAGATCGAAGTTGTTCAGCGCAAATATTTGAATTTTTTATGTTTTAAGGCACACGTCGATTTTAATTCTATGTCTTACGCTGAAACTTGTAAGTATTTTAAACTTCCAAGCCTCGAACAAAGGCGAGCATATTTAGACTGTGTTTTTCTTTTCAAATGTGTAAATAGTGTATTTGACTGTCCTTATTTAGTTTAGCAAATGTGTCTTTTAGTACCCGGTCGTAATCTACGATCGTTTTATTCAGTTTTACTGTCAGAAAAGTCGCATAAATATTAGAAAGTACATTTGTATAGTGTTTACAGGATTCAATGTAATTTTAATACTTTTGATCTTGTTACAGACTGTGATGTTTTATTCGTCTCTCACTGGGTTCAAAGTTCGATTACAGCATATTTTTTTTCCACTAGTTCAATACTTTTGTACATATATGTCTGTGTTACATTCATAACGAACTGTCATATAATTATGTTGTATTTGTGATCCATTCTGTAAGTGGACCCCCGGGTCTGTTGAATTGGAAATAAATAAATACACAAGATGTAGTCGGGTATTTTTAATATTAACAAATCTATTATGCCGGTATAGATCCGGTACACGTACATAAAACAGGTTTTATTATAGTATCTTTTTCATTTATATGTTATTCACGGCTAAAGAATGTCTAATAAAAATGTATGTTAATGAAAAATATATATTCGTTTGATTTGCGAATGTAAATACTATATACAACACCTTGGTTAATGTCTTAAACATTAAGGTACGAAATACTATAAATTTACTGCGTGCTGAGGTAAAATATCTATACACAACACGTTTTTTTTATGTCAAAAACCTTTAAGTACTGAGATTTATATTAACTTTATGCCGAGATAAAATATCTTTATCTTATAGATCGGTAAATGGCACCTTAGAAAGTGTACCCATACTACATTCTAATGTATTTTGTAACACTACATAAACCAAGAAGTTTCATTTCTAAGTATGTGCCACAATGCCACTCATTGTGAGAAGAAGGGTCGTTTCAACCCCCCCCCCCCCCCCCCCCCCCCCCCCCCCCCCCAACGTACAATCAGTCTTCTGTATCCGCGGCTAAAAGAACTAGAGTCACTGTATTCTATTAAACGTGGTCCTCTTTAGAGATATGGAAAACAAATCACCTACTGTTTGCGAGAGATCTACGTTTACCCGAAATTGAATTTCCGTCAATGATAACCCGTTAGTCTTTCTTCTAGGGTGTGTCGGATTTGAAACCGGATGAACAATCTAATTAAAATCTAGATGGTCATTCTGACTACGTGACATGAACGTTGTGAGAATGAACATTTATATTGTAATTATATTAGATTGCCAGATGAAGGAAATGAAGCAATGCATCTCCAGGGTCTGGTATTAAGGTTTAATACATAAATTTGAGAGAAATAGATTGATGAATACTAGTTGGGGTGGTTTGAAAATCATATCAGACACAGAAACCAGACCAATACATGATGGTTTCCATTCTACTCGGCATATGTTTAAAAGCTTGGTTATCTCAGGGCTCGATCGTAGGACTGTACTTGTTTCGTCTGTATGTAAATGATTAGCAAAATGAGAGAAGGAATAATATAAAGCCATCTGCTGTTGCTACTTTATTATATATTATAAAAGGTAAAAGCCATCAGAAATTTTAGACAATTAAATGCTGGTGTATTTTTTTTTTTATTTTCGATGATTATCAAAAAGCTAGAATAAAACCTCATCATTAACCGCTTTGCTGCTTTCACGTTCTGCGCTGATAACATACATTTTTAAGGCAATTGAAATACTTGATACAAGCAAGATTAAATTATGTTAAGCTCAAGTGCCCACGTGATTCAAGGAGAAATAGGTGGTATACGAGTGTGAATCTCTTGTGTTTTTTTTGTATATTTTTATTAGTTTTTTTTAAACTCATGTCCAGGCACACCCGTTTAAAATAATTAAATGTTAGATCAATCAAATAAATTATAAAGCATTTTTGGTTCTGTCTTTATCCAATTTACATTTTTTTTTAATTTTCCATTTCCATTTTCCATTTTTCCAGCTATTCAAATCGCCTTTCGTCCGTGGTCGGTCCGTCCCTCTGTAAGCAATTCTTGTTATCGCTATTTCTAAGAAAATACTCAGGGGATCTTTATGAAATGTCATACATATATATGTATGTAGGACTTAGTGCATACTCCATTGAGGGACAGATCGAAAGCTAGCATGGTTGACAGGCGGCAATCTTGGATTTTGACAATTGAAGCTTAATATTGCTATTTCTCAGAAAGTACCGATTGAAAAGTAACCTGGCCGACAAGTGGCAATCTTAGATTTTGACAATTAAAGATTCCCATGGTCTTTTCCAGATTGCGGTGTGGTTTGGCTTGGTTTTTTTTTTTTTATATGTTTAACGTCCTTTCAACATTTTAGGACGGTCACCCGTGCCTGTGATATATATGCGTGTGATGAGTGCGTATGTTTGTTTTGGGAGGCTGCGGTATGTTCTTGTTAAAGTCTCCTTGTGATAGGCCGGAGCTTTTGCCAATTGAATGCTACCTCACTGAAGAATACTACCTAAGAAATGATGAGATCCCAATTTAGTCACCTCGGTACAATTTTACGCCCTGCCTGCAGGGAAGTTGTTGAATTGCATTTTGATTTTAAATGCTGTAATTTAGCTGAGACATGCAAAGACATCCAGATTGGATCAATGTGCCAGTATCAACAGAAGCTCTTCCCCTGATACATTGCATTTTATGCGCCACATTGTCATTTCATTGTTTATTTTTTTGAATAAAACATGTGTGTTCTGTTCAATAAATCTGTCAGCTGTCTCCATTGAGGCTCTTTGAATCTTTACGTTTCCTTTCAATTTCTTGTGATAGGTTCTGCGTATTCTAAAAAAAACCTATTGTTGATATTATATTGTTTGTTTTACCGTTGTTTTAATGCAACGATACGTCAATGCATCAATCAATAACACTAAGTGTGGCATCATTTTGATAGCTGCTCATCCTTGAAATTAGATATTAATCGAACAATAGCGCTACTGGTATACACCCTATAATGTTAGGTACACAGCTGCTTTAGTCCTTATTCATGCCCATGAACATGGAAATCTATTCCAGGTATGTTTTACAAAACAAGAAATATGTCACGTTCATTGATGACTTAAGCTGATTTTTCATGCTTATATTGTGGATTTTCGCAGCCTAGCATGAGGCCTAGCATCACTGGCAAGTCTTAGAATGACAAAAAAGCTGTATGGTGGAGTTTTATATTACTGGCTTTGTTTATACAATTATACTGGCTACTAAATCTACTCATTGCAGTAGGTAATAGCAGGTGTGTCTGAAAACCTAGTCCGATATAAATTCACATCTTAATGCCTAATCCGGGCATGGAGAGATTGGCGGTTTTGTTGAACGTTTTTTTCGTGTTTTTTTTTTATTGTACTCCGAAAATCTGTGGCACATACATAAAACGATGGTCGATTGTAGACATTGAATATATTACCCTGCATATGCATGCATGTACTTGCGACTATTTCCATTTCATTATAAATGTTACGATACAGCCTTTTCGTGTCGCCATATTTAACAACTTGTTTTGTTTACCTGCTATATTTAAATCATAGTGTATGTGAAGTAAATGGAAAGTGTACACAGGATTGTTATTTTGTTACATACACAGGAAAACTTAAGTGTAATAACGAAAGTCATTTCTCAATGTGTAAATGTCATGACAACTTCAAAGGAAAATTTTGTTTTTGAAACATTCTTCGGGTGTTTTTCTACGTGTGAATTCCTTTTCTCGTTTCAGATAAGAGAATCTGCCTTTGGAAAGCTCAGAACAAACCAGAATGGCATTTTTAAAAACAGAGGATTATGTTATTTTGGTGATAACGATTGGTGCTACACTTGGTGTTGGATTGTACCATTCATTTAAAGGTGGAAAACGCAAATCTACTGCCGAGTACTTGGTCGGCAATCGAAATATGTCTGTACTTCCGGTTGCATTATCGTTGATGGTTTCATACGAATCTGGCATCATGATGTTGGGAGTTCCGGCGGAAGTGTACATCTACGGGATGCAGTGGTTCCTGTCAAATTTAGGACATTTCTTTGCTGACCTCCTAAATCTTTATATATTTGTCCCGCCATTAAAGCGTCTACAGATTACAAGTATCTACCAGGTAAGTGGGGGTGTTTTTGCAAAACATTATTTCAATATTATCCTACTACTTTTGTAACAAACGCAGGAAGCGAATCTGGACCATTTATCATTTATCTTTACTGACATGAAATAATTAGACTCGTACCTCTCTCAAGCTCTCTATTTCTCTTTCAAAAGATTCCAACCTCTTACTTATCATACATACATTACAAACGAATGCACCATGCTTGATTCTTATTAAAACTAGTTTTAAATAATCCTTGTTATTTTTTGTAGTTTGAAGCCCATCATCATTATCATATGGCAGATGGTGGGCTACTCCGTCTGTAAACAATTCTTGTTATCGCTATTTGGAGGGATATTCCACACACTTCATGTTATGTTAACGTTCTCTTTGGTCCCTAGTTGTGCCATTTCAATTTAGATTTTTAATCAGAAAAAAACAAAATGCATGCAACGAACTTTCCTACGTTGTTCAATGAGGTAGTCACAAACTATTACAAGGAGACACGACCTCAGAATAGCACTGACTGTTAAAGGAGCGATAAACCCAGTAAACATAAAAACAAACAAACCTACAGGGCATTGATTGGACAGAAAAATGGCAATACTGAAGTCACAGCTAGACCGACTTGTCATGGCACAACTTCACATCTAATTACTGTTTTATATGTGTATCCGTTAAAGAGTAAACAATCAGGTGTATAATTTTATGCCCCAGACCATAGGATGGTGAGACATAGAAGTAAAAAATGGAGTCAAAGCTGTTTGGTGAACTTACGGATCCCGAGATAGACTAGTACGATTAGTAGTTTATCCTTTGATTTCAATCGTGAAACTCAGTTCAAAGATATAATGGCTGCTGCACACGCGCAATCTAAACAACGACCACGTGTGATCCTTGGTTATAAAGCTCCTAGTAGGGTTTCATTTTAAACTAATTTAATACTCTTATTTCAAATATAAGTGACTCAATATTATGGGATTGAAACTTTAGAACTCCTTGACAGAACATAGCAGTCAAGAGTACCATTCTCCTACACATTCATTCTCTAGTATTACTCTTTGATCATCATCATCATTTTTTATTTCCTCCTATTGGAGATTAATAATTTACATTTGAAATCGAGAACAAAAAATTGTAGATTAGGAAAACAGTTCAGTTGGTAAGATACGAAAGACTGCAAAACAGCTTTCTCAATGTCGCGCAGTGACATCAGGGGTTAAAGTCAGATAGAACTCAAAGTCAAAAACGTTGCGTGCACAACCGAGTCGCCTTCATCAGGAATCGTCTCCTGGCACCATCGTCGTCGAATGGAGTGTTCCATGTCACACCTACTAAGGTCTTGGTAAATGAGACATTGTTCTCGCGTTCTATAATGGTGTATTCAATTAACGAGAATCTTAATAAGTGGACCAATTATGAAAAAGCCCTGCATATTACTTCGTATTTTAGGGGTCCTGCACAAAGGGTTCTCTCTGAAATTAAGACCTTCAGAAAAGTTTTTTAAAACCAGTATTGAGTAAAACGTTTGATCCTCCAGGTAAAAATACTGCTTACAAGTATGAGTTTAGAAACAGATACGAGCATCTAACCTTAGAGCTTCCTGTAAATGTTATCAACGCCAAAAAGTTTATTTACCAAAGGGTGACATTGTTGATCAGTTCATTGATGGCTTAAATAACTGAGTTGGATAGACATGTACATTTTTGTCATGTAAAAAAGCACTTGACCCAGGCGTTGCGTGCTGCGATTGAGTACACATTGTTTAGGGCTAGGCTTTGGTTTGGTTTGAATTGTTAAACGTCCTATCAACAGCTAGGGTCATTTACGGAAGACCTCCCGTGCGTTCGAAATGCATGCGTGTGGTGAGTAAAGAACGAAGAGAAAAGAAAAGAATATGATCCTAAATTTAGTCGCCTCTTACAATCATGCAATGGGGACAGCAGGTACAGTTCTGACGCCCTACCTGCAAGGTAGTAGTGCTTGGCACGTATGTTAGAAAACCAAGGGAATTAGACTAGAGAAATAAGTTGAATTCTAGTCAAACACCTCTAATGATTTACCATTTTCACAAAGGCATTGTTGTGTTTGGTTAGTTAGGACATCTATTGTATGATTCTACATATCCATAAAATGGTAACTCTGGTAGATCAGAGTGATTGAATACAAAACTAAAATGCTGAAATCTCGTATTGCATATGAAAGGAATGACATTTTATTTCGCACGCGGTTGACAGACACGAGTTTACGAATCTTGCTTCCAGTTGTAATGATATATACGTATATTTTCTTATTTCTTTTTTTTTCTAAACGCAAAACAAAATTTTCTAACAGATTCATTGAATAAGTAATCCAGTGACAAAATTTTCTCCGACGACATTCTGTGCGTTCAGTCTGCCCCTATCGGCTGTCAAACCCTCGATGTATCTGACGAAGGGAAGGAAGTCTGATTGATCAGAGTGCATTTTGTGAAGCCATTGGACGTTCCTGGTGAAGCACAGGTAGACTGGGTCAGCGTAATGATACTCGTGACGGTCTCCACCATCAGGATGCGCGATGGACATCCTGCTTTGATGACTCGCGGCGCATCGATCACCGCAAGTTCTCGTGACATGTCACGTGACTGTAGTAATTGGGGATTTAGAGTGATATGTCGTTGTGATTTCACAACCAAACAGGTAATTGTTCATCGCAGTGCGCGTACTGTAGTGGTATTCCTGTAACACAGCTACAACGGCTGTATCAGTAAAACAACTTCTGTGAAACCGAGCAATATTTGCCTGGTAGCATTCCTATGGAGAGTGGATTCAAAATTGTACAAATGGCGGAGCGGGGCCAAAATTGGTCAATATAGGAGTATTGATATAAACGATATCTTCTCTAATTAATGGATATATTTCATTTTTGACTGGTAGCATCCCTATGGGGTAGAGATTCAAAATTGTACCAATGGTGGACAAAGGGGTCAATTTGGCTAAATTGATATAAACGACTTCTCTGAATGTTTTAATGGACATCGCTAATATTTGACTGGATTTGTCTGGTAGGGATTCAAAATTGAACAAATGGTAGAGCTGACACCTCTGAGGTCTTTCCACTCCCCGAGGGAGACTTGACTGCGTTTCTGAGTGTTATCTTTGAAGCAGTTGGGGTCCCTTACCCATTAATATATATAGCATTGTTAGACATTAACAAATAAAGCGAATAACAAAATGAACATGTTTTGACGTTTGGTCAAATCCAGTCAGGTGAGCGATGCAGGCCCTCTGGGTCTCTTGTTTGAGTATGTCGAGTGAAGAGATATGATAATTAGACAAATCGTTTTGTATATCTTGTTACTGTCTAAAGAGAAATGCATAGAATTCTACTTTGTCTAGGCAACTTCACGTGTAGCATACTGGAGTAGCCTAGATTTAAAAAAGAATCTTATTCTGATTTTCAACATCATGAGTCTGGCAAAATTCAGTTTCACTGTTTCCAATCAAGGAAGACAGATAAAGCAGAATTAACAAAATCCAGATTTGCGGATCCTGAAAACACTTCAACTATTAAAGAAATAAAGTCTATGACCAAACAAAAAGAAAGACAGTTCCAACAGAGCTGGCCAAAAACATGGCCTTGGATGAAGTTTGATGAGGTTGCTAATGTTTTGCATGTGGTGCAGCAAATACCCAGCATCTGCAGACAAAAGCAGTTCAATTAACAAGGGCTGTACAAACTTCAAAACTGACTTATTGCAGTCCCAGCAATGTTCAACAAACCATAAAAGGTGTACTGTAACATTTCTCGGAGAAAAACGGCAGACGGAGAATGACAGGCAGAGTCACTAGAATCTGCTTCTAATATCTTGCAAAAAGCACCTATTGCAAAAGCCCTGGTAGAGCTCAACGAAGACCAAATGCGTCGTATGAAGCAGCTCTTCAATACAGCATATGGCATCATAAAGTCTGGTAAGCCTTTGATTGACTATGAGTTTATCTGCACCATCTAGGTCAAAATGGCATTGAGATTTGGGGATTTGGGTAAGAATTACCCTAATAGGAAAATCATGTACAGAATTTATGTCATCTGTTTCTCAAACCTTACACTGAGGCATCATTTGGTTTGGTTTGGTTTATTTTGTTCAATGTGTGTTTTGGGAGGCTGCGGTATGTTCGTGTTAAGTCTCCTTGTGATAGGCCGGAACTTTTGCCGATTTATATTGCTACCTCACTGAAGTATACTGCCGAGACACCCAGCAGCACACCCACCCGGTCACTTTATACTGACAACGGGCGAACCAGTCATCCCACTCCAAATATATTCAGCGCTAAGCAGGATTAACAACTACCATTTTTAAAGACTGGTATATCTCGGCTAGGGAACAGAACCCAAAGCCTTTCCTCACAGCGGCGAACGCTCATCTAAAGGCCAAAAGTGAGGCATTGTCAAGGGAGACATTAGGTTTGGTTTGGTTTGGTTTATTTTGTTTAACGTCCTATTAACATCTAAGGTCATTTAAGGACGGCCTCCCGTGCGTGCGACATTTATGCGTGTGGTGAGTGCGTATGTGTGATTTGGAGACTGCGGTATGTTCGTGTTAAGTCTCCTTGTGATAGGCCGGAACTTTTGCCGAATTAAAGTGCTATCTCACTGAAGCATACTGCCGAAGACACCAAGCAGCACACCCCATCCGGTCACATTATACTGACAACGGGCCAACCAGTCGTCCACTCCAAATATGCTGAGCGCTAAGCAGGAGTAGCAACTACCATTTTTAAAGACTCTGGTATGTCTCGGCTAGGGGAAAGAACCCAAAACCTTCCTCACAGCGGCGAACGCTTCTAAAGGCCAAAAGTGAGGCATTGTCAAGGGAAACATTAAGAAGAAGAAAGTTAAGAAAATTGAGAAAAGATAAGATCACAAATTTAGTCGCCTCTTACGATCATGCAATGGGGGCAGCAGGTACATTTCTTACGCCCTACCTGCAGACATTAGGAAGAAGAAAGTTGTTCAGAAAGAAGAGAAAAGATGAGGCATCATGGGATATGTACTTCCCTTATCCTTCATTAGTGTTCTCTCCGATGGTAGCAGATATTTCTGTTTTGGAGCGGGAGTTGGTTTATATCAGGTATGTTGACCAGAACTGTGTCCCATTGACAAGAATGCTCCAGATGCTCCCACTGATTTCTTGTACATCAGGATCGATATTAATATCGACCTAGATATCGAAAACCTAAATCCAGCTTATGACATGCATTGTCCGAAACGTTTGTGCTCTAACTAGCTTTGATTTGGCATCAGTTGATTTTGCAATCAAAGAATGGAGTGGCAACAAAACTCCAAACAGTATTGCCATTCACTGCATAGCACACAAGTTGGAGCTTGCTGTCCTTGATGCCATCAAGATGTTGGATCAATTGCCTCCTTTGATTCTACATCAAGGGAATCTATAATTGCTATCACTACTCCCTGAAAAGAAGACGGGAGTTAAAGGAAATTGCCTCTCTTCTTGGGAATGACCTATGCCACGTTAGCAGTGTGAAGCAAGTCAGATGGCTTGCTAGCAAGACGAGAGCTCTGCAAGCTGTGGAAAAAATTGGTTTGGTTTGGTTTATTTTGTTTAACGTCCTATTTACAGCTCAGGTCATTTAAGGACGGCCTCCCATGCGTGCGACATGCATGCGTTTGGTTTGGTTTGGTTTATTTTGTTTAACGTCCTATCAACAGCCAAGTTCATTTAAGGACGGCCTCTCGTGCGTGCGACATGCATGCGTGTGGTGAGTGCGTATATGTGTTTTGAGAGGCTGCGGTATGTTCGTGTCGAGTCTCCTTGTGATAGGCCGGAACTTTTGCCAATTTATAGTGCTACCTCACTGCCGAAAACACCCAGCAGCACACCCCACCCGGTCACATTATACTGACAACGAGCGAACAGTCGTCCCTTCCTCACAGCGGCGAACGCTCAACTAAAGACCAAAACGAGGCATTGTCAAGGGAGACATTAGGAAGAAGCAAGTTGTTCAGAAAGAAGAGAAAAGATAAGATCCCAAATTTAGTCGCCTCTTACGATCATGCAATGGGGGCGGCATGTACAATTGGTGAGTGCGTATTTGTGTTGTGGTTTGGTTTGATTTATTTTGTTTAACAACCTATTATTTTAAGATATTTTCTAAATAAAAAACCCATCAATGTATTTGGATTAAATGGCCGCAGCCTCTTTTAATATAGATTGTTTTACAACCTCAGAACATGGCGAGCAGGCTTATAACCGTAATCAATAATCCAGAATTTGTTGTCCAGGAATTCCTGTTACATCTCAAAATGCTTGGTGTCCAATATTTTCATGAAATTTTTTACTGAATGTAAATATGGTAAAATATATATTGGATAAAGATTGTTGTAGCATGAAGTTGGCAAGTCCATATTAAAAGAACTTTAAACATATTTTTTAACTTTTTGGTATTTATGGCCATACATTTCACAACACTGGCACATTTTTAACTCTGCTTAGTTCCACTGTGGTTTTGCCACAATTGTTTATATAAAGCAATATTAGCCATTAGATGATAAATTAACAGAGTTTAAAAAAATGCATATTTATTCAAAGATGTAACTGGACACCAAAGCAAATTTTTAAACAGCCAAAAAATATACCAAACTCGATATAATACATTTTACCAATATTTTGCTTTATATCAAACAAAATATCACTAGGAATATTTTAAATACTGAGAAAGCTACTGTAACATTAAATTAAAGATCGTATATCAACAATATAGATGTAACTGAACACCAAACTTTTGTTGGTGTTGCAACACATGGCTTTGAAATAAATTTTACATGTACAATAATGTTTATTGTCTCTTATCCTTTGGAGCATTTATTAAACTTGATTATTTATTGATTATCATGTCAAAAAGCATAAAAATATCAAAATGGAAGGTTGTGAAGATATAAATGATATCAATAGTCAAATCAATTGTCTAATAATGAAAAACAACACTTTATAAATCTAGAAATGTCCAATTTATTAATTGTCACAACAAGGATAATTTCTACACAAATTTCATCGACATTGATAAAGACGCAATGAACTTTCTTCACTATTTCAACCAAGTAGGGTTTTTGTGCTAAGAAAGGGAGGGAGGAAAATAATCAATCATCCCTGTGTGATGTAGATACATGTGAAGATATATCTCAACACTAGATGTATTGCAGTGAAATCAGTACCAGAACCATGGATGGCCATAAACCTGAATAAATCAATTTTGTATGAAACATGCCTTTTAATTGTCTGAAATAATTTTGTTATTATACAGTTATCGACCTATTTTCAGGTGAATACGATGATTTATCAACCTGAGAAAGTGCTATTTCCCGAGGCCAAAGGCTGAGGGAAGTATCATTTTCGAGGGTTGATAAATCATCGTATTCATTGCAAAATAGGTTGATAACTGCTTTATTATATGACACGTTCCCAACATTAATAAATATTTGACTGTGATTTTCCCCCTTTCCTGATTTGCCAATTCTAAATACTCACTGTCCTCAAACATTATATCAATCCCAAAATCAATGCCCCGGGTTAATATAACAATTCAACAACACGAGTTCGTACCCAAATATTGAAGTAAAACTTCTCTGCGCCTAAAGACAGTGTCTGGTTTTTCCATCTTTTTAACTATGTTTTCATTGTCCACTAAAGCCCGTTCCGGCGAAACTTTTCTTTTTTTTAAGGAAGGACTCTTGGTGTTTTCCAGGAACTCCACATAGGTTGTCGACCCTTCAGAAACATCTAATACCTGAAAAGAATAAATTAACATGTAATTTCACTATCCAAGGATTAATAAAAAAAAACATCAAACACTTCTATTGATTTGGGAAATATGTTTTGAAATATAGGTAGTACATGAAAGGCAGAAATTGAAAAATATACCTGTTAACGACTGAAAAAAGTATTGCAATTTATATTTTTATACAAAAAGCAATTGAATTTTCCTTTAAAACTTGTTCCTATTTATGATGTGGTTCAATAGCTAAGCTTCCTTAAAAAGCGAGAAGTTTAAATGCAATTAGAAAACTTTTTATAGGGGTGGTCCTAATATTGAAATATTTTTTACATTGATTTGTTAATGATTTCTACCTCTCCAATGTACAGCAATGTTTTCTTCTTCGTCTGAAATCGGCATAGAATGTAGTCGCCAGGCCCAATAGCAATTAGAGCCCTCGTGGTCTCGCCATCATCCCTGTGTCCATTTCCATCTGCAAAAGATGCATCACATTTATTTTACACTTCAGTAAAGTTAAATATTAATTATATCATTTCAGAGTATGCTGGCAAATCAAAAGCTTATGTTCAAACTTTAAAAAATTCAATATATATTTTGTATTATTTTCAACTGAATCCTGATTGTTCATGATGACAACACTTAATTAAACCAATCTAGAAACTCGGCTTTGTTACTTTCTCCAAAGTCATGTAAGAAGGTGGGTAAATCAGCATACCCTCCCTCGGTCAGGGCTACTTAACATTAATTACAAAACGAATATTCTTAACTGTAAATATGGCAATTATAGTTAAGCAATACAAAACCAAAATACTGCTTCCGCACTGTATCTTAGAATGTAAATTGTAAACGGTAATATGTTCAACAATAAAATTAAAATGTACAGTTAAAACGATTAAACAAACTTTTTAACACTTTCAACATAAAAACGTTCAACTTCAACTTTTTATACTTTACCTTTGCAGCTGCTTTATCTGTTCTGTTTGAGAACATGATGCTAATTAGTTAAATATCATTGTAAAAGTTTTTTAGATCAAAATAACTATTAACCTACCTAGCTGAACTGGCTACATCACATCCTGGCTTCTCTGGAGCTAACGTCTCTGTATCTGGCCTCTCTGGAGCTAACGAATCGGGGTCTGGCTTCTCTGGAGCTAACGACTCAGGGTCTGGCTTCTCTGGAGCTAACGACTCAGGGTCTGGCCTCTCTGGAGCTAACGACTCAGGGTCTGGCCTCTCTGGAGCTGACGACTCAGGGTCTGGCTTCTCTGGAGCTAACGACTCAGGGTCTGGCTTCTCTGGCACCGCAGCCTCCCAAAACACACATACGCATGCATGTCGCACGCCCGGGAGGCCGTCCTTAAATGACCTTAGCTGTTAATAGGACGTTAAACAAAATAAACCAAACCAAACCATCTCTGGCGAGAATGGCTCGGGGTCTGAATCATCTGATATGTCCATTTCATTGAGGATATTCCAAATGCTATCGGGCAAGGAATAATCTTCATCTTCATCAAAAGATGTGTCAATGACTACTTCAGTTGTGCTGGAAAATGGCATTAGTACCACACAATGATTCACTGTGAAATTCTTCTCCTCTATAGTTTTTCCACGTGCATTGGTCCACATGATGAAAACAGGCTTCTTGTTCCAGTCTTTTTCTTGAACGGGGTAAAATATTCTGTGCATATCCTTGTGCACCGTATGGCCTCCACACATGGGGTATACAGATACAACAGGGCATGATAAGATATTGGAAAGACCAGCCTGTTGCCACAGTCCCATGTATGTTCCATTTTTGCATACTGACAAAACTTCTTCCTCAAACAATTGTCTGATACTTTCTTTATTCAGTGGTGTGTCCCATAAACAAGCTGGAGTATGACATCTTGATATCCTTGTGGATTCAGTCCTTTTCTCAAGTACTGGTTATCCAAGTAAACCTCCGAGTTCTTCACCAACTCACAAACAATTCTTTCTCTTATTTCCTGGTGTATATTTTCATGGCTGTGCACAAGTAGACTGGCAGAACAAGGCAAGCAGTTACCATCTCCACATATCATAGCTGGGTGTAGCTGATCATTTTGTACATGTAGTGGAATAGAATAAATCAATGCTCATTTTATCCACGACTTTACCGGTATTACAGAAGGTTTTCTCCGTAACTTGTGGAAGTAGATCAAATTTCCTTTTCCTTTGCAATGTTCTTTAATTGTGTAACAGACGAACAATCTGACAATGTTAATATACCCTTTGGCTCTGCTTTTCTCCGTTTCTGATCATCACTGTTGTTGCTTTTACTCTTTCTCTGCTTCCGTTTTCGACCTTCCTTGTTGCCTTTCCTCTGGCCATGATCACTGTTGTTAGTTTTGCTCTTTTTCTGATTAGGTTTTCGACCTTTCTTGTTGCCCTTCATCTGGCCATCACTGTTGTTAGTTTTGCTCTTTTTCTGCTTCCGTTTGCTCCTGTTCTTGTCTTTCATAAGGCTATGTGTTTCCCATTCACCAACACAGTCTTGATATAAACAGACTCCTTCATCAGCTGACAAACAAACACGATAAAAGCAACTCAGGTGTCGAAATTTTACTTCCCCTGGCTGGATTCCTCGGACGGAGTGTAGCTTTCGGGTTCCTTTCAATGTTTGAAGGTCAATTGTACTTTTATCTCTCTTTATTTTCTCTTGATAGAAGAACACTCTCCGTTTGTGTCCATATTTACCGCCTGCATGCATAGTGAGATTTGAGTCGCAGAAATAAAACAATTCTTTTGCATTCTGTATCATTCCTTTTCTACTCTTTACGTGTAGTTCAGCCTGCTTCTTCACTAATCCACCCAGTGCATCGCATGGGGATTATCCGTGCCTAGAACCAAAGTATGCTCTTTCCATCACATGTGTTTTTGTCTCAGAAACGTGTAGAAAAGGAATCTTTGACTTGAATTGTGCTGCACAACCGTCAGAGAACTGTATTTCCTTCAATACGGGTACATGACCTTGGATATGTTGTCATTGTCTTTGAAAACTGGTCCACTGCCGCTGCATCGTGATTCAAGTCTGCAGATATAAATACTGCGGACTCTTGAACAACAGAGTCCTTACAATCAGGACATTGATAGTAGGCCATCATCGGGAACAAGGTCGCCTGTGTGTAGTTGTAATATGCTGCCTGTACCTCATCCTGGTGGACACATCTGTAGTTTTCCGAAAGGTCTACAATTGTTACAACCATCGTTTCCGGAACTGACTTAGACAGTTCATTAAATTGTTTGTACTGCCACTTCGCGATGAAAAGGTGAATGGCTAGAAAATCAACAGCTTCCATGAATTCACTGGTCAGATTGGCCTATGTGCCACTATGTTCCACCAAGATCTGTCGCTTCACTTCTTTGCCACCAGCTGCTCCAACTGTTCCCAGTTCCTATCTCTTCCATGTATACATTGCATCACTGTCAGCATCTACTAGAGGTTTCAGAAAGGTTTTCAAGTTCTTTGTGCCACATTCTCCACACTGCCTTTCTACACATGTTCGTAAGTGGAACTCTCTATCAGCTTTTCTGCAAAGTTTCAGTTCAACAGCATGATACTTGCTTTCAACTTTGCAGTCAAGTTTATGTTTTTTGAATGCTTGATTTAAGGTATCAACCTTTGGTCGCAGTTTCCTAAAATGGCTGAGTGATATTTTCAAGTCAGGGTGATCTTGAAGGAACCGTTTATGTACCTGCTGAATGGTATCGGTGAGGACCTTCTTCTGTTTTAAGGTCTTGCTGCTTACCGTTTTCTTTGTCGGAAGTGTAACCGATTCATATTCATAAAACGTCTCAATACTTTGAACTGTTTGATCAGAAAAAGCGTTGAATCGTTTCTCTTTTCCATTACCATTACTTTCTATGTCTGACATGCGCAACCAATACTCCCATTTCGTCCCCAAGGCTTGTCTGACTTTGTGTTCCACTGCAAACTTGCCAACAAGACTCTTGTGTGAATAGATTATATCTATGTCTTCCTTCCTTTGTCCGTTGATTTTTTAACTCTTTTAATACTGTTTTCACTCTTGCGACTATCTTTGAGTCTGTTTCATTCTTCAGTTTTTCTTCTATGGAAATAATCAACCCTCTTCTAATCAAAGCCTTCTTCCGCCTGGGTGTTACATTTTGCACTGCCTCACTTATAGTGTTCTCTGCATTTTTTGGTAGGTACCGCCTTCATTGCTTCTGTGGAGTCTGACTGTCTGAGTTTACGCCATCAAAGCAAAGTTTCTTCTTAGCTTTCAGTCTGTATTTTTCTCTTCTCTTTGTGTTATTGGCACGCAACTCTTCTAGGCTCAACTTGCTCCTTTGATCTTGTTTTTTCTTTCTCCAGTATTCTCGAATTTTGGTCATTTTCTGTCGGGTTGATGGCTTTTCGATTGAACCCTTTTCTTTCAGTCTCTGCCTGTATGCTTTCATTCTATGTTTTGCCTTTTCATTGTACTTCTTCCTCTTTTCGTCTTTCAGTGACTTCCGGTAACCTTTTTTTGTTTCAAACAATCCATTTTTTGTGTTGTTCATACTTGGCTGGGTTTTGCTTCAGTTTTTCACGGGACCTCTGGTAATAGTCTTTAGGCGTAAGAGAGGTTGTTCTTTTTGGTGACGAGTCCGACGACCTCAACTTCACACGGAAGGAATACCTGCAATAAACAGAGGAAGTAACATGAGGAAAGCAGAACAATCACCAAGTAGGGGAAAATGGTTTAAATTAGCACTGGCCAGGGGAGCCAGTTTGTCTCAAACTTTAATGGTCCCCACAAAAGTTCCCTGGTCCAGCATTTTGATGGTATTTTTTAAGCTATGAAAACATTTTGTTAATTCATATTCACGTGTAGTGTAATTGTAGTACTAAATAGTACTAGTCTAACCAAGGTATGACGAATGGACAGAGAAAGATGGACAGATAGAATGAACGCTATATGCCACAGACCACTTCATAACAGGGAAATAACAATTGAAATAATTACAAATAAATACAAAATAAGCTAAGAATGTCACGTCGAAAGATACTTGTTATATTTTTGCACATCTTACCTAGAGGTCCGTCTCCCCTCATCCATTGATCACCTTTTATGTCTTGTCTGTTCAGTGAGGTGTTCTAAGACAAGTAATTGATCTTTTAATTGATGAGTAGCTATGCAGACAACTTTTTTGTGTCCAAGTTACATCTAAATTTTCTACCAAATTTCAGCGCTTGTATTCCTGCAAGCATATCCTTTTGCTATCTACATATAAACTTGGTTCCAATTGCAGTTTATTTTTATCCTTAGAATAGTTTTCAAATTAAAAATAAGATACAACTATGTTTTGTTTTAAGATGTAACATAGACACTAGTACTTTTTTCTATAAGTAACAAGGACACAACTTTTAGTGTCAATGTTACATCTTTCAGAGAGAAATCGATATTCATAAAAGCAAAACACTATCTATTTATTCAGACACATAAACTAATTTTAAGCAGCATTGCATTCAAAACTTTTAACGAATAAGTAAACAGTAGAAGATCATATCTTGTTCTAATAAATTTCAATTACTGGTATGAGATGTAACGTAGACTCAAAAACTGTTCCCTGTTGGTAACGGAGACACAAAGAATCGTGTCAATGTTACATCTAAAATAATGACAGCGAGTACATTGAAAACGAAAGGTTGTAATAATTTGCAGATTGTTACCCGCAAAATGTTTATGATAATACGTTATTTTTAAGCAGTTTACAAGTTAAAATATAGCGTAAAATGTGGGAACCAATTATATCTGCTATTAAGATGTAACAGGGACAACAAATCTTTCAATTTAAGAGTAACCAGGACACCTTTTGTGGTGTCAAGTTACGTCTGTGTTAGAAGAAATAAACAAAAAACAAACATTGTGTACATAAGACACTATTTGAGTATTGCCAGGATGAAACAGTAATCTTAAAACACAATGTCAACAACACTTATGTTGTCCAAAATCTTTTAAAACAATGAACACAACTTTGTACAGGTTAGATGTAACATTGACGCCAATATATTTTACCAGTAGGTAACGAAGACATTAGATTTGGTATCCAAATTACGTCATGAAGTAAATTTTTGTAGAACACCGCTTGCAATGTTTATGTCGTTAAAAGTTACTGAATTCGACAAGTTCAATCAAAATCTATTGCAACGAACCTTGATAATGATCTTTCTTAACATCAACATGCAAATACATAATAAATGTGTTCAAGACGTAACTTGGACGCAACTGATTTTTCACATATTTGGTAGTCTGTCGGTGTCTATGTTACGTCTTTGATGTAGTTGTACATAATTTACGACTTTCAAATGCATAATCGCCCAACCGCCACTAACTATTATGAATTATGCAATATTGTTTTAATATAAGTTTTAAAAAGAACCAAATGACAACTAAAACCGAACATTTCGGCAAGTCTGAAGAACGATACCGACCCGGGACAGACTGCGTGTATAAAATTATTTCGATATGCAAACACACAGGCATTTCACGGCGGATTTCTTACCGATCACGAAACAGCATGTCGTAAACCTTACAAAATCTGCCGTAGTGGCTACATTGTCTTTCGTATCGATGAAAAAAGTGTGACTTAATCCACAATGTATGCCATTGAGACGTAACAAGTACCAAGTGACACTTACCTCCTCGTGTCAGCCATGCTTTTTTTCCAGCAGAAGACGACCAATTGTGTGTGTGTACTACATGATCAGTTCATGTAGACAAGTGTGTATACGGTGCCCGTGTTTACAAAGCTAGCTTTCGACTCTGTCCAATATTTTGTTGAGCATTTTCTAATCTTCGAGACGTAACGATATGGGACACGAATAAAGGTCCTGGTGAGGCTTCATATTTAAATTCGAGTTCTTTATGAACTGCCTATTTTTTGGTATGATAAGAATAAAGTAACCTTTCATGTCTTCAAAATTAAATGTAAATAAACTTCCACAACACAATCTTTATATCGAAAGTATGTGCATTTAGAGACGTAATAAATTGGACACGAACAGTTACGTCACTACTTTTTTTTTGAGTTTAATATTTGTGATTTTCGCTTGCAAATGTGTGTAATCTTCAGTAAATCCGTCAAGGTTAATATTCATGCAATGATTCAATATCGTTTCAGCGGCAGATACAACATCCTTTCATTTAAAATTCATGTTTACATTTTGCCTGTATTTTTTTATATAAAAAATGTCCAATTTTAAGCTATTCAAAGATCGTAAATAAGTACTTTTGATGAATAAAATATATTTTAAGCCTGATATCTTTCAACATTTCAATGTTCTCTCTAAAGAAGAAAGCAAATTAAAGCACAGACTTCAAATAGAGAGAAAACCAGGAATTTTGGAGATGTAACAGAAATTCCTGGACAACGAATTCTGGATCATTTAATATAAATTTAGTATGACAAGTACATGCAAAAGCAAGAACCCATGCTGAATGTCTACCCGCAGGTATCCGGACATAAAGCCCCTTGCCCTCTGACCTAGCAGAGTTTGCATGCACTTGTACAAACCGAAACCACCTCTCGCAAGAGGAACCAACAACTCCAACCTGGAGAAAACCATAATCCTGCCTACAGCTCCCAGGATATCACGTGGCAAGCATTAGAGGAATCAGGATTGTTTAGACTTAGCCCTGCCCTGCCAGAAACTCCTAGGATACCTCCATAGCAAGTTTTTAGTCCTCCAGGGTAAACCATAGCAAGACTATTGGCAGAACAGAGCACAGTCTACTATAATAGTGCCAAAATTAAATACATATGACACCAAAAAACAAAAGTAAAAGCCTGCCCGCCATATCCTGCCACTCGGGACTGTCTATACAGTTCCGCAACCCCACAGAAATACACCTGAGGTTGTAAACATATATACTATATTGTGATCATTGATCAATATATACATTGATCACTGGACGCTATGAAACATTCAATAGCTCCCTGCAATGTATTAAGAAAAATGGCGTTGTCAATGGTATCTAAGTGAACATTGTCCTGTCTAAATAACCCCTTACATTGTACATGTATATACGATATCTGGGTGTTTTATTACTCTACCCCCGACATCAAACGCCGCTAATCGGCCACACCTGTTCACCCGTTTTCTTTTCCGTTCAATAGCCTGAACATTGTCACATCCACGATAGGAGATTCTAGGCAAGATATCAGACCATATGATGGAACATCCCGGCAACATTTCATGCAACCGGTTAACATCATGCCTAATACGTGAACACAATTCCCCACTGGGAACTGTCACCAGGTCATTACCCCCAGCGTGTAGTATGAGAAAATCTGGTGGAGGCTTTAATGACAGCAAATTCAAAACATCAGCCATTAACTGAAACCAAGACATTCCCCGTGTCCCGACCAACGTACCAAAACTCCCTTTTACCTCAATTTCAAATCGTTGTCCAGCAGCTTGACAGACATTCGTTGAGCCCAGTATATTATGGAAGAGCCAACTATCCATACATCTGAAATTATTAGCCCGACATGGACTAAGGGAGACAACTCTAAGAAAAACGTATACAAAATATAATTAAAAACGAATATATGTTTTATATGTAGATGACTGCCACCGACCTAATTGTCTTATTGTTTCACTGGGTACGCCTTTCATTGCTAGTGTTGTCGCAGCACCGATTCTAAACGAGTGTGACTTAAAGTTTGCTTGTGGTAAGTCTAAGGAGACATCACATTTTTTCAAAACAGAACAAAATTGATATCTATTTAACGGTATATCGTTCGGATGTAAAAATAATTATCCGGGACAGGAATTTCGCGCTTGAAGAAATGCATGCATGTTATTTACTGGACAAACGACATTGCCATGGATACGTGGAATTACCACAGTAAACGATTTAGCCAACTAAATTTGGGATCTTATCTTTTCTCTTCTTTCTTTCTTAACAACTTTCTTCTTCCTAACGTCTCCCTTGACAATGCCTCACTTTTGGTCTTTAGTTGAGCGTTCGCCCCCGTGAGGAAGGCTTTAGGTTCTGTCCCCTGGCCGAGACATACCAAAGTCTTTAAAAATGGTAGTTGCTGCTCCTGCTTAGCGCTCAGCATACACGGAGTAGGACGACTGGTTCGCCCGTTGTCAGTATAATGTGACCGGGTGGGGTGTGCTGCTGGATGTCTTCGGCAGTATGCTTCAGTGAGGTAGCACTATAAATCGGCAAAAGTTCCGGCCTATCACAAGGAGACTTAACACGAACATACCGCAGCCTCCCAAAACACACATACGCACTCACCACAAACATGCATATCGCACGCACGGGAGGCCGTCCTTAAATGACCTTAGCTGTTAATAGGACGTTAAACAAAATAAACCAAACCAAACAGTCTTAATACAACAACTATCTCTGTACCACTTTTGTTTATTTGAATGTCGCCATTTTCTCAGATGTATAAACTAGCTCCCCGACTCGAATAAACCGAAAAATGCTAAGCAAAATACTGCTCTAAATAAGAGTAATTCATATTCATTGTAACAAATGTGTGCTAGTTTACCATGAATCAGTGAGAGTATATCGTACGTGATGGGGGCCCTAGTGCCTACCGAAACTTTCAATCTTCTAAGACATTCGACGGCTTTCCGTACAATAAAACATGATGTTGGATCTTGCCAGTTATGGAGCTTATGTACATAACTAATTGCCGACAAATATGAGCTTACCGTAGAGGGGGCAGAGCCATTCTGGGAATGGTGACAGATAAACAACAAAACATGTTCAATAGGGGCAGGCCATAAATCATACAGTTTGAGAGTGTTTCTTATCCTATGAAAACTATTCAATGCGCATGAATAAAGCGACTTTGTATTCTCGGACATACTGGCTGCTAAAAGTTGTCCAAGCTGAGGCTGAAAATCGACCAAAGCCATTCTGGGATCTCCTGTGGCCCCGGATGGGCCTGTGGAGCCAAGTCTCTGAATTTGCTCAAATGTAGACGGGATAAACTGTCCGTTAAAACATTGACACTACCTGGTACATGTGTATATGCTCTGCCTTAAACAAAATGTTCATCTTCAAACAACGAAGTACAAAATGCTCTGAGCAAAGCCAAGACAGTAACAGATTTGGTTGTCATGGAGTTAAGAATGGCCACAACAGATTGATTATCACATCGGAATAGGACTTTTTTGTTTGTTAGTCTATCGCCCCAGATGTAGACTGCCACTAAAATTGGAAAGAACTCCAGTACTGTTATATCATCAGTATATCCTGCTTGGAACCAGGATTCGGGCCATATGCCGAATGCCCATCGCCCTTCAAAATCCAAAACCATTACCTTTCCTGGCCGAGCTATCCGTAAATAACTGTAAATCTGAATTGCTGACCCAAAATTGATCACTAAATTCAGACACGCCGTTAAAGGAATGAAAAAAATTAACTAGTAATTTCAGGTCTTCACGTAATGTTGGCGTTATTCTTATATGGTGATATGGTTTGGTTGTGCCCATGGTGGCATTGATTAGGCGTCTACAAAACGTCCGTGCAGGTAGGATAGCCCTACAAGCAAAATTTAATGCTCCTAAAAGGGATTGCATCTGTTTTAAAGTAGTGCTTCCTTTACTTAGCAATAAATTGAGTTTCTGTGTTATACAGTATCTTGCACTTTTTTCATAGGAACACGGATGCACATATTTATTGTATCAATCTCTAAACCAAGAAAACACAAAACAGTACAAGGACCTTCTGTTTTCTCTGGCGCGATAGGAACACCTACCTCGCTACACAAATTTTTCTAAGGCAAGGGCGCAATGTTTTGAATTTTTTACACCTCAAAACAAAAAATCATCCAAATAGTAAAATAACTCACCGTTATATAGGCGATTACGTACGGTTTGTTCTAAAACTGTGGAAAACTTCTCAAAAATAGAACAGGAGATAGAGCAACCCATGGGTAAACATTTGTCAAAAAAATACATGTCATCGAGGCTAAAACCTATTAGATCGAAATCACCTGGCCATACCGGAATTAACCGGAATGCGGATTTGATATCTGCCTTTGCCAATAAAGCCCCCTTTCCAAGTCTTTGTACCGACTACCGTTTGAACTGCTTTATCGAATTTTGCGTACGACACTGAACATAGTTTAGGATCAATAAAGTCATTAACGGATGTATTTGTAGGGTAGGACAAGTGATGAATAAGCCTAAATTGTCCAGTATTCTTCTTGGGTACTAAGCCCAGGGGTGAAATTATCAAGTTAGGCAAAGGCTGCGTTTTGAATGGACCTGCTATTCTACCTAGCTCAATCTCCTTCCGAATTTTTTCCCTAGCAATATGGTCATTCTCGCGTACAGACTTGAGGTGATTTGCTTGAGTTGTTTTTCGGGGACCTGTATAATGTAGCGGGAAACCGCGTTTAAAACCATTAACCAACTCGGTGACTAAAACTCTATTTGGATGATCTTTCAGTAAGACTTCTAAAACATCAGTTTTTATTGGTGTTGAGCCTAAGCTGGTTTTTCCCTTTCCGTTATTTCCTTGGCTTCCCAACTGTTGTGAGGCTGAGGCGTCTTGTTTGGCACGAAAAGAACTACAATTCATTTGTGAATGAGGCCCGTTACATTTTTTACAAACATGTTTGAAACGGCAAGGGGTGAATTTACATCTATTGTCGTTGTACGCATTACACACGCCTTGTTTGTAAACTGTCTGTGTATTGGAACCCGTAGCGAAACTAGCATTTGGACCATTTGTATTACGTGGTACCGACATCAACCTCAGCCACAGGTCTGAATTTAGTTTGGCCCATGATTGTGGACAGATTGCTTGACGTAGTCTAAACTGCTCGTCATAGATACGCCAGCCTGCCCCCTGGCATCTACTGGCTGCGTCCCTAATAACAGTCATGCACTTTATCAGCTCTAGAGTCTTTTCGGGGTATTTCCGCAAGTAAATGTGCATATATATTAAAAACGCGTCAGACCATTTTTCAATATTGGGAATTCTATCCTTCAGCACTCTTGGTCTTGATTTTATAACCCCATGATCATTGACAAACAAATTACTCCCAGCATCAAAATCATGAAGCTCTGTGCTACCCTTGAGTAACAATGCCAAATTAATGTACTGATTAGCCCATATTTTTTGTCGAAGCTGAATGGGCACATGAGCAGCAACATCATCGTCTACGCAACTGATCAAATCAGGTGCAGAGGAATTCTGACCTAACAGACTATCCGTCACTCCCACACCAAGTGTTACGTTAGCCATAACAGTAAGGCCAGACTGCGAGACCCCCCTCCCCGCTAACGTTCTGATTGATAGCCATTCCCCAGACATCAGATAAATTAACATTACCATTATCAACGGGCGTTTGCTGATCCTGGGCCTGGGCATGTCGTTCCTGTGTCTGATCTCCCCCAGCGTCCACTTGGTCGACCTCCGTAACATCGGACGAAGTAGTAGGCCTAGTATCCCCCGACTCAGGCGTAGCCGCATCACATGAATCAGCCAATCTGCTCGGTTTCCTCCTCTTCCCCGGTAACACTTTGTTGTAAACTGGCATAATCTTCCGAAGACATGAATAATTATTTCCAAAATTCACAAAATTTTCAAGACGGCTGAACTTGCCGATGACTATTGCTGCAAGAACGCTAGCTACTGCATTCACCGTGACGTCAGCAGATGACGTCACAGATGACCTCAGACATGACGTAACAGAAACAATTAATTAACTCATTATCGCCAATCCCATTACTCCCACAGATTGAACGAAAATCCAAAATAAATGTGTTAATTAATTAAACGATATTAACAGCTAAGGACGGCCTCCCGTGCGTGCGACATGTGTGTGTTAAGTCTCCTTGTGATAGGCCGGAACTTTTGCCGATTTATAGCTGAAGCATACTGCCGAAGACACTCCAGCAGCACACCCCACCCGGTCACATTATACTGACAACGGGCCGTCCTTAATTGACCTTAGCTGTTAATAGGACGTTAAACAAAATACGCCAAACCAAACTAAACCACTCCTAATATGCTGAGCGCTAAGCAGGAGTAGCAACTACCATTTTTAAAGACTTTGGTATGTCTCGGCCAGGGGACAAAGCCTTCCTCACAGGGGCTCAACCAAAGGCCAAAAGTAAGGCAGTATCAAGGGAAACATTAGGAAGAAGAATGTTGTTCAGAAAGAAGAGAAAAGATAAGATCCCAAATGTAGTCGCCTCCTACGATCATGCAATGAGGGCAGCAGGTACAATTCTTACGCCCTACCTGCAGGGAACTGTGGAAAAGAACCTAGTCACCAATGTTGCTTACTTGGAACATGATGTCACAGCAGGGAATTGAGCAAATAAACCACATCAAATGTCTCGTTTATTTGTTTGCTTCATTTCCTGTTTGACAACCTGAACATCATATCAGCTGTCCAAGTCTTTCCAGATTGAAGACCTTTTGGCAAAAACATCAGGGCTTTTGAAAACCTGTACCATTGTAGAAATGTACATTCAGTGACATCAGACTAAAGACCCAAATTGTACACCATTTGTCTACAAAGGTGCGCTGACTTTGCTGTGCTTATTGACCATGCAATCAAGTATGTTAGACATCACTTTGCAGATCTGGAAAAAACACCAATCAGTCTGATGCATGTTCTAAACTTTCATAAGTGGCCACTTTGAAGTGAAAATTTGGTTTGGTTTGGTTTATTTTGTTTAACGTCCTATTAACAGCTAAGGTCATTTAAGGACGGCCTCCCGTGCGTGCGACATGTATGCGTGTGGTGAGTGCGTATGTGTGTTTTGGGAGGCTGCGTGTTAAGTCTCCTTCTGATAGGCCGGAACTTTTGCCGGTTTATAGTGCTACCTCACTGAAGCATACTGCCGAAGACACCAGCAGCACACCCCACCCGGTCACATTATACTGACAACGGGCGAACCAGTCGTCCCACTCCAAATATGCTGAGCGCTAAGCAGGAGTAGCAACTACCATTTTTAAAGACTTTGGTATGTCTCGGCTAGGGGACAGAACCCAAAGCCTTCCTCACAGGGGCGCACGCTCAACTAAAGGCCAAAAGTGAGGCATTGTCAAGGAAGACATTAGGAAGAAGAAAGTTGTTCAGAAAGAAGAGAAAAGATAAGATCCCAAATTTAGTCGCCTCTTCCGATCATGCAATGGGGGCAGCAGGTACAATTCTTACGCCCTACCTGCAGGGCTGTGAAAAGCTGATCACTTTTGGAAACGAGGAAATGCAGGAGCGGATGTACACATCAAAAGCATCAGTTTTGTTTTTATTAAATGAGAAAGAGTCCATCGTCACCAACGACTGGATTGTTCCGAAGCTCCATGTCGGGGCTTTTCGTACAAACAGCTTGAATGATGTGTACTCTATGGTCATGAGGGATACTACGTTCAAAGATGCTTATATATATATATATATGAAGCTCTTGAAGGAAATGTTTACCTTGTACTCTAGCCAATGAGCACATGCAGCAGCTGCTGTTCACCAGGTTAGAAAGCCCTGAAATTGAGGAATGTTCTCCTGGCCCATGAAGTTTGACTTGGTTGAGTACTTCTGGCCATACAAAGCATGTCTCTGGTCACAAGATCCCAGAGATTAGAGAGAGAAGACTGATCTTCCTACAGGCCCGATGGAAATCTATGGCAAATAGATCTTTGGGTTGCTGTCGGCATGGAAACGGTGTTAAGTAGAACGTCTTTGAATAATAGAAATTAAATGATACTTAAGTTTAAATCATCATAATTGTATATACAGTATTCCAGAGTTGTAAACTGTCCCTGCATGTTACATTATAAATAAAGGTTGAGGTTAATGACTGATGACTTCAAACTTCTCTTAGCGGTGTTAAATGTCTGTTTGAATATATTGTTGCCCTGCAGGTAGGGCGTTAGAATTGTACCTGCTACCCCCATTGCATGATCGTAAGAGGCCCCTGTGAGGAAGGCTTTGGATTCTGTCTCTAGCCGAGACTTACCAGAGTCTTTAAAAATGGTAATTTCTACTCCTGCTTAGCGCTCAGCATATGAGGAGTGGGACGACTGGTTCGCCCGTTATCAGTATAATGTGACCGGGTGGGGTGTCCTGCCGGGTGTCTTTGGCAGTATACCTCAGTGCGGTAGCAATATAATTCGGCAAAAGTTCCGGCCTATCACAAGGAGACTTAACACAATCATACCGCTGCCTGCCAAAACACACACACGCATGCATGTCGCACGCACGGGAGGCCGTCCTTAAATGACCTTAGCTGTTGATAGGACGTTAAACAAATCAAACCAAACCAAATTGAATATACTCATATCCTGATTTTTTTGTAAGAAATTATAATTCTTAAAAAGCTTTGATCTAATCACCATATTATGAACTTTCTTCAAAGTTACACAATAAAAATTAATGTGTTGAATTAGATCATAAAAAAAATACAAAAACACAAACAAAACAAAAATCACTGCCCTGCAAGAATTGTACCTGTTGCCCAGATTGCATGATCGTAAGAGGTGCCTAAATTTGGGATCTATCTTTTAACAACTTTATCTTCCTAAAGCAATAGTTATTGTGACCCAATCTGAATTGACAAACAGATAAATGTTTAAAATTCCTTTTTAGTATCTGGAGCTACGGTACCAATCTCATGGCATTCGAATGTTTGCAACAGTTCTGGGAATATGCTCTATGGTAAGTACAAAACAAAACATTGTTTTATGAAAGGATCATCCCATTATGAAAGTCGGGTAACTTCGATCACTTTACATATTCTCACATACATTACGATTACTCCACAACACAGTTTTCAAACATCGTTCCTGGAAAAACTGGAAAAACCCCTTGACGTGACGAAATATACGTGAAGCGATATGATTGGTTGTTTCTTTCCGATGACGAACACACCTCCAAAAGGCGGCTATTTCGATTACGAAACTCAACTATACACTCAAGAGATTTTTATTCGCTGAGAGAGTAAGTAATTGTTTTAAAAAATGCTTGTATCACAATTGGAATAATCTAACTTAAAACTAACGAATTATAAGTTTTTGATTTATGTGTAAATACATGTATTTTAAATAAGCTATTATAAATGATCGAAGTTATCCTCCACGGCAATATTCTAGATGCGGGTAACTTCGATCACACGTAATCGAAGCCAATATGCACGATCATTTTATGATTATTTGTAAAATGGGTTGTTTGCTTCTTTGAAAACTATTTTGAAAAGAAGATACTATTTCAGAAGTGGTTCTCCGTACCAAACTAGATCCTTCAGTCACAAATGAATATGTGGTTCCAGGCATCAAACTTGTATGTTAAAAAAGGGGCGTGGTTGTTAAAAAGGGGCGTGGTCAACTGTAGGCTACCGGTACATAGGATAAGATCTATATATCGTTTAAATTTACAGGATGAAGTATATTATTATCCCCGGGATATCAGTTGTTGGTACGCATCACTGGGGCTACCGGCATCTAGAAGTTATAGGGATATTTGCTCCAAAGGGAACCGGAAAACCCTAAAGATATTAACGCGATTGCTGTTGCCTCCAAAGATGGAAAGAGGGCGTACATAACGAGGAATCATGTCTTTGTCATTACTAAACTTTTTAAACTCGGTATATCCCACACATGGCGGTTAAAACCCAAAGAAGAGGCTGAAGTGAAGTATAAACGTGTAGGTCCACAACAAAAGTGTAGTGTCGGATGTAAGGTACACGACGAGAGCAAACTTCAAGGGGCAATCGACATTCTGTCTTCTTTTGGATTCCAGTATGAAGTAAAATCGAACTAGAAAAAAATGTTTTATAGATATAGCATGAACGCCAATCTGATGTGTTGCTGTGATTTGTTGTTTATTTAATTTTCTTCACAGTTTTATCACTATGCTAAACGTGTACACATGCATGTAAGCTCAATTTTCTTTCTCAAGCTTGAACTATTTTTTTTTTAAATATTGAAGATCAGTATTCAGCAAAAAAGTACATGTACGTACTACAGGTCTACTTTCCCAATACGATAACGGCGACGTATAATAGAACTTGTATCGATGCCGAGCCGTTTGTTACTTGATAAATTGTATACCATACACACAATCATACATTATTCCGATAACACAAGACAATCATGTACTATAATTTATTACTTGATACCAGCACATACACAATAACGCCATTCTTACAAGTTACGAACAAATATATGGTCATTTATTTCTTCGACATCATAGAGCCACTATAATATTATCATATAATCATTTTGATTCACTTTTGTACTGACATACATTTTTATTATTGAAGCAAACATTTTAGAGAATACAGGAGAGTAGTTATCTCATTTAGATCAGGTTGAAATATGGCAACATTTTGTCATAATACGGACCTACGGACGTCTCATCATAACAATATAGTGTATTTGATATTTCGTCAATATCAATAGCATCAGAAAAATTAACAGTAATTGAGAGAGAGCAAAATAGTCTGCATCAGTTAGGAGCGGTTGAACGCTCTAACGACTCAGCTACTGCATCTTCATAGGTGTTGACGTTTTTGACAGGGTATCTAGTTAGGACGGAAACCACACTACAAATATGTGACTGTACAATTGGAAAAGAAATATCAAGATAAAAGAGTGTTTATTTTCTTACAGAGATGCCCCTAAAGAAAGGGAAAATCTACCAAACATATTCAAACGATAATTTGGATAATGCAATACAAGCTGTGAGAACGGATACACTCTCACAGAGGAAGGCTTCCAAACACTATGGAATTCCTCAGGCAACACTATCTGATCACCTTAGAGGCAGGACAGCGCCAGGGGCAAAGCCTGGACGAACACCAGTGCTTCCGTTAAAGGTAGAAGATGATATAGCCCGGAAATGTTCACAGGCTGCCACCATGGGTCTGGGCATGTCCCGTCTCCAAGTTTTGGAAAAAGTTGGTAAAATAGTAAAGAAAATGAAAATAAAAAACCCCTTTAAAAGAAATGTCCCAGGGAAAGACTGGTGGAGCGGGTTTAAAAACCGCCATTCGGAAATCATTATCCGTGTCCCAGAGAAACTAGCCTCCGTGCGTACCCGTGGTCTGAATGCTGTCCAGGTGGGAAAATATATGAAAGAGCTCAACGAGATAATCATGAGTCTGAACCTCAAAACACATCCGGAAGGTATTTGGAACATGGACGAAAAGGGAGTATCGAGGTATTGGTTTGGTTTGGTTTATTTTGTTTAACGTCCTATTAACAGCTAAGGTCATTTAAGGACGGCCTCCCGTGCGTGCGACATGTATGCGTGTGGTGAGTGCGTATGTGTGTTTTGGGAGGCTGCGGTATGTTCTAGTTAAGTCTCCTTGTGATAGGCCGGAACTTTTGCAGATTTATAGTGCTATCTCACTGAAGCATACTGCCGAAGACAACCAGCAGCACACTCACCCGGTCACATTATACTGACAACGGGCGAACCAGTCGTTCCACTCCAACTATGCTGAGCGTTAAGCAGGAGTAGCAACTACCATTTTTTAAGACTCTGGTATGTCTCGGCTAGGGGACAGAACCAAAAGCCTTCCTCACAGGGGCGAACGCTCAACTAAAGGCCAAAAGTGAGGCAGTGTCAAGGAAGACGTTAGGAAGAAGAAAGTTTGTTAAGAAAGAAGAGAAAAGATAAGATCCCAAATTTAGTCGCCTCTTACGATCATGCAATGGGGGCAGCAGGTACAATTCTTACGCCCTACCTGCAGGGCAGAGTATCGATGGAACACAAACCGGTGAAGGTTGTGGCGGCGAAGACCTCACGCTGCACCAGGCAGATGTTCGAACTCGAGACAAAGCAACACCATCATAGAATGTATCAATGCAAATGGTGAGTCAATGCCACCCATGGTAATTGTTAAGGGCAAGACAGAGAAGTCTGCGATGGGGTTCAATACGGCAGATGGTCCGTTGGGTGCCAAGAGGACTTACTAGCAAAACGCCTGGACTGAAGACATTCTGGGTGTAGAATGGTTCTGTAACGTGTTTCTTGAAAATTGTGGTCCCCACAGACCACAACTTCTACTCATGGACGGACACCATTCCCATGATGTATTGGGATTGATAGAAAAAGCCATAAAGAACCAGATTCACATCCTCGTTCTACCTGCGCACACAACGCATTACCTTTGTCATCTAGACAGGAGTGTTTTTGGTCCTTTTAGTGCAAAATACAATTCCATTTGCTCAGATTTCTTACAAAATCCCTGTAATGTTGTTAACAAAGTAACATGGCCAGGTCTATTTTCGCGTGCCTATTCATCATCCTTTACCAACGAAAACATAAGATCGGGATTCCGGTCATGTAGAATCGTTCTATGGAACCCCGTTGCTATCCACAAGGATGCTTTCAGTCGGTCCGATGCCTTTGACAGCGAACGAGGTACCACCCATAAAAGTGACAATCACCCATTAGAATGGGCATTGAACTCTAGCTCATCACCTACAATTTCACCACGGCGCACTTCGACAGTGACATCGACGTTTGCTGCTGCACCCACTGCTACTGTTACACACGCGCCTGCATCTTTATCACCCCGTTACCTTCGCGCCAACGCCTGCATCTTTAGCACCACCTGTTACCCTTTCGCCAACGTCTGCATATTTAGCACCACCTGTTACCTTTGCGCCAACGCCTGCATCTTTAGCACCACCTGTTACCTTTGCGCCAACGCCTGCTGAGGGTCTTAGAAAATCGTTTCGACGATATGAACCAATATTCTCGACGTAACTGCCTAAAGTTTCGTGGAATTCCACAAAATGAAGATGATGATACTGACAGTCTTATTCTAGATGTTATCAACAAAAAACTAGGTATCAAAGTTGATTTACGAGACATTGGTAGAACCCACAGAACCGGACCGGTACATCCCGATTACCCCAGAGACATTATTGTACGTTTTCTGTCTTACCGTACGAGAGCTGCAGTGTACGACGCACGATCTAGTTTAGCTGAGCACGTAGTGAAAAGTGATAACCATGCACCCACTCACATTTACATCAATGAAGCCCTCACTAAACAGCGAGCTATAGTGTTTGCCAAGGCGAGATACCTGAAAAAACAAAACCTTATCCAAGGTACTTGGACCCGTGATGGGAGGATTGTTTTACGCAACAATAGTGGTTTTTATGCCCAAGTCACAACACTTGAAGAGCTAGCATCATATCCTGACCCACCGCCCAGGTCCGACAATAACACCGTCCCCCAACAGAAGAACACAGCCTACAATAAGCACGTCGCTGTCCCCTTCCGTAAAATACTGACCCCACGCAAACCGAAATCCCAAGGCCAAGGAAAACCCAACCAAATCCCAACACATGCAAATAAATTTTCGGCACTCAAGAATGACCAGTGTCCATATGACAAAAAAAAAAAAATCGGAATCCGACAACACCAGTAACGACGAAATCACTCCAAAATGAACTGAACGTACAAATTGTACACATCATGAGAATATCACTACTGCAGCCGTGTGATTGCCATACAAGTGTATTATTGGAAATCATAATAACTATAAGTAACACATATATGTGTCCTAGTATATGAATACATACATGTACATTATATACATAGTATACACTATCTACTGATAATACTATGGTGTCTATGGACGCAACAAGTAATTGTATTTTGATATGTATTAACTAAAAATCCAATCACCCTGCGTAATATATATCTAAAACCATTCAGGACCATATACCTTGTAGAGTGTAATCATGATATATTTATTTATAATTATTCAGTATGTTACGTTCTGCATTAATAACCCAATCTTACAAAGTGTTAACTTGCTGTATTGTCATAACCTGAAAATACCACGTAAATGTATATGCAGCAACGTAGTTGGACACGCTAGTATGATCAATGTCAACTACAGAAAGCGTGTGGTAATCGAACTACTGTATAATGTTGAATTGCTGATGATATTTTGTAGTGTTTTGACCAGATAGCCACGACTTATTATTTGTATTAGATCTAATTCTAAAAATAGTAACTATAAGTACCCCAAGATATCTATAAAGGAAATAGTCAACTCCAGGCTATGTGAAACGTGGAGTAAGATATGGCAGACGAAATTTGGAAACCTATATTTATACAAGCGTATATGTACCTGGTGTTTTATAATGTAAATGGAAATTGACTGAATATTGTAAATACTTTTTCCTTGGTCAATCTACTTTCACGTGAGTGTTACAACGATATAATTCATAAAACGAGCTCAAAAGAGCTCAAAATTTGTACGAATATATCTACTTACATTTTTAGCCCACCATCATCAGATGGTGGGCTATTCAAATCGCCCTGCGTCCGTGGTCCGTGGTCCGTGGTCCGTGGTCCGTCCCTCCGTCCCTCCGTCCGTAAACAATTCTTGTTATCGCTATTTCTCAGAAAGTACTGAAGGGATCGTTCTCAAATTTCATATGTAGGTTCCCCTTGGTACCTAGTTATGCATATTGCGTTTTGAGACCAATCGGAAAACAACATGGCCGACAGGCAGCCATCTTGGATTTTGACAATTGAAGTTTGTTATCGCTATTTCTCAGAAAGTACTGAAGGGATCTTTCTGAAATTTCATATGAAGGTTCCCATTGGTGCCTAGTTATGCATATTGCGTTTTGAGACTAATCGGATAACAACATGGCCGACAGGCAGCCATCTTGGATTTTGACAATTGAAGTTTGTTATCACTATTTCTGAGAAAGTACTGAAGGGATCCTTCTGAAATTTCATATGTAGGTTTCCCTTGGTGCCTAGTTATGCATATTGCGTTTTGAGACCAATATGAAAACAACATGTCCGACAGGCAGCCATCTTGGATTTTGACAATTGAAGTTTGTTATCACTATTTCTGAGAAAGTATTTAAGGGATCTTTCTGAAATTTCATATGTAAGTTTCCCTTGGTGCCTAGTTATGCATATTGCGTTTTGAGACCAATCTGAAAACAACATGGCCGATAGGCAGCCATCTTGGATTTTGACAATTGAAGTTTGTTATCACTATTACTGAGAAAGTATTTAAGGATCTTTCTGAAATTTCATATGGAGGTTCCCCTTGGTGCCTCGTTATGCTTATTGCATTTTGAGACCAATCTGAAAATAACATGGCCGACAGGCAGCCATCTTGGATTTTGACAATTGAAGTTTGTTATCGCTATTTCTGAGAAAGTACTGAAGGGATCTTTCTCAAATTTCATATGGAGGTTCCCCTTGGTGCCTCGTTATGCTTTTTGCATTTTGAGATCAATTGGAAAACAATATGGCCGACAGACCGCCGTCTTGGATTTTGACAATTGAAGTTTGTTATCTCTATTTGTCAAAGTACTGAATGGATCTTTCTCAAATTTCATAAGTAGGTTCCCCTTGGTCCCTTGTATTGCATTTTTGGACCAGTCTGTCCTGAAAACAACCTGGCAAACAAACAGCCATTATCGTTAAATCTCAAATTTCTTATATAGCTAGGATTCCCTTGTTTGAAAAGTACTGGAGGGATGTCTCAATTTGCACAGATTAGTAAAATGAAGGGAAACGTAGAGAAAAGATCAATCTGACATGGAACCTATGAAGATCATTTAATGGTGGGCGCCAAGATCCCTCTGGGATCTCTTGTTTCTTCAAATCTATGCGATGAAGTCTGATCTTCAAGCACGTGCTTTTGTTTTGAAAACTTGTCTTTTAATGGTTGTATCGATCAATCTGGTTCAAACTATCCCATCCGTTCTCATACTTCAAAAGCCTTTGTGTACAAAATTATAGACCGCTCTTACCGCCGGAAAGGAAGGCGTCCCACATTCCTAGTCAGTAAAGCGCTTGAATGTTAGGACATTTTGTATATATGTTATTTTATAATTGTCTGATCATGATGGTGGATGTTAATAAGCGTGTTCGGACCAACTGTTAAGTATGAACCCCATCTTTGCTATGTTGTACTATATAATATTAATCTGTATGTATATTCTATCAATCATTAGATGTCTTGAGCTAGCTGATCATGAAGCGGGTCCCAGAATCACTGAGCTTTCTATACCAGTATTATGGGTGAAACTGTCGAGGTCTGAGTGTTCCGAACACATATGTACACTTGTCATAAGACATTTAGTATTTGACAATGGTTGATATTGCTTATAAATATTCTAGAACACTTGGACCCATCAACAATTATAGTAATAACTTTTTATACGACAAAGGTCTAGATATTGCTGTCACTTTATCTTTTTGTAGAGTAGATTTATTTCATCAAGAATGCTTACATTTTCAATATTTTTATTTTACCATACTATACCACACGTACTCCTTTTTAAATAGGCTCAGCATTAATTTGATGTTTTACCTGAAACTTCATTTATTAATTCTGTTAATCTGTATGGATGTTCACCCAAACCCCGGTCCACAAGAAACAGTTAGCATAGTTCACCTAAATGTAAGGTCATTAAGAAACAAACTGGATATACTTGATGCAGAACTTAACTCAAATGATATACCCTGCATTACAAAGACACACCTTAACCAAAGTATAGCTGACAAAGACATTACTCTCAAATCATACACAAACATACCACACCGTAGAGACAGAACAACTGGTCCAGGAGGGGGGGTTATAATTTACTATAAGAACACAGTTATTACAAAACGACGCACTGACTTAGCAGTGGATGATGTTGAACTTATTTGGATAGAAGTTAAAGTAAAGAATCATACATTCCTCTTAGGATGCATTTATAGACCTGAAACAACGATAGATTATTGGGATAAACTTGATAGTATTCTTGAGAAAGATTCTGAAACACATCTAGACTTTGTACTTAAGGGTGATATTAATATAAATATGCTTAATATACAACCTAACTGTCAACTTAACCAGCTACTCATAAAATATAATCTTAATAGTCTAATCAATGAACCTACTAGAATTACATCAACAACAGCAACTGCAATATATGTAGTGTTTGTAAACAATTGTAATATTATTAAAAAAAACTTATGTTGAACCACCCTTTTGCAGTGACCATTCTTCTATTCATACAGAAATGTCATACTCTATTCATAAGCAAACTTGTTATAAAAAAATATATATATCTACATCAGTTTTCTGATTATGATAGTATAAACAATGCTATTAATGCTATTGATTGGCATTATATATATGAAAATATGGATGTTAACGAATTTAATGAAATTCTAACAAATACTGGATTAGTTGAAAAATTTGTACCATCTAAAACTATAGCTGTAAGGCCTTTTGATAAACCGTGGATGACCAACACAATTAGACTTAAAATGCGTCAAAGGAAAAGAAAGCACAAAACTGCAATAACAACAAACTTAGAACAACACTGGGCAGAATATAGGCAGATCCGCAATACTGTAATTGACCTAATTAGGGAAGAAAAAATGAAATATGTAGAAAAACTACAAACAAAACTGGCAAATAATTCTGTTCCCCCAAACAAATGGTGGAAATTAGCTAAATTCATCAGTAATTTTAATAACAAAGACACATGTATACCACCCCTTGAACATAACAATACACTACTTCACCATCCCATAGAAAAAGCAGAAGCACTTAATGACTATTTTACCTCAATAGCAACTTCATCAGACACTTTCGAAGATCCACCAAATATTCTTAATGCACCACCCTATCACCTGCATTCAATACACATAATTGAACAGGACATTGAAGACCAAATTACTCTCTTAAATGAAAATAAGCCATCAGGACCAGATGAAATACTCCCGAAAGTTATTAAAAGCAATTAAAAGTCTAGTAAAACCCCTATATCTCCTCATAAATAAAACAGTTGAGACGGGCAGTATACCAAATAAATGGAAAATGGCTAATGTGAGTGCTATATATAAAGGATCTGGGAAACAAAATGACACATCTAATTATCGACCTATATCAGTAACGTCCTGTTTTAGCAAAATAATGGAAAAGGCTAAACATCAATCTGGATTTATGTCTGGTGATTCGACTACTAATCAACTTTTATCTATTTATCATACAATAACTAGTAATTTGGACTCTAGAAAAGAAGTTAGATTCATATTATGTGATATAAGCAAAGCTTTCGACCGTGTCTGGCATAAGGGGCTACTTCATAAATTAGAATGTTATGGCATAACTGGAAATCTTCTTAATTGGTTTAATAGCTATCTAACTAATAGAAAACAAAGAGTTATAACAGAAGGTCACTTTTCTTCATTCAAAAATGTCGATGCTGGGGTTCCCCAAGGGTCTGTACTGGGGCCTTTTCTTTTTCTTCTATACATTAAAGACCAACCAGATGCCTTAACAAATCAAGTAAAACTTTTCGCTATATGCTGTAATTGATGATAACCAAGCAGAGATAGCTGGTACCCTGAACACAGATCTAGAAAATATTAGTTTTGGGGCCAATAAATGGGATGTCAAATTCAACCCCAATAAAACAAAGTCTGTTCTTTTCTCCAGGAAAAAAACACAATTTATTCCCCAGTTATTTTTCCTGGACACACCAATAGATAACTCACATACTCATAAGCAATTAGGTCTAACATTTAATTCAGATGGTTCTTGGTCTGAGCATATACAAAATATCTTTGAAAAATCCTACAAACGATTGAACATTCTAAAAAGTTTAAAATACAAATTAAATAGAGAAACATTAATAACTATGTACGTAGCATTTATAAGATCAATACTAGAATATGCATCTGTAGTTTGGGATAATTGCAATAATACATGTAAACAATTGATCGAATCAATACAGTTAGAAGCTACACGTATTATCACTGGACTTAGGAAAGGAACTCCACATAATATATTATACAGAGAACTTGGACTGGAAACTTTAGAAAGTCGTCGAAAAAAACATAAACTTATACTAATGTACCATATCTTACATAATAATGCACCCCAATACCTAATTGATATAGTCACTCAATACTTAAATGACAATGAAGACACAGTACATCATCTCCGTAGGCAACGATTATTCAATCAGCCACTATGTAGATCAGAAAATTATTATAACAGCTTTTTCCCAACTATGCTACGTGAATTTAATTCCATTGACACTAAAATTCTAAATTCACCATCCCTAGGTGTTTTTAACAAACTTATCACTCCCGTCAATTTAGACCAGGGTCTAATCCGTACAACGGACATTTAAAAAAATAAAGGTAATAGAAAAGAAAATATTATATTATGTCAACTTAGAAACAATGCAAGTAATTTAAATTTTGACCGTTTTAATGATCATCTCATAGATTCACCATTGTGCAGATGTAATCAAGGGGATGAAACTTCATACCATTACTTTTTTGAATGCTGCTTATATGAACAGCAAAGGCAAGAGTTGAAACAAAATATCAATAACCAGCATCATCTAACCACTATAATATTAACACATGGAAATTACTTGTTGTCTGATGAAATTAATATCAACATTCTGAATGCCGTTCAAAAATACATTAAAGATAGAAAGAGATTTGATTAAACTCAAAACTTATTCAAATGTTATTTTCTAGACCCAGACTCGCTCAATTAGTTTTTGATTATTATTTTACCTGTATTTACATATATTCTATATTGTTCATATTCTTGATATAAAAATGTGGTGAACCTGCGACCTGCTTCAAAAGTCAGCTGATCCCTGAATATCTCTGATTGATTTACTTAATTCAAAACTAGTATATTCAACTAGAATCGTTTTATTCCAGAGTATAATTACACAGTTTGTTATATCTAACATATGAAAGCTTTGCTTGGATGCAGGGGCATTCAGTCTGAATCTAGCACACTAAGATGGATGGCTACAGAAGAAGGAGTAAGACATTTTATGCCTGAACATCTATAGTGCTGCTGGATTTAAGGCTGGGTGCCAATCCTGTATCTAAGCAATAGCTATTAACTGAGAACAAAATCTTTTTTTAACTCTGTAACATGATCATAATCTGACAAAGTGTATACTAGAACCTTATTACCTCCCTTTTCCACTAATTGTTAGTTCTTTTTATAATTACCTCCCTTTGACCATATATAAAAATCAATATATTCAAAAAAACAATTTCATCTCCATAGATATTTCATCTCCATTGACTTAATTTATATACATATTTCTTATACTTTTTCACTTTCAATTGTTTTAGTTTAATTCTACTATTGTTCTGTTTGTATTGGGGAAGACTTATATAGGCCAAGCCTGCTGTCTAACCCATTTGTATAAATGCTGCACCAACGCCTGTATCCGTAGCTATTGCACCCTCGTCTGGTGTTGCACCAACGCCTGCCTCGTTGTCGTTTGGAAATCTGGATGCAGAGTTTGACGACTCAGTCTTCTTGAATGATACTGCTCCGTTTTTGTTATTACCAGCAGTTGATGACGAAACAAGAGTTGCGGTTGAGACTCTTATCTCCTTAGATGTTAGTTCTCCCGACCCCACACCATGGAATGAAGCTGTAACAGATATGTTCAGTATTGCTCCACCGCCAACTAAAAAGTCCAAAGGAAAAATCAAACATACCGGACATCGACTCCTAACATCAAAAGAAGTTTTAGAAGAAAAGAAAAGGGCTGATGAAAACAAAAAGCAAAGAGAAATAAAAAAGGAAAACCGAATAAAGATAAAGGAACTGAATTCTGCAAGGAAGTCGTTAGACATGCAAATAAAAGAATTGAAGAAACAATCAAAGTGATAACGTATGACAAATATGATACTGATGCTTTGTGTTCTCGGTGGTTGTGTATTGAACAGTTTTGTTCTGGATGGTTTCGTTTTCAAGAATGACATGTCCATGGTAAAAGGTTGACACGGATACAATAAAGATTAGTTAACAAAAGAGGCGTTATCGCAGGTTAAAAAGGCTCGACAATATAATAGAACACTTTCGTAAAAAGTCTACGTTATTAACAATGGGTGGCGTAATTGACAACAACAAATATAGAGAATTTATCTATGATACAAATGTAATTGACTAGGACAAATGGATAGTATCTAAGAGTTAAAACTTAGACTCCATACTACGAGTACAACCAATATAAGTCATTATATTATTCATTATCGGGTTGTTAAAGATATCTTAACGATCACTGTACGTACTAGTATTTAAATGTTGATAATTAGGTGCATATTAAATTTAATTCAAATCATTGTTCGTTGTATTGTACATTTGAAGTCGTCTGAAGTTAAGGCAAAATAGTATACTAGTAGAAATGTATATGTAAAGACAATACAGAAGAATGTACATAATCGCATACACCACACAGACGTGGAATACAATTTATCTTTGTTATCAATCCGACGGGTTCTGATGTTATACTGGAGATATAAGGTATACGTTATCGCAAGATCGTCAGAAAAATTCGGACTACATGCTTACATTATAACAAACAATAACATCAGAGACGTATATGAAGAAAGGAAAAAACAAACTTGACACCGCCCAAAGTGCTGTCGTTGTATCTGAACTTTCTACCAATAATGTATAGTCGTCCCAATTGAATGGATGATTATTGAAGGTGAAATTATTTGATATAAACTTTATTCGAGCCTGCGAGTGAAGCTTTCAGTCAAAATCGATATGTACAACTTCCCAAATATGTGAACCCGGAAGTGATCGAAGTTGCCCGAAGTCCTTATCGAATTTACCCGACGCATGATCGAATTTACCCGACTCGTAGTTTTGACACATTTCTTCCCTTCTAAACTCCAATTATAGAGGAAGACAATGTAGTTTTTGTATTTTGGGAGCATTCGACCCTATTTTCATTTACGTAAGCGACGCAGAGCCTAGAATCGATCATGTGACCTCTCAAATCCCGAGAGAAACTGAAGTGATCGAAGTTACCCGACTTTCCCCTAATTAAATCACAGATAAATATATTACCATACATTTGTAACCATGATTGAAGTCAACATTTTATGCATATCTTTGTCAACTCATTAAATGCCAAAAGGGGTGGAAATTTTGGCCTTGATGCGACCAAAAGTGGGAAGGCTAATATTTATGCAGGAATGTGAGCTGCATATTGTAAAATGTTCAAAATGTCCGATTTATTTTGGGCTAATAGAAAAAAAAGGGGGGGGGGGGGTCATAGGTAGGAGGATGTAAAATGAACATTTTAACAAACTAAACAGTGTAGTAAAGATGATCAGTTTGGTAGTTTCTGTTAAACAACTAGCAGGTTTTAAGAATGCAGTTGAAAAAAAGTAAATAAATGATAAAGTAGGTCAAAGATTACATAATGTCTGGATGTTCTATATTAATAGGGTTAGGGCTAGCCCTAGTAACCCTAACCCAAAAAACTTCCATTAACAAGTCCCAAAATATGACAATAATGATCACGACTACATGGAGATCAATCGTTATAGTATAATTCCTCTATTGCTCTATTTATATTGTGGAAGACTAATATAGGCCTAGCCTGCTGTCTAACCCATTTGTATAAATGTAATACAATAGAATATGTTGAAATGAAAAATGGAGATCATAATCTATATTTTAAAAATTTACTGATCCCACGTTGTCCTTGTGGGCCTTTAGTTTAGGGCCTCGAAAGGGTCTTATCTTCCTTCAATATATTAGCCTTATCACTGATTGGTCGCAGAAAGTCCCAAATTGACACTCGTCTTTTCAGAATGAATACTGTAATTGTTTGGCGGACTTTGTCATGGCTGCGATCAACCTGTTTCTATGAAATGTTTTATACGATTTCAGCATCACTTATACTTGATTATTTGCGTGCAACAGAACTATTTCCTAAAATAGTATGTCCTCAGTTGGAATCTGTTTGTTTGGGTTTTTTTTTAGATTTATACCTTTTAACGTTTGAGTCCGAGTTTCGTGTGTTTTTTCTGTTAACGTCTATATAGTCCGGTTTTGTTTGGCCTGTTAATCAAAACAAAACAGTACATCGTTTATACATGTATATACAAATGTTCCTTGACTATTGATGTACGAGATGTATCTTGTCTGTGCTTTACTTAATAATCACTTCATCTTTTGGGTATATGATAACCTTATTTTGATCATATTGCAGTTTAATTAACGTTTCAATGTTATTTTAATTGCGGAAAATACTGCTGATAACAACACTGTTTTATTTAACAGCTAAACTATATGGGAAGTGTGTTATTTGTACCAGCAGTGACACTAAAGGCCGGTAAGTTGTCATTAATCTCTGCGTATGTATATATATATATATATATCCACCGGTTAAAGATCGTTCGAATACGTATACACAATTAGCAAGCAACTAATGCGTTGGAACCGTTCTTTTAATTTGATTGCTAAAATTATATAATTATGATATGTTAATCTCGACTATTTCTTATTCTATCATGAAGGTAAAATTAACATTATCGGTATCGTAAATTTACATGTTTAATACTAAAGCTATTTGATAAAGATTTCTGATCTTAAACACCAATATTCCGATGTTGATGTCGATAGTGTTATATTAGTTGTGTGCCCTATTAGTAGTAAATAACAACACACACACTGCACTGTGTTCCGCCATCTCTGTATTCAGAACGCTCTCGTGACCATGTGGTCGACGTCATACAAATATGTGTACACACAAGTATACAGTAACTATAGTCTGTTTCAGAATAGATACAATAACATTACAGATAGTTTACATAAAAATAAGGCGAAGGACAAGACATACCGGAGTCTATGAAATGGTAGTTGCTACTCCTGCCAGCACCATTTTGGGAGTAAGACGACTGCTCGTTGTCAGTATAACGTGACCGTGTTTGGTGTCTTCGGCAGTGTGATTCAGTGAGGTACCACTGTAAAAGTTCCGGACTATCACAAGGCGACCTCACACTTTTGGTTTGGTCTTGTTTTGTTTTATTTGTTTAACGTCCTATCAACAGCTAAGGTCATTTAAGGACGGGCTCCCGTGCGTGCGATATGCATGCGTATGGTGAGTGCGTACAATGTATGCGTGTTTTGGGAGGCTGCGGTTTGTTTGTGTTAAGTCTCCTTGTGATAGGCCGGAACTTTTGCCGAAGACACCTAGCAGAACACTCCAACCGGTCACATTATACTGACAACGGGCGAACCAGTCGTCCCACTCCTGATATGCTGAGCGCTAAGCAGGAGTAGCAACTACCATTTTTAAAGACTTCGTTATGTCTCGGCCAGGGAACAGAACCCAAAGCCTTCTTCACAGGGGCGAACGCTCAACTAATGGCAAAAAGTGGGGCATTATCAAGGGAGACATAAGGAAGAAGAAAGGTGTTTAAGAAGTGAAAAGATAAGATCCCTAATTTTAGTCGCCTCTTACGATCATACAATGGGGGCAGCAGGTACAATTCTTACGCCCTACCTGCAGGGCCCCACCTCACTCTTGAACATAACCGCAGCCTCCCAAAACACACATACTCGCTCACCTCGCGCATACATGTCGCACGCTCGGCAGGCCGTCCTTAAATGACATAAGCTGTTGAAAGGAAGTTCATTAAATGGCATAAGCTGTTGAAAAGACGTTAAACAATATAAGCAGTTACCAGTATACCGATGTGGATATCGATAGTTAATGTAAACATTCGGCGATGATCTCTCTTCTCAGTTACCAGTATACCGATGTGGATGTCTATTGTCGGACTCATGGTTATCGTTATGATCTATACATTACTGGTAAGTATTAAAGTATATGTCAGTTCTATGTATACTTTAATAAGGTATAATTAGTCCTTCCTCTCATAGATATAAGTTAATTATTTTGGTCATTTGACGAATTCCTTAACTATCTGCCTTGGATGAATGTTTAATACCCGATAACGGCGTGTAGTATCGCCAATAATGGTTTTTGTTCACTTTCGTTGGGAAGATATTTGCATTAGCTTATACCCAGTGTCACCTTATGACAGTCACTCAGGCGTCAGTTTTTAATGTTATCTCACTGAAGTATCAAAACGACGACGAGATAGAGTAGCAACGTAATATATTTGATATGTTCATATCACTTCTGGATATATGGCGTCCAACCCAAATAAAAAACAGTTTAGTTTAAATCAAATATATCGTCACAAAATACAATATGATACAAATAGCAGGTGATGTAAATGTTTATACTATTTCAGGGTGGTTTTAAAGCTGTGGTTTGGACAGATGTTGTCCAGGCAGGCCTTATGATTGGCGGAATGTTAACTGTTGTCGTCAAGGTAGTGTACGATTCCCAAATGCGTATCCCATAGAAAATGCGTCTTTTTTAAACAGAAAAATGTCGACATTTTTAAAAATCTATCTTAAAAAATGTTTCAAAAAGATTCAATTCAATTTTACGGGACAAAAATCAGTATTATCGTTCTGTCTTTGGCGTGTGTCTCCTTTACAGGGAACAATAGATGCCGGGGGCTTCGTAAAAACATGGAACTCGGTTTACCAGAACGGTCGAGTTAACCTGTTTGAGTAAGTGCATATTGAAAATAGCGATCACTTTAAAATCTATCATTTACTACAAAAGGCTGTAGACACATGCAAAATTTGTATTATTATGAATATTTATTAATAAATTAACTAAGATAATTTTATCAATTCATACCCATCTTTTTCTACTTAACTTAAAAGGTATTTAAACCGTAAAATTACCATCAACGGACTTAACTAAAGCACCTATTTTCCTTTGTAGTTTTGATCCCCGATCCTACATTACGTCAGTCATTTTGGAGTTTGATATTTGGAAGTGCGATGGTAGAGTTCGGCTTGCCTTTCGCACAGACGACATTTCAGAGGATCAAGGCAACGCCTACCATACAGACGGCGCAGAGGTAAGTGTCAAGGTGACTCCTACCATTCAGACAGCAAAAATGCAAATTTTATGTGGCATGTCCTGTGAGATACTTTACTTTGTTTCCCTTAGTGATTGATGTAATCAAATGGAAATGTTTTACTTTATTTTAGAATGTACCTTGTGATAACTTGTTGGATTTCAGAATGTACCTTCTGACAAATCGTTTTATTCAATTTAAGAATGTATCCTTTGACAAATTATTTTGTTCTCCTTTAGAATGTACCTTGTGACAAATTGTTTGTTCGTATTCATCACATTGCTTGCTGCCTTGGAAGGTGCTGTAATGTTTGCCTACTTCAACGCTAAAGGCTGCGATCCTTTTGTCTCGAACCAAGTGACCAATCAAAATCAAGTATAGTCATTTTAATTGTAAACGATTTAATAATTATGAACAACCACCTGTTGGTATACAACTGCTTTGCTGTATTTTAAGTACAGAATAAAACATGTACTCAAGTATATAGTTCAGTGAGACGTTTGAAAAATAAAACTACCACAAATCCACTGAACAACAATCATTAAACTGAAGCTATTTTAGAAGTACAGGATATACATTGATTTCTATGACGCAATGTGTGTAAATAATTATTTAGCGTTTTGTTATCGCTATTACATTCGTTGAATTCCAGCTGATTGCCAAAATGGTGACGGATATATTCGACAAAGTCCCCTGTCTCCCGGGATTATTTCTAGCCGCGCTATTCAGCGCATCGCTCAGGTAACAATAGACGAGTGATAAAAATATACTGTACTTAAATATGTACAAAACAATGAATAAAGAATGTAGCTGTTTTGTCCTTCTGTAAAACATTAGTAATGGGAACAGCTGTGTATCCACAAACGTTAAGAAAAGTGAATTCTCCCTAAACAAATGATTGTTTCACGTGGCACTATCCTGCTTCCATAGCCGACAATTTATAATATTACAAATGTCTGATTAAATGCATAATGCTATTTTAATACGCAAATCATTCAAGAGACTACTAGAAATATGCAGATGTTTTGCAGATGTTTTTGTTCTCATTTCCCCAGTACGATGTCTTCAATCCTTAACAGCTCCTCCGCTATATTTTGGGAAGATATCATCAAACCTCACACGAAGCCAATGTCCGATTTCCGGGCAACAATAATCACGAGGTGTTCAGGTACAAATGTATATTATATAATCTGTACTAGTTTTATGTATGCATGTACATGAATTTGGATCGTGTAGTCCTTGTTTCAGAATGCTAGCTATGTGTTTGTCAGAGTAATGATTCTTTCATTATGATACTGTAGTGCCCCTTGCCATTTCGCAAACATTCAATTTCAACCATTTATTTCAATATGGCTTCTGTGCTAATTACGCAAGAAGGATTTCTCGGCCATTATTTCTTATAAGTGCCATAGGAAACGCTGTTCCATTGCATGATCGTAAGAGGCGACTAAATTCGGGATCTTATCTTTTCTCTTTCTTGACAACTTTCTTCTGCCTAACGTCTCCCTTGACTCTGCCTCATTTTTGACCTTTAGTTGAACGTTCGCCCCTGTGAGGAAGGCTTTGGGTTCTGTCCCCTGGCCGAGGCATAGCAGTCTTAAAAAATGTTAGTTGCTGCTCCTGCTTAGCGCTCAGCATACAAGGATTGGGACGACTGGTTCGCCCGTTGTCAGTATAATGTGACCGGGTGGGGTGTGCTGCTGGGTGTCTCCGGCTGTATGCTTCAGTGAGGTAGCACTATAAATCGGCAAACGTTCCGGCCTATCACAAGGAGACTTAACATGAACATACAGCAGCTTCCCAAAACACACATACGCATTCACCACACGCATGCATGTCGCACCCACGGGAGGCCGTCCGTAAATGACCTTAGTTGTTAATAGGACCTTAAACAAAATAAACCAAACCAAAGTTCATAAGGAACAGGACTAGATCATAGACATGGTTTTCTGTCGCAGTTCAAGTGTGGGACTTGCGACTAAATTAATGAAAACAAGTATAGATGATAAGAGTTCGGTATTGTGTTATGTTAGTATCGATTTCAATTATATCATGCGAACAAAATGTCGTAATTTAATGCAATTTCAATCTGTCAATTTCGTTTTTTAATGTCATATCAACAGCTATGGTCATTTAAGGACGGCTGGTCAATAGGGTAAGATTGACAGGTTGGCGTTGGCTCAGTTTTGGGCCTTTATCGAGATGACCGTAACAATCAATGGATGTTCCCAGATTTGGCGCGGTTGGTAATGTAACGATAAAGACTAAAAGCAAACACACACTACAAATGCGTTACATTGTTTTGTTAATATTTACATGACTAAATGAGTGTTCAGTTCAAAATAAAAGTGGATCCGTTTGAGACCATACCGAGGGTTTGGTTTGGTTTATTTTGTTTAACGTCCTATTAACAACTAAGGTCATTTAAGGACGGCCTCTCGTGCCTGCGACATGCATGCGTGTGGTGAGTGCGTATGTATGTTTTGGGAAGCTACGGTATGTTCGTGTTAAGTCTCCTTGTGATAGGCCGGAACTTTTGCCGATTTAAAGTGCTATCTCACTGAAGAATACTGCCGAAGACACCCAGCAGCACACTCCACCCGGTCACATTATACTGACAACGGGCGAACCAGTTGTCCCACTCCAAACATGCTGAGCGCTAAGCAGGAGTAGCAACTACCATTTTTAAAGACTCTGGTATGCCTCGGCTAGGGGACAGAACCCAAAGCCTTCCTCACAGCGGCGAACGCTCAACTAAAGGCCAAAAGTGAGGCATTGTCAAGGGAGACATTAGGAAGAAGAAAGTTGTTCAGAAAGAAGAGAAAAGATAAGATCCCAAATTTAGTCGCCTCTTACGATCATGCAATGGGGGCAGCAGGTACAATTCTTACGCCCTACCTGCAGGGCAGCCATACCGAGGGATAAAGCGTGTTGTATTGGCGGAAAAAGCACATCTTTATCTTGCAGTTGACTATAATAATGATGTTATGTGGTTCCTTTCAGTACTGGTGTTCGGAACTATCGGTATATTTGTAGCGTTCGTGGTGTCCGGTTTGACAGGTCCTATATCTCAGGTAAGCCTACCTTCTATGTGTTATATAAATATATAATACTAAGTAACATGTACTCTTAAATACCACAATATCAGGGAATGAGACTAAAGAGGGCGAAACGTTATAGTAACTAAGTAGAAATTCCATGCAGAACTGTGGATATATTCTCACTTTGTGTCCAGACACCAAAGCGAAAAATATGTTTGTCCCTTGGCATCATTTACTGCATTCTGATATATCCGTTACTACCCTGTGTTTTACTTTTTCGGAATACCGATAGCTTTACAGGGGGTGGGGTCCAGAATGCTTCTTTTTGACTAAGCTAAAAGTTTTTTCTCAACGTATTAAGATACGGATTTGTGTTTAGTCTGTGGCCCTTCCTTGGACTCCTAGGGGTGTCCTGCTGGGTGTCTTCGGCAATATGCTTCAGTGAGGTAGCACTTTAAATCGGCAAAAGTTCCGGCCTACCACAAGGAGACTTAGCACGAACATACCGCAGCCTCCCAAAACACATGCGCACTCACCACACGCATGCATGTCGCACGCACGGGAGGCCGTCCTTAAATGACCTTAGCTGTTAATAGGACGTTAAACAAAATAAACCAAACCAAACCAAACCTATAGACGCGATTTGCAGTAACATTTGTTTAAACGTCCAACAAGTGTAATTTAACTGAAATATATTTTGATCTTTATTGGCCATTGATGCTTAAAATGACTTTTATCCTAGTTTGATACCTATTTGTATATTTGCATAAGAAATAAATTTAGCTAGATGTTATTGAACTTATTTCGTGTGGTACTTTTTACAGATTCTTGCGACGACAGGTTCTTGTCTGAATGGAGCAGTGACTGGAATATTTTTACTTGGTTGGTGTTGTCCTCGGGCGAACAAAATGGTAAACAAATTTTAAGAATTTCTAAATTAAAGTAAATCGTACCTTAAAAAGTGAATTTAGTATCAGAAACAGTATATGCCGAACAACCTGTACAAAACTCTACAGTGAAACCTAGACATGTTAGTCAACTCAGAATTCGACTGGTACTAGGGTTCTTACGTTTGAAAACTCCTGAAGAAAGTTCAGAACAAAATTGAGCTAAAACAAAACTATATAAAAAGTGATTAAAAGACGCACAATCCCGCATTTTTTAGAGATAGCAGGCCGAGATTAAACGACGCAAAACGCACACATTTTTTGAGAGATAACAGGCCGAGATTAAACGACGCAAAAACCCCACATTTTTAGAGATAACAGGCCGAGATTAAACGACGCACAACCCCCACATTTTTTTCAGGTATAGCTCGCCTAAATCAAGAGACGAACAAAACCTACATGTTTAGACGACATAGCTGGTCAGTTATAGCATGAACGTGTGGTAAAACTTTAGTGCAATTACATATACAACAAGATAGGAAAATATATCTCTCATATACAAACGTTATTTATTATGATTATTACACTCGTGTCAATGTACAAATGTATTGTGGAATTTATCAGGTTAATATAATGGAATAAAACATTAGATAAGTTGATATATCACTCGCCAAATGAGTGGTGGTATGCCAAAAAACAATTTTTATGTAATATCGTCACAAATCGGGCGGCTAATCACATGCTGCTTCCACCCCTCCTACAGGGAGCTTTGACTGGCGGGTCTCTTTGCGTTCTCATTATTGGGTGGATATCGTTTGGTAAGTATGCTTCCTCTGGTGTGAGGGTCAGTACCAAGCTACCTCCAGCAGCCACGGACAGATGTTTCCTAAGCAACGCCACATTTTCCGAAAATACCACCTTATACACGACCTTACCTTATTATAACTCGTCCGTACAGTTTGATCCGAACATCTCCATGACGACAGTGACGCCTTTGGATATGGTTGGACCGTAAGTAATTACTAATATATATGTAACCTTTTTATAAACGGTAAATCCTATCACCTTGGTAACAGTGTAGAGACAATATTAGACCGTCTATCTCGATGTAGCAATTTAGACCTTTTATCCCATCCCTTCTTTCTGATCTCTTCCTTCCTCTCGTGTCTATTGTTTCGCGCTATACGATGAAGCTCTAAAACATCTGTGATCAGTATCGTGTTAGTTCCGGCGAAATTCGAGTTATTCGGTGATGACCCTGAATATATTTATCAAGTAATCAGTCGTAATTGTCAGATATAAAGAAGTGTAAGAATCTTAAGGATTGCTACATAAGATGGTTTATTGCAGACAAGGTATTGATGTCCTGTATTCCTTGTCCTACAAATGGCTGGGAGCAACCGGTATCCTCATAGTCATTATCACGGGCTCCATCGTCAGCCGTCTCAGTGGTAAGTCTGCTATTAAGATGTTATATATAATATAAAATTTGCAAGAAACGATAGTAATATTATTGACTTTCCTTGGTAGACATTTTATGTTTATACACCATTAACAAGAAAAAACTTTTTAGTAATACTGACATTCCTTGGTAGACAAATGTAATATACCATTAACCATAAAAAGTAGCAATAATGAAACTCCTTTGTAGACATTATATGTGAAATACCATTAACAAGTTAAGGTTATGTTCTCCTGGTCCGAGTTTTAGCTAATCTCAGAAAGATTTGGGAAATTCTTTTAATTTTGTAAGTGCTGGGTTTGTAAGCGGCACCATCAATAACAGAAAACAAGAGGTTTGCCTATACTAACAACCAACCAGTCATAGATTAATAAATGTTCGACTTATCTATATATATATTATTACAGGTATTTGGCTTATTCAAATTAAGAAAGTGATCTTATGAATCTGAAACACTCGCTACTCGTTACTAGAACTTCGACAGCGATGTGTCATGTACCAAACAGTGACATAAAATGACATACAAAAATGTAAATGTTACGATGTTCACGTTATATAACACATCGTCACTGTTGTACAGCTCCAGTTCCCGTGGATCCAAGCTTAGTGATACCTCTGTGTGACTTGCTGTGCTGTTGTTTACCCGAAAAAGTCAGATCCATGTTCAGATGTGGCATCGAAAGTCAAAACAGGAATTATGTAAGTATATCCGAAGCCGATACTGTATTGCACATTATGTTATTGTATATCTTAAGTCCTTTCTATGAGGACTGACGGGGGCCACTGATAAACTTTGTAAAGTATATCATCACACTGAAATGACATAACTAGACACGGCAACATACCACCTCTTTCATTTCCTTTATATTGACCACGATTTAAGCCATCGGAACGGATACCTTTAGAAATGAACGTCCAGCAGAGGACAGTGGTTTGGTCTGGTTTTATTTTTTCAGCGTCCTATTCACAGCTAAGGTCATTTAAGGACGGCCTCCCGTGTTTACGACATGCATGCGTGTAGTGAGTGGGTATGTGTGTTTTGGGAGGCTGCGGTATGTACGTGCTAAGTCTCCTTGTGATATGCCGGATTTTTTGCCGATTTATAGTGCTACCTCACTGAAGCATACTGCCGAAGACACCCAGCAGGACACTCCACCCGGTCATATTATACTAACAACGGGCGAACCAGTCATCCACTCCCAAAATGCTGAGCGCTTAGCAGGAGTAGCAACTACCATTTTTAATGACTCTGGTATGTCTCGGCTAGGGAACAGAATCCAAAGCCTTCCTCACAGGGGCGAACGCTCAACTAAAGACCAAAAGTGAGGCATCGTCAAGGGAGACATTAGGAAGAAGAAAGTTGTTCAGAAAAAAAAGGAGAAAAGATAAGATCCCAAATTTAGTCGCCTCTTACGATCATGCAATGGGGACAGCAGGTACAATTCTTACGCCCTACCTGCAGTAATTACCAGTTTCGAAATTCAAGTTTAAGCATCTTGTACTTATGAACTTAAAGTGGTTGTTCAAACACTTGAAGTATTGAAAATGACATCTGAATGCATTTAATTATCTCTTGAATATACAGTAGTGTATACATTGAATAATTGGTGAAGTACGTTGCAAGTAATATATATACGACTATTCTGTCATGCAAGAGGCTGAATGTGTGAAATAACATAGGTATCGATTGATATAGTTGGCATTGCTGCTGGAACGCCGTAACGAGCCCCTTTATTACTATGTGGATACTGCCAGATTTAAGAAATGACTATTCTTAATTTTGACAGGACATCACCGCAGACAGAGAAAATTTAGATGAGGAAGGAAAACGCTTGAATGAAGAAATAACCAGTACCCAACTACATTCCGAAGAAACCGAACCAACCGACTCAAAGAATACCGCAGATAAATCGGATACACTGTTAGCAGTATCTACCTGACGAACAGTGAACGATGACACAAACCAAGGAATCCTACATGTGCCATACCAAAATAAAAAAAAAACGAAATAACTTGTAACAATACAATAGAATTATTTTATTAATAAACATGGATATTTGATTGGCATTACAGAAGTATATAATTATATAATATATAATCGTCAAGTAGTGATAACGACAGTACAGACAAGTAAATTGTCGAATTTTCGAGGCAATCTGCCCCTTTATCAAGACACGGGTAAATTACATAAGATCACATATAGACATAGAACATGGAACAGTTACACAAATATAGTGGGTATAAAGAAAAATAAATATCGTTATGTTGTGAAAACGATCCCCCTCGGCCGATAATTAATTCACCGAGGGCCTATTATGATTAATTAAAAAACATCTGAGGTGGTGTGCAGATGGTAAATGAAGAAGTAAATATATAATATAACTAAAAGGTTTAACAAAATAACATCGCGAGTTGAATCGATGTGATGGCAGCGCGTGCTATGTAGTGAATGTTTTTGTTTTTCTACGCGGTATGTTCATTTCGTCCCGCAAATCTCGGCCCAAACAGCGGGTAGCAGTGAAAATATCGGGTGGCAAATCCCATATTACCGACTAAAATTAGTTCGTTTTAACGAAATTGAATAAATATTTAAATCATATAAATGTATTTGTGTAGAAATGCATAATTTAAGCATTAAAAATCAAACAGAATGGTTGTCGACAGATCCTATTAGGGTAACGATAACCGGGTGGCATGTATCAGGACGACTGCTGTTTTATGTGAACTAAGTCCCCAAGGAAAGTGTGTTTATGTGGTCTGTAGGGGTTGGTCTGATTAATAAACACGGAGTGGGTACTTCCTATAAGCGAGAATAGAGATAAGTGGTATAAGGTTTGAAGAACAAACATATACATCCCTACTAAAAATAGGATGGCGTAGGACTACAAGTGGGGAAAAAGGCGGGAATTCCCCAGATGGGGGTTTCCCCTCGTCTGCTGTAACTGTAAGGTCCTATGAGTAATCATGTGTTCCCATATGCTATGAACCTGTACACAATATCTGTTTATAATTATATACTTATATATATATATTATGATATCTATTTAGATTTTTCTTTAATTGACTTATGTTACATTCCTAAAACCTTTTCTTGATGATCAGGAAATGTGCCTAATAAGAATTTTCAATTTGTGTAGTAATACATTATAAATCGTATCATTATATAAACGGATATAATATATATATATGACGTTGACCGGATCCTGCTTGCTCTTTTTGACTTGATTTTCATTTTAAATTGTCATTTTAAAATAGGTGACCTATTTAAATTAATTTTTGCGGCAAAAACATGTAGCTTCTAATGAAATGCAACATAGTTGATAACGACCTGAAGGTTTTTTTATTTTTATTTCTTGTGCACGTTTGATATAGAGTCCGGTCAACCACCGTGAAAGCACACGCAGTCAGCAGCGCCCTCACTGTTGTTTCATTTGTGCATTTGAATAATTCTTCATTTTTTACAAAATGTATATCGTACGACTCACTGATCATCTTGTTCGATCCTAAATGTCCCTACATGAAGACGCAAGATGGCAGTTGTGTGATTGTAGGAGGCGGCTAAATTTGTGATCTCATATAATTTGTAATATCTCCCTTTGACACTACACGACTCCTGTGATGATTGGTTGGTTGGTTGGTTTTATTTGTTTAACGTCCTATCAACAGCTAAGGTCATTTAAGGACGGCCTCCCGTGCGTGCGACATGCATGCGTGTGGTGAGTGCGTATATATGTTTGGGAGGCTGCGGTATGTTTGTGTTATGTCTCCTTGTGAAAGGCCGAAACTTTTGCCGATTTATTGTGCTACCTCACTGAAGCATACTGCCGAGGGCACCCAGCAGGACACCTCAATCGGTCACATTATACTGAGAACGGGCGAACCAGTCGTCCCACTCCTTGTATGCTGAGCGCTAAGCAGGAGTAGCAACTACCATTTTTAAAGACTCTGGTATGTCTCGGCTAGCGGACAGAACCCAAAGCCTTCCTCACACGGGCGAACGCTCAACTAAAGGCCAAAAGTGAGGCATTGTCAAGGGAGACATTAGGAAGAAGAAAGTTGTTCAGAAAGAGAGCATATTATATCTCAAATTTAGTCGCCTCTTACGATCATGCAATGGGGGCAGCAGGTACAATTCTTGCGCACTACCCACAGGGAAGACTCCTATGAGGAAGGTTTTGATACCTAGGAAAGATAAATATACAATCGTTTTTAGCGATTCCAGTCTCTGTGTGTTTCAGTGAGAAAGGTTTTGATACCTAGGAAAGGTTGATACACTCATGTATAACGATTCCAGTCTCTATGCGTGTTTCTGTGAGGAAGGTTACGGTATCTAGGAAAGTTGTACATTGTATAGAGAATACATGGTCAGTGTCTTAAAGTATAAGCGGTATATTTTAAGACACTGACCATGTATTCTATTTATCCTGCAACAGTCATCAAAATAATCTTTTGAAGTGAAACGGTATCAACAATAATCCAAATATGTTCGTCTTTTAACGTTGTTTCACTTGGAAGTAGGCTAGTCGAATTAACGCACGTGCTAAGATTCCAAAATAACACTGTTTTCCGTCACTGCCGTATACAGCAAAAATATATATGGTGGGTGTATTCCGGCAATGCGGTGGCAGTTGCAGGATAAACTCATGTATAACGATTCCAGTCTCTATGAATCTGTTTTATTTCTTTTTAACTTGTTATATCGGTATATGTTTATATCCTCATCCTAATAGTAAATTATTGACAACGAATCCGATATACTCTGTTGATAAAGTAATTGAAATGTTTCAGAGGATATATTTGTACATATGTAACATTGTTTCAGTTATTCAGGAATGTAAGCCTTATATGTTATGATTGTGTTGTTATTTAAATTAGCCATAATTAGTACAGGGAGAGTTGAATAGCGTGAACATATTTCACAAGTGTGGCGATTATTAAGACTCTTTCACGACATCAGATACCAAATTAATGAAGTAGTTCTGTTATTACTGAAGACATTTATTAAAACGCTATGTTCTTTTTTTCTTTTCTTTTTTTCTTTGTTTTTTTTTTTTTTTTTTACATTTACCTGCATTTCTCAGAAGGCTTTATACACCCGGAATCTGTTGAAAGATTGCTTTGGTTTTGTTTTCACATTTTCGATTATTAACCAGTATGTACCCCTGTTATGTTGTTGCGGCCATATGAATATCGATAAATGAAATGGTGATCCATACAGTCGCCAATACTTTGACCATAAAAAGTCTCTAGAACTTATCCAGAATGTTTTGAGAATATTATTCTCATTTGTTCAATAAATATGTTTCAAAATTGAACATGTCGATGATGTCGTTATCAATATTTATTTTGAACTTTGAGTAGAATAGAATGCCAGAATTCCGTAGTTGTTTTAAGTGCATATCTGTAGAAAACGTTACTTTTATTTGTATGGTTTTATTGTCTTTAGTGCGTGTGTTTCGGAGGACTGTGGTATCGTGTTTAATCGCAGACGTACTGACGTAGGCCGCTAACAGGACACCCTACTGGTCACACTGACGAACCAGTTGTTCCATTCCCAATTGTTGTGGTTTTTTTTTTGCGCTAAGCAGGTGAAGCATCTAACATTTTCATAGACTCTGATATGTCTCGGTAAGGGGACAGAATCCAAAGTACCAAAAGTAGGGCAAATCATGCAATGGCGCAAGCTGTTACAATCCACTTACATTAAACTTTCCATTCTACGATTGCGAAAAAGTTATATCAACATAAAGTGATATTAATCGCCCTTGTTTGCTGGATGAAGCGCGCGAGGGTCTTACTGTGGAAAGAAAATGAAGAACCCTGGGAAAACCCACGTTCGCGGTCGGGCAGTGACCCCATACCTTTTCACGTCTGATCAGGGAATCGAGCCCCGGCCGTCTGTAGGTGATAAGCTAGTGTGTTACAACTGTGCCAACTGACCACACAAACCCATTACAGGCGTAAAAACCATCATTTTTCTCGTTCCTTAACTACTGGGTGTATTTACTGTAATTATCTGTCATGTATGTTCTGTATATTTGTACTGATAAACCGTAAGGTTAAGCTTGGTAATAAATTAATTGAATTGAGTGGTGGATTTTGATAAATGTGATGATACTGTGCAATCGGGTTTACTGTTGGTACATGTAGGCAAGATAATACCATGTTCACGTGTAATGTATACTATATAGATATATTTTGTTTCTCGTTGATAAAGTTAGAAAAAAAATTAACATGATGTTGTGTTGGTTGACCTGTTTTACATGTAAATACACTCCACTAGGCAATTGTCATATGAAGTTGATGAAGAATATTTCTTTGTTGCTGGAGATAAGGTACGATAGCGGAGTAATATTATACCATGTAGTAGGGAACAACCAACCAATTGAAAAAATACATTTTTGAAACAGCCTCTGTGTATAGAACGTTGAGCCAAGGATCAAATGTCTGGCAGCCACTGATTGGCCAGTATGTTATGAAGTGAGAAAAAAGATATGTAGCCTGATAGGTAACTATCAATAAGAAATGTTGATATAAATTTCGTAAGTCTGATTGATTGTTTTCCAAAGGTTCACGTAATAATAGTAAACAGGTAAACATTTAAGATTTTTGAGAATTTTTACTGCGAAATTCACCTATTTTCAAAATGGCTACCCTGGAGAAAATTTGAGCTGAAGGACCCAACTTTTTTTTTTGATTAGGTGTTATATCAGACCCTAAACTTTTGTTATAAACCATAATTGTCATATTGAATTCAAGAATTTGAATGAAATACTCCAAAACGTTAACACTAAAGTCTATGGGAAAACAATTGGTTGGTTGGTCTCTAGTAAAACACGCTGTGAGGTCTGGCTTTTCGTATGCGTTCGAGATTTTTTTTTTAAAGTGATTAGACAGGTTTTTTTCATGTTTTCCTGCGGTAAAGTCAAAGATATAAAGGCAGAAAACCGACATATCGACTACATTGAATTGAATGAATTTTAGAAACGAAATCAGTAGCAACACAATTTGAAAAACACACGCACACTGCGATACCGTGTATATTCTCTTCTACATAATACAATAGGATAAACAACTGTATTTCACAGCGACATAGGCACTGGCTGGTGAGTTTATTAAGAAAACGTCATAATTATCAAAAACAATGACACAAAAATACACATTTCACATACATCATACCAATTCCTCACCTTACCTATTTTCATCTCATTAATAGAAGAAAAACATTACGCGTGCTCACGATTACCTGTGTCGCCTGAATGACACATGTAAATTATACCTAAGCCCATTTACACGTGCAAATACCGGAAGCGCCACCTATTGGCGTATCTCATAACAAAGAGAAAATAATTACATCCTAATTCCTAACGTCAACAGGTTGAAATTATGTATTTACATACGGAGGTGTGATAAGCACGTCACTATTGTGGCGTAATGACATATTTTATTAAACAGTGTCATATGTGGAATAATAGTTGTTCAATGAAAGTAATAATACCTAAAGTGGTGGTGACAATGTGCTTGGAATATGTACGAATGGCAAGGTGTTGGAAGTTGACCTGTAATATTACACGAGGCCTCTTGCAATCAGGTCAAAAAGTTTTACTGTGATATACTTTTTCACAGTTTCCATGTACAATATGTAAGACAACACAATTCTTAAAATATAACATAGAATAGTTTATTTCAGCACGTAGACACTTTCGGAACTAAATTATGCATTATGAAAATTATATAGATTTGTAGAACGCGCGGTGGCCGAGTGGTTAAGGTGTCCCGATACTTGATCACTAGCCCGCCACCTCTAGGTTGCGAGTTCGACTAGCTATATATATAATGGTTTTCTCCGGATACTCCGGCTTTACTTCACCTTCAAAACCAAGGCACGTCTTAAATGACCCTGGCTGTTAATAGGACGTTAAACAAAATAAACCAAACTCTCATAATCTGACTGAAATACACGTCTTCAACACGCCTACGCAGATCTTCATTCAAGAGATTATTTTAAACAGATTGGCACTTACATCATTGTATATAGTTTAACCGCAACCTGTCCAAGAATACAGTTCATCTCTTTTTGTTTATAGCAAGTACATATAATAGAGTGTACATATTAGTATGAAGTTCTGTCTCGAATAGCCGTAATACCCTTACTACCAAATATATGTCATACGTGTGTTAATAGCTATGAGCTTTTGTTTGAGTGTTTGTCTCCAATACGTATCCAATGATCTTGTCTCCAATACGTATCCAGTGAGGTTGCCTCCAATACGTATCCAGTCGTGGTTGTCTCCAATACGTATCCAGTAGAGTTTGTCTCCAATACGTATCGAGTCGCGGTTGTCTCCAATACGTATCCAGTCGCGGTTGTCTCCAATACGTATCCAGTCGTGTTTGTCTCCACTACGTATCCAGTCGCGGTTGTCTCCAATACGTATCCAGTCGTGGTTGTATCCAATACGTATCCAGTCGTGGTTGTCCCCAATACGTATCCAGTCGAGGTTGTCTCCAATACGTATCCAGTCGAGGTTGTCTCCAATACGTATCCAGTCGAGGTAATCCCCAATACGTATCCAGTCGAGGTTGTCTCCAATACGTATCCAGTGAGGTTGTCTCCAATACGTATCCAGTGAGGTTGTCTCCAATACGTATCCAGTCGAGGTTGTCTCCAATACGTATCCAGTCGATTTTGTCTCCAATACATATCGGGTCGAAGATGTCTCCAATACGTATCCAGTCGAGGTTGTCTCCAATACGTATCCAGTGAGGTTGTCTCCAATACGTATCCAGTGAGGTTGTCTCCAATACGTATCCAGTCGTGGTTGTCTCCAATACGTATCCAGTCGTGGTTGTATCCAATACGTATCCAGTCGAGGTTGTCTCCAATACGTATCCAGTCGTGGTTGTCTCCAATACGTATCCAGTCGAGGTTGTCTCCAATACGTATCCAGTCGATTTTGTCTCCAATACATATCGGGTCGAAGATGTCTCCAATACGTATCCAGTGAGGTTGTCTCCAATACGTATCCAGTCGTGGTTGTCCCCAATACGTATCCAGTCGAGGTTGTCTCCAATACGTATCCAGTCGTGGTTGTCTCCAATACGTATCGAGTCGCGGTTGTCCCCATTACGTATCGTGTCGAGGTTGTCTCCATTACGTATCCAGTCGTGGTTGTCTCCAATACGTATCCAGTCGAGGTTGTCTCCAATACGTATCTAGTCGAGGTTGTCTCCAATACGTATCTAGTGAAGTTGTCTCCAATACGTATCTAGTCGAGGTTGTCTCCAATACGTATCTAGTGAAGTTGTCTCCAATACGTATCTAGTCGTGGTTGTCTCCAATACGTACCCAGTAGGTTGTCTCCAATACGTATCCAGTCGTGGTTGTCTCCAATACGTATCCAGTCGAGGTTGTCTCCATTACGTATCTAGTGAGGTTGTCTCCAATACTTATCCAGTCGAGGTTGTCTCCAATACGTATCGTGTCGAGGTTGTCCCCAATACGTATCCAGTGAGGTTGTCTCCAATACGTATCGTGTCGAGGTTGTCTCCAATACGTATCTAGTGAAGTTGTCTCCAATACGTATCCAGTCGAGGTTGTCTCCAATACGTATCTAGTCGAGGTAATCCCCAATACGTATCCAGTGAGGTTGTCTCCAATACGTATCCAGTCGTGGTTGTCTCCAATACGTACCCAGTAGGTTGTCTCCAATACGTACCCAGTCGAGATTGTCTCCAATACGTATCGAGTCGCGGTTGTCTCCAATACGTTCCCAGTCGAGGTTGTCTCCAATACGTATCCAGTGAGGTTGTCTCCAATACGTATCCAGTCGAGGTTGTCTCCAATACTTATCCAGTCGAGGTTGTCTCCAATACGTATCCAGTCGTGGTTGTCTCCAATACGTATCGTGTCGAGGTTGTCTCCAATACGTATCCAGTGAGGTTGTCTCCAATACGTATCTAGTGAGGTTGTCTCCAATACGTATCCAGTCGAGGTTGTCTCCAATACGTATCCAGTCGAGGTTGTCTCCAATACGTATCCAGTCGAGGTTGTCTCCAATACGTATCCAGTCGTGTTTGTCTCCACTACGTATCGAGTCGTGGTTGTCTCCAATACGTATCGAGTCGTGGTTGTCCCCAATACGTATCCAGTCGAGGTTGTCTCCAATACGTATCCAGTCGTGGTCGTCTCCAATACGTATCCAGTCGAGGTTGTCTCCAATACGTATCCAGTGAGGTTGTCTCCAATACGTATCCAGTCGAGGTTGTCTCCAATACGTATCCAGTCGAGGTTGTCTCCAATACGTATCCAGTCGAGGTTGTCTCCAATACGTATCTAGTGAGGTTGTCGCCAATACGTATCCAGTGAGGTTGTCCCCGATACGTATCTAGTGAGGTTGTCCCCGATACGTATCCAGTGGAGGTAATCCCCTATACGTATCCATTCGAGGTAATCCCTATACGTATCCAGTCGAGGTAATCCCCGATACGTATCCAGTCGAGGTTACCCCCTATACGTACCCAGTCGAGGTTACCCCCTATACGTATCCAGTCGAGGTTATCCCGATACGTATCCAGTCGAGGTAATCCCCGATACGTATCCAGTCGAGGTAATCCCCGATACGTATCCAGTCGAGGTAATCCCCGATACGTATCCATTCGAGGTAATCCCCGATACGTATCCAGTCGAGGTAATCCCCGATACGTATCCAGTCGAGGTAATCCCCGATACGTATCCAGTCGAGGTAATCCCCGATACGTATCCAGTCGGGGTAATCCCCGATACGTATCCAGTCGAGGTAATCCCCGATACTTATCCAGTCGAGGTAATCCCCAATACGTATCCAGTCGAGGAAATAGACAGTATCTGGAACAGTCCCAGTGGTTACGTCCTTTACAATGTCGTATTGCCGTAATGTAGGACGTTTCCTTGGTAGTTAATGCGTCTGTCCTAATGGATCAATATACTACTGATGATGAATATTGGATGATATATCTTTCATCTTAATGAAAATCACTGATTTTCCATTGACATTATATATAATTCACCTGTAATTGTACCTGTAATTATAATTTAAGGATAAACTGTCCAGGTACACTATGGCCACTGTATTGAAAAATAAACTTGACAGGCGCTTTGACACAAAGTGTGGAGTCCAGGGACCAATTTCGACATGGCGGGCTTCGTGGCTGTATAGAGACAAAATCGCAAATGTTTGTGTTTGTTTCGATGGTTTCAAGTTCTATCAATGTGAATCCTTTGACACTTGTTAGACAGATGTTAAAATTAAATTTTAAACGTTTTAATATGTAGCCAAATAATTTGATGTCACTATACTTTATACGGTTTATGCGTCGATATTTGTATTGATATATATATATTGTTATATGAACATTTGTAATAGATAACATAATTACAATATATAGTACAATATAATATGTATACAGTGTATATAATATTATATAGAAAATCTTGTCTCAGCTGAGCCGTAGATTTATTGAGTGGCCAATCAGTAGACGTAGTGATATTCAACTGCATGGCAGACATTCTGACAAATACATTTGTAATTTGTTTACACAATATTGCCTAAGATTCGTTATTTCATTGACAACTTATAAAATATCTTTTTACAAGAAAATGAAGGAAGTGGATTTATTTGAAAAAAAAACCCTTCAGAATAAGAGAGCTGCTATACGTTATACGGTATGTAGTACTTATACACCCCTATCTATATATAGTATGTCGTACTTATATATCCCTATCTATATATAGTATGTCGTACTTATATATCCCTATCTATATATAGTATGTAGTACTTATACACCCCTATCTATATATAGTATGTAGTACTTATATATCCCTATCTATATATAGTATGTCGTACTTATATATCCCTATCTATATATAGTATGTAGTACTTATACACCCCTATCTATATATAGTATGTAGTACTTATATATCCCTATCTATATAGTATATAGTACTTATATATCCCTATCTATATATAGTATATAGGACTTATACACCCCAATCTATATATAGTATGTAGTACGTATACACCCCTATCTATATATAGCATGTAGTACTTATATATCCCTATCTATATATAGTATGTAGTACTTATACACCCCTATCTATATACAGTATGTAGTACTTATATATCCCTATCTATATATAGTATGTAGTACTTATATATCCCTATCTATATATAGTATATAGGACTTATACACCCCAATCTATATATAGTATGTAGTACTTATACACCCCTATCTATATATAGCATGTAGTACTTATATATCCCTATCTATATATAGTATGTAGTACTTATACACCCCTATCTATATATAGTATGTAGTACTTATACACCCCTATCTATATATAGCATGTAGTACTTATATATCCCTATCTATATATAGTATGTAGTACTTATACACCCCTATCTATATATAGTATGTAGTACTTATATATCCCTATCTATATATAGTATGTAATACTTATACACCTCTATATATAGTATGTAGTACTTATATATCCCTATCTATATATAGTATGTAATACTTATACACCTCTATATATAGTATGTAGTACTTATATATCCCTATCTATATATAGTATGTAGTACTTATATATCCCTATCTATATATAGTATATAGTATGTAGTACTTATATATCCCTATCTATATAAAGTATGTAGTACTTATATATCCCTATCTATATATAGTACTTATATATCCCTATCTATATATAGTATGTAGTACTTATACACCCCAATCTATATATAGTATGTAGTACTTATATATCCCTATCTATATATAGTATGTAGTACTTATATATCCCTATCTATATATAGTATGTAGTACTTATATATCCCTATCTATATATAGTATGTAGTACTTATATATCCCTATCTATATATAGTATGTAGTACTTATATATCCCTATCTATATATAGTATGTAGTACTTATACACCTCTATCTATATATAGTATGTAGTACTTATACACCTCTATCTATATATAGTATGTAGTACTTATATATCCATATCTATATATAGTATGTAGTACTTATATATCCCTATCTATATATAGTATGTAGTACTTATACACCTCTATCTATATATAGTATGTAGTACTTATACACCTCTATCTATATATAGTATGTAGTACTTATATATCCATATCTATATATAGTATGTAGTACTTATATATCCCTATCTATATATAGTATGTAGTACTTATACACCTCTATCTATATATGGTATGTAGTACTTATACACCTCTATCTATATATAGTATGTAGTACTTATATATCCCTATCTATATATAGTATGTAGTACTTATACACCCCTATCTATATATAGTATGTAGTACTTATATATCCCTATCTATATATAGTATGTAGTACTTATACACCTCTATCTATATATAGTATGTAGTACTTATATATCCCTATCTATATATAGTATGTAGTACTTATATATCCCTATCTATATATAGTATATAGTACTTATATATCCCTATCTATGTAGTACTTATAAATCCCTATCTATATATAGTACTTACATATCCCTATCTATATATAGTATGTAGTACTTATACACCTCTATCTATATATAGTATGTAGTACTTATACACCCCTATCTATATATAGTATGTAGTACTTATATATCCCTATCTATATATAGTATGTAATACTTATACACCTCTATATATAGTATGTAGTACTTATATATCCCTATCTATATATAGTATGTAGTACTTATATATCCCTATCTATATATAGTATATAGTACTTATATATCCCTATCTATATATAGTACTTATATATCCCTATCTATATATAGTATGTAGTACTTATACACCTCTATCTATATATAGTATGTAGTACTTATATATCCCTATCTATATAAAGTATGTAGTACTTATATATCCCTATCTATATATAGTACTTATATATCCCTATCTATATATAGTATGTAGTACTTATACACCCCAATCTATATATAGTATGTAGTACTTATATATCCCTATCTATATAGTATGTAGTACTTATATATCCCTATCTATATATAGTATGTAGTACTTATATATCCCTATCTATATATAGTATGTAGTACTTATATATCCCTATCTATATATAGTATGTAGTACTTATATATCCCTATCTATATATAGTATGTAGTACTTATACACCTCTATCTATATATAGTATGTAGTACTTATACACCTCTATCTATATATAGTATGTAGTACTTATATATCCATATCTATATATAGTATGTAGTACTTATATATCCCTATCTATATATAGTATGTAGTACTTATACACCTCTATCTATATATAGTATGTAGTACTTATACACCTCTATCTATATATAGTATGTAGTACTTATATATCCATATCTATATATAGTATGTAGTACTTATATATCCCTATCTATATATAGTATGTAGTACTTATACACCTCTATCTATATATAGTATGTAGTACTTATACACCTCTATCTATATATAGTATGTAGTACTTATATATCCCTATCTATATATAGTATGTAGTACTTATACACCCCTATCTATATATAGTATGTAGTACTTATATATCCCTATCTATATATAGTATGTAGTACTTATACACCTCTATCTATATATAGTATGTAGTACTTATACACCCCTATCTATATATAGCATGTAGTACTTATATATCCCTATCTATATATAGTATGTAGTACTTATACACCCCTATCTATATATAGTATGTAGTACTTATATATCCCTATCTATATATAGTATGTAATACTTATACACCTCTATATATAGTATGTAGTACTTATATATCCCTATCTATATATAGTATGTAATACTTATACACCTCTATATATAGTATGTAGTACTTATATATCCCTATCTATATATAGTATGTAGTACTTATATATCCCTATCTATATATAGTATATAGTATGTAGTACTTATATATCCCTATCTATATAAAGTATGTAGTACTTATATATCCCTATCTATATATAGTACTTATATATCCCTATCTATATATAGTATGTAGTACTTATACACCCCAATCTATATATAGTATGTAGTACTTATATATCCCTATCTATATATAGTATGTAGTACTTATATATCCCTATCTATATATAGTATGTAGTACTTATATATCCCTATCTATATATAGTATGTAGTACTTATATATCCCTATCTATATATAGTATGTAGTACTTATATATCCCTATCTATATATAGTATGTAGTACTTATACACCTCTATCTATATATAGTATGTAGTACTTATACACCTCTATCTATATATAGTATGTAGTACTTATATATCCATATCTATATATAGTATGTAGTACTTATATATCCCTATCTATATATAGTATGTAGTACTTATACACCTCTATCTATATATAGTATGTAGTACTTATACACCTCTATCTATATATAGTATGTAGTACTTATATATCCATATCTATATATAGTATGTAGTACTTATATATCCCTATCTATATATAGTATGTAGTACTTATACACCTCTATCTATATATGGTATGTAGTACTTATACACCTCTATCTATATATAGTATGTAGTACTTATATATCCCTATCTATATATAGTATGTAGTACTTATACACCCCTATCTATATATAGTATGTAGTACTTATATATCCCTATCTATATATAGTATGTAGTACTTATACACCTCTATCTATATATAGTATGTAGTACTTATATATCCCTATCTATATATAGTATGTAGTACTTATATATCCCTATCTATATATAGTATATAGTACTTATATATCCCTATCTATGTAGTACTTATAAATCCCTATCTATATATAGTACTTACATATCCCTATCTATATATAGTATGTAGTACTTATACACCTCTATCTATATATAGTATGTAGTACTTATACACCCCTATCTATATATAGTATGTAGTACTTATATATCCCTATCTATATATAGTATGTAATACTTATACACCTCTATATATAGTATGTAGTACTTATATATCCCTATCTATATATAGTATGTAGTACTTATATATCCCTATCTATATATAGTATATAGTACTTATATATCCCTATCTATATATAGTACTTATATATCCCTATCTATATATAGTATGTAGTACTTATACACCTCTATCTATATATAGTATGTAGTACTTATATATCCCTATCTATATAAAGTATGTAGTACTTATATATCCCTATCTATATATAGTACTTATATATCCCTATCTATATATAGTATGTAGTACTTATACACCCCAATCTATATATAGTATGTAGTACTTATATATCCCTATCTATATATAGTATGTAGTACTTATATATCCCTATCTATATATAGTATGTAGTACTTATATATCCCTATCTATATATAGTATGTAGTACTTATATATCCCTATCTATATATAGTATGTAGTACTTATATATCCCTATCTATATATAGTATGTAGTACTTATACACCTCTATCTATATATAGTATGTAGTACTTATACACCTCTATCTATATATAGTATGTAGTACTTATATATCCATATCTATATATAGTATGTAGTACTTATATATCCCTATCTATATATAGTACGTAGTACTTATACACCTCTATCTATATATAGTATGTAGTACTTATACACCTCTATCTATATATAGTATGTAGTACTTATATATCCATATCTATATATAGTATGTAGTACTTATATATCCCTATCTATATATAGTATGTAGTACTTATACACCTCTATCTATATATAGTATGTAGTACTTATACACCTCTATCTATATATAGTATGTAGTACTTATATATCCCTATCTATATATAGTATGTAGTACTTATACACCCCTATCTATATATAGTATGTAGTACTTATATATCCCTATCTATATATAGTATGTAGTACTTATACACCTCTATCTATATATAGTATGTAGTACTTATATATCCCTATCTATATATAGTATGTAGTACTTATATATCCCTATCTATATATAGTATATAGTACTTATATATCCCTATCTATGTAGTACTTATAAATCCCTATCTATATATAGTACTTACATATCCCTATCTATATATAGTATGTAGTACTTATACACCTCTATCTATATATAGTATGTAGTACTTATATATCCCTATCTATATATAGTATGTAGCACTTATATATCCCTATCTATATATATTATGTAGTACTTATATATCCCTATCTATATATAGTACGTAGTACTTATACACCTCTATCTATATATAGTATGTAGTACTTATATATCCCTATCTATATATAGTATGTAGTACTTATATATCTCTCTCTATATATAGTATGTAGTACTTATATATCCCTATCTATATATAGTATGTAGTACTTATACACCTCTATCTATATATAGTATGTAGTACTTATATATCCCTATCTATATATAGTATGTAGTACTTATATATCCCTATCTATATATAGTATGTAGTACTTATATATCCATATCTATATATAGTACTTATATATCCCTATCTATATATAGTATGTAGTACTTATATATCCCTATCTATATATAGTATGTAGTACTTATACACCCCTATCTATATATAGTATGTAGTACTTATATATCCCTATCTATATATAGTATGTAGTACTTATACACCTCTATCTATATATAGTATGTAGTACTTATATATCCCTATCTATATATAGTATGTAGTACTTATATATCCCTATCTATATATAGTATATAGTACTTATATATCCCTATCTATGTAGTACTTATAAATCCCTATCTATATATAGTACTTACATATCCCTATCTATATATAGTATGTAGTACTTATACACCTCTATCTATATATAGTATGTAGTACTTATATATCCCTATCTATATATAGTATGTAGCACTTATATATCCCTATCTATATATATTATGTAGTACTTATATATCCCTATCTATATATAGTACGTAGTACTTATACACCTCTATCTATATATAGTATGTAGTACTTATATATCCCTATCTATATATAGTATGTAGTACTTATATATCTCTCTCTATATATAGTATGTAGTACTTATATATCCCTATCTATATATAGTATGTAGTACTTATACACCTCTATCTATATATAGTATGTAGTACTTATATATCCCTATCTATATATAGTATGTAGTACTTATATATCCCTATCTATATATAGTATGTAGTACTTATATATCCATATCTATATATAGTATGTAGTACTTATAAATCCCTATCTATATATAGTATGTAGTACTTATATATCCATATCTATATATAGTACTTATATATCCATATCTATATATAGTATGTAGTACTTATACACCCTTATCTATATATAGTATGTAGTACTTATACACCTCTATATATATATAGTATATAGTACTTATATATCCCTATCTATATATAGTATGTCGTACTTACATATCCCTATCTATATATAGTATGTAGTACATATAATATCCCTGACTGTATACAGTACTATGCATATTACAAAATTATGAATCACATCATATAATCTATACATACAGTGTACACAGATTATGGCATATATATGTGTAAACATTAAGATATGGAATTGATAGATAATCAAACAGTTGGTGGTCAAGAAGTAAATATTCTTATTAGAAGACCGACTACTGCTGTTGCTATTGCTATAACAGATTTCATGTATACAGTATATATTATATGTATTACAAATATTACGTAATTCATTGATAACATTATCTGTGTTGGTCTCGGATTTTAGTGTATCGACATAATATTATTAAGTACTTGACACTCCGTGAGGAATTTTATAATATTAGACCATATAAAACATGTTCCTAACAACAGTAATTAAATACGTATTTCGGTCAGCCCTGGCCAAAAACTAGTACCGTATACTGTTTACAGTTGCTTAACAACACTGTAAATATTTGTCCGTCAGGACCTTGTACTGCTAGTGGACACAATGGGCAATCGAACAATAGTCAACGGGCCCCCGAACGGCCAATACTGACCACAGCTTAAAGGAGCTTATGTAACGGCCGCTGGTCAAGTCCAGACATATTACTGAAATAAAACTAAAACTCCATTACAAATCAGACTCATATTAGACGAGAGGACAGCTGAAGTCGGACGTATACGGAGTGACGGAACATCAACACATTAGCATGGCTCAACAACAACAACAACAACCCTACCCTGGCATGCAGCAACAGGTTGGCTACAATCCAGGTAATTCATGCAGGTTAATTAGTATTATTCAATCGGCTGTGTTTTATTGAAACATCACAATCACAATATTGTATTTCTGTTCATTTATGTACATGTATATACTTAATAAATGTTTACTTATAAGTTACATAAAAACCTAATAAGAAATTTAAATCATAGCCATGCAGACGTAATATGTAAAATATTCAAATCAAACAATGGTCATAGAAGAACTAAACCATTCAAATAAAAAATCCATGGACAAATGAGCACTATTTGATTTAAGCTACCCATGCCAACACTACAATGTATATATAAGGATGGTGTTAAAGTGTTACGTTTTGAGAAACTGAAAAGTTCTGTGTTTGTATTGTTATAACATTAGATTAGGTTTTTTTCCTGTTCAGAATTTATATTAATCCTCTCTACCAGACTCAAAAATACATACACATTGGTATAATATATAAAATCCTCTCTACCAGACTCAAAAATACATACAAATTGGTATAATATATAAAAAGTCCTCTCTACCAGACTCTGTAAATGTATTCAAACAATTAAAATCAATTAACTGTTGGTTAAAAAATGGAATTGATAAACAATCTACTGAAAACAACTATTTGTGATGTGTGTGCCACTACATGTGGCCGGAACTCCGTACAGATGTGAGTGTACCGTTTACAACACCAATCTAGACATAAACGTGTACAGTTTGATTGTACAAATCCGGATACTGTGTGTGTAGTACGCTAATCTGGAAACAAGTGTACAGTTTGATAGCACAAATCCGGATTTTGTGAGTGTACGGTTTGATAGCACAAATCCGGATATTGTGTGAATAGCTAGCTAATCTGGAAATAAGTGTACAGTTTGATAGCACAAATCCGGATATTGTGAGTGTACGGTTTGATAGCACAAATCCGGATATTGTGTGAATAGCTAGCTAATCTGGAAATAAGTGTACAGTTTGATAGCACAAATCCGGATATTGTGAGTGTACGGTTTGATAGCACAAATCCCGATATTTTGTGTATAGTTAGCTAATCTGGAAATAAGTGTACAGTTTGATAGCACAAATCCGGATATTGTGAGTGTTCGGTTTGATAACACAAATCCGGATATTGTGTGAATAGCTAGCTAATCTGGAAATAAGTGTACAGTTTGATAGCACAAATCCAGATATTGTGAGTGTACGGTTTGATAGCACAAATCCGGATATTTTGTGTATAGTTTCCTAATCTGAAAATAAGTGTACAGTTTGATTGAACAAAACCGGATATTTTGTGTATACATGTAGTTTCCTAATCTGAAAATAAGTGTACGGTTTGATTGCACAAATCCGGATACTTTTTTAATAGTTTCCTAATCTGAAAATAAGTGTACAGTTTGATTGAACAAATCCGGATATTTTGTGAATAGTTTCTTAATCTGAAAATAAGTGTACGGTTTGATTGAACAAATCCAGATATTTTGGGAATAGTTTCCTTATCTGGAAATAAGTGTACAGTTTGATTGCACAAATCCCGATATTGTGTGAATAGTTTCCTAATCTGGAAATAAGTGTACAGTTTGATAGCACAAATCCGGAAATTGTGAGTGTACGGTTTGATAGCACAAATCCGGATATTGTGTGAATAGTTAGCTAATCTGGAAATAAGTGTACAGTTTGATTGCACAAATCCGGATATTTTGTGTATAGTTAGCTAATCTGGAAATAAGTGTACAGTTTGATAGCACAAATCCGGATATTGTGAGTGTACGGTTTGATTGCACAAATCCGGATATTGTGTGAATAGCTAGCTAATCTGGAAGTTAGCGTACGGTTTGATTGCACAAATCCGGATATTGTGTGAATAGCTAGCTAATCTGGAAGTAAGTGTACGGTTTGATTGCACAAATCCGGATATTTTGTGTATAGTTAGCTAATCTGGAAATAAGTGTACGGTTTGATTTCCCAAATCCGGATATTGTGTGAATAGCTAGCTAATCTGGAAGTAAGTGTACGGTTTGATTGCACAAATCCGGATATTTTGTGTATAGTTAGCTAATATGGAAATAAGTGTACGGTTTGATTGCACAAATCCGGATATTGTGAGTGTTCGGTTTGATAACACAAATCCGGATATTGTGTGAATAGCTAGCTAATCTGGAAGTTAGTGTACGGTTTGATTGCACAAATCCGGATATTGTGTGTATAGTTAGCTAATATGGAATATAGTGTACAGTTCGGAAAGCACCAGTTCGGATATTATGTGTGCCGGTTTAGTTCGAATTCAGTTTAATTCAGAGATTAGTGTACAGTTTAACCGACCTAGACATTGGATAGCTTTAAAGTGGACCCTACCCCCGTAAAATATAACCCTTTTAACCGGAAAATAAATGTATATGTACATATACATAGATATGTACATGTATTGCAAACCCGTTAATCCGACGGTATTATCCGATAATAAGAATAGCTAGAAATTTCGAAATTAATATTCTTTCTTTTGTCAGAAAATGTTTCCCATTTCGAATTTGTACTTGTATCACAGATATTATAGGAAATGAAATAAGCGAAGGGTCGAATTTCCTGTTTACCTTTTCGGAGAATTCGGGATTGTCTGTTGTCAAGGTCCGAAAGTGTTCCATTGATTTCGTACTATTATTGAATGTATTATCGATTGTCAAACCCATTAGACCACAGCAAATGTAATCCCGATTAAGTTCAGCCGAATTCCGCGTCAAACAATGGCGGTTGCCACCGGCAACAACATATCATTTGAAATAGAATCGGCCTGGCTGAAATACTTATAAACTGTCAATATGGAATTACGTTTTAAACAATCTGCTTACTTAGGTGTTAAGTGGTTGGAATAACACACAGTTATTAGGTCAGTGGTCAGTTAAGACCCGAACTTGTAATAGGGAATCAATTTCACAGAACACAATAACTGCTTGGAGTGACGTGGCCCATAGAAAACACCAGAAATCCGGGTGGTAATACTCACCATAAGTGTTTAACACCATGTGTGGACATCTGTCGTGTTTACACACTATTACCCATCAGATTTAAAAACGTAAATATTTCATAAAATTAAGCTATTCGGTCTATGACTCGAGATGTGAGAATATTGAGTGTTGTACTGAAGTGTCACCATTAATTACACATGTACCTGTAGTATCGATCTCAACTCTCCTAAGTGACATTACCAGTTGACCACGACATACCATATCAAGCAAATCTGTCCACATTACCAACTGATTAAAAGCTGAATGTTACCAGAAAAAACAGACTGGTATTAAAGAATATTTGTTGAAATATTAAAATATATATATATATATATGAAATAATAGGACTTTACTAAAGATCGAAACAGAAAAGGGGGGAAATGTTCTAATATGCGCGTAATGATAAACCAACATAATGATGATTTGATATCAGAAAAAAACCCATTAAAACATGAATAAATAAATAGATAAAATAAAATAAGACAAAAAGAAGCGGAGAGAGAAAAAATAAAAACCGTTTGTGCCCAAAAGTACAAGGTAGCTATATACTTACTGCATATATATACTCGCCAATGACATCACATTATGAGATCTCATGTAGGACCTATACAAAACATTATTTTATATTCTGTTTGACCTGGATAACTGAATCGTCTAAATCTAAGCTCACTTGCGAGTCCAATAATACAGAATACATAACCAAAGAAGAAACATTTGTTAATGTCGACCATTTTTTTTTAGGTATGCAGCAACAACAGATGATTGGTCAGCCGGGTATGGTGGTAGTAACGAACGCGCCCCAACAGTCACTCCCTATCGTGAAATCCTTCCGCGACACCCCACAGAGAATGCAGTGCCCCAACTGTAGTCAGGACATCGTAACTGTCATGACCTTTGTACCCGGTGTAAACACTATCGTATGCTGTCTCATCATCGCTCTCCTCGGGTAAGAATGAAAACATTTGAGGCAGGAACGAGTTCTAATTAAGCTTGTTTTCCATCTTTTCAAGTTTCGGGGAAGACATCACGAATGTCTATGAAATGTAAAGTAAGCCAGAGACGTATAAATCACATCAGGGACACATATTTATATCATATGTCCCTGATCACATATACGCCTCGGAGTAAGCATGCGAGTTCACTGTTCAATAATCTGATACATACCGAGCCTTCAGCCTTATTTAACGAGTGTAATATATACCATAAAACATTGATACGATAGGAAAAGTAATCACGTATCGAGAATTCACATGTGATTAACCAACAGTATTCTTTTTATTACTCATATAATTGTGTGGCAATCATTGTTTAACGTAATTGCAATAGATATGGTCGTGTGCACGTTAGGACAGGTGTCGAGAGGGACACCAACATATAGGGTCATATGGGGACAGGGGTCGGGGGTCGAAAGGGACACCAACAAATAGGGTCTCCTGGGGGTCGGGGTCGAGAGGGACACCAACAGATAGGGTCATATGGGGACAGAAGTCGAGAGGAACACCAATAGATAGGGTCATATGGGGACAAAGGTCGAGAGGGACACCAATAGATAGGGTCATATGGGAACAGAGGTCGAGAGGGACACCAATAGATAGGGTCATATGGGGACAGAGGTCGAGAGGGACACCAATAGATAGGGTCATATGGGGACAAAGGTCGAGAGGGACACCAATAGATAGGGTCATATGGGGACAGAGGTCGAGAGGGACAACAATAGATAGGGTCACCTGGGGTCGGGGTCGAGAGGGACACCAACAGATAGGGTCATATGGGGACAAAGGTCGAGAGGGACACCAATAGATAGAGTCATATGGGGACAGAGGTCGAGAGGGACACCAATAGATAGGGTCACCTGGGGTCGGGGTCGAGAGGGACACCAACAGATAGGGTCATATGGGGACAGAGGTCGAGAGGGACACCATAGATAGGGTCATATGGGAACAGAGGTAGAGAGGGACACCAATATATAGGGTCATATGGGGACAAAGGTCGAGAGTGACACCAATAGATAGGGTCATATGGGGACAGAGGTCGAGAGGGACACCAATGGATAGGGTCATATGGGGACAAAGGTCGAGAGGGACACCAATGGATAGGGTCATATGGGGACAGAGGTCGAGAGGGACACCATAGATAGGGTCATATGGGGACAGAGGTAGAGAGGGACACCAATATATAGGGTCATGGGGACAAAGGTTGAGAGAGTGACACCAATAGATAGGGTCATATGGGGACAGAGGTCGAGAGGGACACCAATGGATAGGGTCATATGGGGACAAAGGTCGAGAGGGACACCAATGGATAGGGTCATATGGGGACAGAAGTCGAGAGGAACACCAATAGATAGGGTCATATGGGGACAAAGGTCGAGAGGAACACCAATAGATAGGGTCATATGGGGACAGAGGTCGAGAGGGACACCAATAGATATGGTCATATGGGGAGAGAGGTCGAGAGGGACACCAATAGATAGGGTCATATGGGGACACAGGTCGAGAGGGACACCGATAGATAGGGTCATATGGGGACAGAGGTCGAGAGGAACACCAATAGATAGGGTCATATGAGGACAGAGGTCGACAGGGACACCAATAGATATGGTCATATGGGGACAGAGGTCGAGAGGAACACCAATAGATAGGGTCATATGAGGACAGAGGTCGACAGGGACACCAATAGATATGGTCATATGGGGACAGAGGCGGGGAGGGACACCAATAGATAGGGTCATATTGGGACAGAGGTCGACAGGGACACCAATATATAGGGTCATATGGGGACAGAGGTCGAGAGGGACACCAATAGATAGGGTCATATGGGGACAGAGGCGGGGAGGGACACCAATAGATAGGGTCATATGGGGACAGAGGTCGACAGGGACACCAATATATAGGGTCATATGGGGACAGAGGTCGAGAGGGACACCAATAGATTGGGTCATATGGGGACAGAGGTCGAGAGAGACACCAATAGATAGGGTCATATTGGGACAGAGGTCGAGAGGACCACCAATAGATAGGGTCATATGGGGACAGAGGTCGAGAGGGACACCAATAGATAGGGTCATATGGGGATAGAGGCCGGGAGGGACACCAATATATAGGGTCATATGGGGACAGATCGAGAGGGACACCAATAGATAGGGTCATATGGGGACAGAGGTCGAGAGGGACACCATAGATAGGGTCATATGGGGACAGAGGTCGAGAGGGACACCAATATATAGGGTCATATGGGGACAGAGGTCGAGAGGGACACCAATAGATATGGTCATCTGGGGACAGAGGTCGACAGGGACACCAATATATATGGTCATATGGGGACAGAGGTCGAGAGGGACACCAATAGATAGGGTCATATGGGGACAGAGGTCGAGAGGGACACCAATAGATAGGGTCATATGGGGACAGAGGTCGAGAGGAACACCAATAGATAGGGTCATATGGGGACAGAGGTCGACAGGGACACCAATAGATATGATCATATGGGGACAGAGGCCGGGAGGGACACCAATAGATAGGGTCATATGGGGACAGAGGTCGAGAGGGACACCAATATATAGGGTCATATGGGGACAGAGGTCGAGAGGGACACCAATAGATAGGGTCATATGGGGACAGAGGTCGACAGGGACACCAATAGATATGGTCATATGGGGACAGAGGTCGAGAGGGACACCAATAGATAGGGTCATATTGGGACAGAGGTCGAGAGGAACACCAATAGATAGGGTCATATGGGGACAGAGGTCGAGAGGAACACCAATAGATAGGGTCATATGGGGACAGAGGCCGGGAGGGACACCAATATATAGGGTCATATGGGGACAGAGGTCGAGAGGGACACCAATAGATAGGGTCATATGGGGACAGAGGTCGAGAGGGACACCATAGATAGGGTCATATGGGGACAGAGGTCGAGAGGGACACCAATATATAGGGTCATATGGGGACAGAGGTCGAGAGGGACACCAATAGATAGGGTCACCTGGGGTCGGGGTCGAGAGGAACACCAATAGATAGGGTCACCTGGGGTCGGGATCGAGAGGAACACCAATAGATAGGGTCATATGGGGACAGAGGTCGAGAGGAACACCAATAGATATGGTCATATGGGGACAGAGGTCGAGAGGGACACCAATATATAGGGTCATATGGGGACAAATGTCGAGAGGGACACCAACAGATAGGGTCATATGGGGACAGAGGCCGGGAGGGACACCAACAGATAGGGTCATACGACTTAGTATTAATAAATGTAGACGTGAATATGCACGAGGTTGACATCTAATAGTTTTCTTGTTGACTTTTTCAGTGGCGTGCTTGGTTGTTTCATCATCCCATTCTTCATGGACAGTTGTAAGGACGTCATTCACAATTGTCCCAATTGCCGAACAAAGCTGGGACGCTACACCAAAATGTAACGAAGGCTTTCATTGGCTACCTCTACCGATACCTAACTGTGATATTCTATTCTTACAACATACTTACAGTCGTTAAAGTTTACTGGTGACATCATGGCGTTTGCAATACTCTTCGGTGACTGTTCGCAGAATAACAAACCGGATTTGCTAATTACTGGCAGATAACCTGTGACGTCATTGTGGTCTGAATGCCCCGGTAAACAAATAACAACAAACAGAATCTTGATACTTTGTTACATGTTTCTTAATTGAATTTCGAAACAGTTTTCCTCTGTCTAATATTTAAAGTATATTTTAAATTATATTTACATATCAAAAAGGCTGTACATTTATTAGTCTTATACGCTTTACACAAATATACTACAGATTTACACTGTTTTAAAGCATAATATAACAACTGGAATAAATGTATCTCGGTTATATGATTAAACATTTGTTAAGTTATCTTTTGTGACAATGAATTGGCGGTATATTTCCTTACTTAGGAAATGTTTCTTTCTCTGATTTCACTTCCTGACGTGTACTTTCGCTACATCATATTACATGTTTAGACATTTTTATTTTTTTAACTAAATATCATACCTTATTATTTCCTTTATTTCCTCCAAATATGAAGAGTTAAGAAATATAGAACACAACAAGTACTTCACAAATAACATTGAAAGAAAAGAAAATGTATTCACGCTCACGATCACACCTTATAATTACATAGTGACACACACATGGACAGACACACACATGGACAGACACACACGTAATAGAAAATAGCACGCGTAGAACACTGTAAAGTACAATTACACAACACAGTGTTATGATTGGTACTATAATGGTTATTTATAGTGATATTTGCAATGTTATACATTGTAGAAATCACACTACTTGGCACTCATCATACTATATCATCATAGAAAATATATACATGTACAGTAATATCCTTTTTTTTTTACTAAGTAATCGTGCAGAATTGTAATAAACAGTATTACACACATCGCACAATATATTATACAGTATCATTATAAATAGTAGTACTGATACATAACTTAAATCCAAAATAGAGTAGAACCCATTGCATTAAATCATACGACATACATTGTAGTAATACAGTGGTATGAAATCCCCACGTTACACGTTTTATATATGGTATAGTCACAATATTGTAGTGAACACAAACAAACAGGAAAGACGTAGAAACTATCTTTCTACTAATATTAATACAATTGTATATAGTTCATATATTGATTGATTATTCCCTTTATTTCCTCCTTAAAGAAGATTACATAAACAATCGTAAACAGGATAATTGATATAAATAAAACACATACAGTATACAATGAAGAATTCATGATATTCCATATTTTTCCTTGAATTCCCATGTTTTAAAGCTTATCGAAAATGCCTTCTTGCCATACAGAATCGAAGGCTTTATTACTATCTAAAAAGCGACAAGCAAATCTGATCCATTGTCTAGGTTATAGTTCACGCCCTCCTGTAGATTAAAAGATGTACATAAGCTGCATATTTTTTGCGGTATGCAGACTGATGCTTGTTCGGAAATGTGTATGTTTCAAGAACTGGATTTAAACGGTTGGACAAGAGTGTCTCAAAAATCTTGAAAAACTATAGCCCTATAGCTGTTTGGGTCATCTTTTGGTTTCCTATTACCTTTATGCAGGGTGATTATTGTACCATCCTTCCATGGTTTTGGAATATACTCGAACTTAGTTAATAATGGTATTGAACAAAAACGTAATATGTTTGATCAATGGACTGTTACAGTATTTAATATGATCATATACAGTTAATGATTTCCAAGTCAGCTTGTTCGATACAATGTACCGACTTCCGGCTGGACAATTCTGCGTCATACAGTACCGAAGTAAATTCAGTAAATGCCTACAGTAAATAGAATGGTCCCTCGGACATGAAATAATTCCATATCCATTTATGTTTTTATATGAATGATTTCCCAAAGTTTACAAATCTCAGTACCCTGACGTTTTGCCATCTAGAACTCAGAAAGTGGACAAGCAATTGTATTTGCCAAATATTTAAGGATTTCCGAGTCACCTTGTTAGATACCAACTGCTGGACAGTAATGAACTGTGTTCCATTCTGTGTCACAATAGAGGCTATTTTCTCTGCAGAAATAATAAAAAAAAATTAAGAAAATTGGTACAAAGTTTACGATTGAAAACGGAAGCAAACCATATCACACGGATAGGACGTTCATGTTTAAAGAATAATCGGTTGACATACTAATAAAGAATGAAGTGTAGTGAGGGGCGATAACTCATTAGAGTTATCGTTCCTTACGGAACGTAATGATAGTATGAGCTAATTCGCGATTTTTGCCGGCTATTGTAGCGATTTGGGAGCGGAAAAAATGGCACATACAATTTTGATGGGCTGTTGAACCATTGTAAAACTCGGCTCGATCTAGGTCTGGATGTATCTGGTATCCCTGTGGAAATTCGTATTTATGAGATATTTTGGGTCAAACATGCCAAAATCGTCACTTTGACTAAGAGGTTCTGTTTAAATCGCCCTCAAAATTCAGAAAAAAATCCAGAGATATATACAATGCACATACAAAGAGATAAATGTTTCCTGAAGAAAACAGTCTGTTTAGTTTTTCGATATCTTTAGCAGAACGGTTACAAGATTGTTTTGAAAATGGCCTATTTTTTCGACCTTCTCAGTATTTTTCCATTCGACTGGGGTATTTTCCTGCCTGTTTTGATGACGCAAGACCGGGTGTTTCCTTTCCGTTTAGCACGGTAGAACAGATGGACCGGATCGGCATACATAGTTATCAGCATTACATTCATTACGAATCAACTGGTTTTATATTTGTTTTGCGCGAGTCATCTTGATGATGTGTTTTAAAGCCTGCATTAACATCAACAGGTCCGTTAAAATTGACGTATGAAGTTTATATTTAATAGAAATTATTAACACACTTGGTTTGGTCGGCTTGACCGCATATATAAAGGACAACTATAGATAACGCCATCCTGAACTCATCGGGTATTATCGCTGAAATGATTCTCCGAGGAGTTCCGGATGGAACAACACCGGGGACTTCACGCCGCTTACTCGTTTAACCCCAGGCTTCAGCTGCATTCTAAGTGAGTTGTATTACATTTTCCCGTCAGGACCAGGACTTTTTAATATTATGTCATATTAAAAGTGACATTGGAGATTATAGTTGTTCTACTATGACCATATTTGTTGCTTTCCAGGATCAGTATTCATCGTCAACCCAGACCAGCGTTCAATTCTTTTCGATAACAAATCTAAACTCGTAGCCTACCGAGTCGTAGGCTTCCAGTACTGGCAGTAGGCCTAGTGTAAATGTTACGTGTTCATTAACGTTTTAGAGACAGGCGACGTTTAAATATGTAATATTTAATTTTTATTGTTTGTTTGTTTAATGAAATTACTGTGTCGTTAGTTGATGCTTTGATGTCTTGATCAGCTGATATTTGTTTATGTTGAGGAGCAACGACGTTTCGAGAATCATATCTCATACATATTAGCTTACGATGACACGAACTTTCAAGGAACTACTGTACACGTACTTCAGTACACACTAGCAGTATATTCAGAGACATGTATATATGTCTCTGGTATATTGAACAATTCTTTTTCAGTAATAGAAGTTTTTTTTCAAATTTCTAATGAAATATTTATATTCTAATGCTTTAAATTTTGAAATTAAAGTCTCTGACCTGCCCTTTATTGAGATGGTTCTTAGGACAGTGTCAAATTATATCATCTTTTGCATTAATAAATATATGAAATAAGTTTTCAAATATATTTAAACCCTTCACTTTTATGCACCAAAGAAAACAATATGCAAGAAAGCTGTTCTGACAAATATAAGCTAAAATATTGTCAATATTATGTTGCATTAAGTAAAATTATGTTGCTTTGGGTGTCATGCATTTTTTTTTTTATCTTTTAAAATTAAATTAATTTCTTAACTTATTACAAAAAAAAGTATAAGATGGAAAATTATTTGACAAAATCAAAGAGCTACCAGGTTTTAGCTATCACAATTTTACAAAATAGTTGACTTTGAAATTTCATGAATTAGTCAATTTTCAAATATCTATAAGTTGCTTTATTATCAATTCCATATCAACATATTTCAACTCTTTGCTTACATGTACATGTGCCAAAGAAAACCATGTGCGAGAAACCTGTTCTGACAAAATTTTACTAAAATTATGTCAATTGTTATATCACATTAATTTAATTAACAAATTTAGGGTGTGGGACCATGTTGTATTTTTGTTTTATCTTTTGAATTTTTAATCTGTTTCAACTTATTACAAAAGGTATTATAGAAAACTACTTGTCAAAATTAAAGAATTACCAATATTTTGTTATCACTATTTTACAAAATAGTTTTTCTCCCAAATTTCATCTGCACACAGGTAGCAATTAGTAAAATCTTTTGAATCTAAACTTTAATTATATAAAGGTATTATAGAAAATTATTCGACAAATTCAAACAATGACCAGGATTTTAATTTATAACCATTCTACAAAATAGTCTTCTTCATAATGTCATCTCCACACAGGTAAAATACTGTAACACAGGGACTAGTGTACATGTAAATAGTTTAAATGTTTCTTTTTTTAGGGCAACACCATCATATGCATATATTTACATTAGGAGGGGTGTTCTAAATTGTTGGCCAAAGACCGCACTTAATTTCCCTCTATATTCTACTGAAGAAACAAATTCAGAATTTTGAAACTTTACATAAAATTTGATTTTTATTTCATATTGTAGAACTATTCTCTCAATATCAAATATTTTGATATTGGGATAACACCATTTTCTTTAATTATCACATCTTTTACAATAGCAACTGTGACAAATAAGAATTAAAAAGTTTTAAACAGTTACTGTAATTGCAAGCCTTAGACCGCAAGCAATTACCCTCTATGTTCTACTTAAAAAAAACTTCATTAAAATGTTTTTGAGACTTTGTATGAAATATGGTTTTCATTTCATTTAGTAGAACTATTCTCTCAATTTCAAGCCATTTAGATATTAAGAAACAAATTTTCCACAATTTTTACTGTAAGATAGTTTATTAATTATTTATTATTGAGGGGCCGCGATGGCCGAGTGGTTAAGATATGTCATGACACTTTATCACTAGCCCTCCACCTCTGGGTTGCTAGTTCGAAACCTACGTGGGGAAGTTAACTGGTACTGATTGTAGGCCGGTAGTGTTTCTCCTGGTACTCCGGCTTTCCTCCACCTCTAAACTTGGCACGTCCTCAAATGAACTTGGCTGTTAATAGGACGTTAAACCAAATACACAAAGTTTATTAGTATTATATATATAGAAGAAGTATAGAAAAGTTTGAACAGTTATCCTGCAGAAGAAAAGGGAAGCTGACAATCAGGCCAGTATGTGCTGTCGTGGTTGTGTCTTTGCTCTGGATGGCATGCAATGGGCCTCTTATATGTTGTTCAGTCAGGTAATCACCAACTACTACAAGGAGACCCAGTCTCAGACTTAAAGATGCTACTTATTTTTCAGAAACCGGACAAGCTGGTCTACACTGCTACCTTACAAGAAGTTTAAATCATTTATTTGAAAAGAAAATATTATTTATTTTGCTTGGTAAGCTTCATTTTCATAAATTATTGCACCATTTCCTGGATGGCCTGTGGACAGACAGGTCTCCTGCATGTTGTTCAGAGGTAGTCACTAACTTCTACAAGGAGACCCTGCCTCAAACTGACTCAGCTGACTATTCAAAGGGTGATAAACAAAGCTAACAAAGCAAATATATATAAGAGTAAGAGATAATTGCCACTTAATTTTCAGAAACTGGGCAAACTGGTGTACACTGCTACCTGATAAAAGGTTGAAAAAAGATACAGTATTTAAAAATAAAAACATGTTTTATTATGCATGGTTAAGCTTCCTTTACATGAATTATTGTTCAAATTCACATAAGACAATTTAAAACTTTTTTTTTTTGTATTTGTTTTATTTTTTCAGAGATTTTCATACAGTGTAAAGTACATAGTATACAATTGTATTAAGAATAATCATTATTATAGCACCATAGAATTGTAGATGATCCAACACAAATACACACATCTTAATCCAGATTCATAAAATCATTTACTTTTGGTGAATTTTCTTAATGGTACTTTCCCACTGTATTTAAAGAAAGGAAGAAAGCAGAAGAGAAGGTGTAGAGCAAACAGAAAAATCATAATAATAAAGCAATAGGAACGAAACAAGAAACATGGACAAAGACATATATATAGTAACAAAGACAGACATAGAGACAAAGAGAGAGGGAGAGAGAGACAGACAGAGAGAGGTGTCAGAAAATCAAATATTTACAGTATGGTCTGTAGTCTAACCCAGATATACCCAGGATAAACAGAATTGCTGGTAAGACAATTTAGGTCTGACTTATAATTAGACCAGCTTTACTGTATATGAATGAAGACTGGCAAGGGAAAGACAAGAGGATTTAAACATGTATTGTCGTCAGCAAGTGTCACCACATATGATTATAGCAACAATCTTATAGAAACAATAATATGTATTAACTTTGGTTACATATAACATTACAAAGTATAGCAGTAAACAAGAATCTAAGGACAATAATCAGCAAATTGGAAGTTCTAAGAGATATTAAGTAATTTTTGCCATTTTTTCCATTCATTTTGAAAATTTTCCTTATACTTGTCCCCTTTACCCATTGCAATATATTTTTGTGTAACATAATGATCTTTAATAGTTTTTTTGAAACCAGTCAAAGATAAATTATTTAAAATTTAAAACTTGCTAATTACCTAATTTTCATCTGTGATAGAAAAAGGGAGATAACTTGCTCACCTGTTCTTGATATAAAATTACCTGGGTAATTATAATGTACAATTCATATTAATGCTTTTGTAGATATTTCCCTAAAGTTCTATTCATGATCGATCAATTATCGATATGATGATGATTGATCATGAACTTATTAGTGATTCCCAACACTACTGAAGAAGTTGCAAAATTTTCGAATAAAAAAAAAATAGATACCTGGTAATCTCCCAATTTGCTCGACATGGACCACTGACAAAGACACTGATACTGACTTTAAACTATGGGGAAAGTCTCGAAATATCAATTTAAAGAAATGGCTATGTCAAACAAACAAACAATTTTCCTTCTCTCATTTGTATCATTGTGTTCCACTGGGGAATTCATACAAAAATGGGATTTTCCTCGTGCAAGTGTGATTTATTAACAATTTTCTCCAAGATTAATATTGGGGCGAGCCAATTCCCATAAAATCTTGGATATATTTGTTGGTTTTGGTGGTGGAGTACCCGGAGGAAAACCACTGACCTACGGTCAGTACCAGGTAACTGCCCCACGTCGGTTTCGAACTCGCATCCCTGAGATGGACAGCTAGTGATAAAATGTTGGGACACCTTAACCACTCGGCCCCGCGGCCCAACCTTTAACACAGTCTTCTCATTGGTTGAAATTTAGATATTGAGCGATTTTTGATGAAAACTGCTGAAACAGAGTTATCGCCCCTCACTACGCTTCATTCTTTCTGTGACATCCTTCAGGTGTCACCCAACTAGTTAAAGAAGTATACATTTTAATTGTTTTTGACTAAACGTCATACTTAAAACTTAGGTGTAGCGTTAACAGTAGTAGTAGTTCTTAAGGGTTTTATCTACACGTATGTGTGTCTTTTAATTGGCACGTCAACCATGGTTGGAGATGAAATTTGTTTTAATTAGGTCACGTGTACCAGCTTTGTTTGGTCTTTGTCTCGGAGAAAGCACTCTTATTTTGTACGAATTGATGGTTATGTATGGGCGTGTGTGATCTTGGGGGAGTTACACGATTAACACAATCTGACCCGTACTTTCCGATTGTCAACGGGAAATCATCTGGTACTACTACACGAACTGCGCAGATCGATATCAAGGTATGACGGACACAGTTTCAATATTTTCGTAGTATTGTTTCTCAAGAGTAGCAGAGAAGGGTGTTCAATACCATGATATTAATATCAAAATTAATTAATGCTCCGATTTACGCCGAATCTTTATAGATAATAAATACACATAACCCACGCTACCCGGTTAATATACCTTTCGTATTTAGAGCTTGTTAGCCTGTACCCTCCTTACATATACGTGGGTGTGTGTATGAGGTTTATCTAGCGGTCACGTTCTATCGACCATTGCGTAGCAATACATGTACTTATTGACCATTGGCCGAATTAAAATTTGCCTTGACCAACTTATCTAAAATTGGTAACAGCTTTGATGACTCTCGATCAGTTGTCCAAATCTAACAAACTTTACGTGTGTGTATACATATAAGTGTGCTATACAGAGTATACATTACTTACGGAATATATTTCCGCTAGGTTACGGACAGTGACAGAACAGCCAAGACAATTAAAATGTTGACAAAATACATTACATGTATTTACCCACGGGGGCCTCACACAATCCAATGTACTAGAATTGAAAGGTCCGACCCACCAGTCTATGAGTAATATTTCGATGCTGGGGGTAAATTTCATTCTGGGTCATTGCAGCGTGCCAAGAAGCCCCTGCGGATTTACCACTTCCGAATCGTTGTAAACTAAAATGTACGTACGTTGTTTCAGAGACCTATATACTATACTATTAGTATATACATGTAGGTCTCTGGTTGTTTGTGGTCGTAATGGGTCGTTTGGTCCATCAAAACAACATGCAAGGGCTAAACAACGGGATGATTACATATCATGGTACCTTGTATCTGACGTTTCGTTTTTTTTGTTACCCGCGAAAAGATTCCAGACGAAAAAGTAGAAAAACGAAAAAGCAAATACATGCAAAAGCAAAACGGCAAAAAGACGAAAACCAACTAAATCGAATAAGGGAAAACTCACAAAAGCTAAGAAGAGTTATGTTTGTCAAAGTTTAAATATTCATTTCTTTCAATCGCTGTGCCCCCGGTTTTTACTTGTATATCATAATTGTTGCCTGTATGTACAAATGTATCCGGCAGTCGTTTGTACTATAGTATTATTTGAGTTATCTCCCTTTATGTAAACTGTATTCTTTTACTCCACTATCGAAAACGCCACTAGCACCGTGAATAGAAGATCTAAATATATATTGTTTTATCAAAAGAGAGCTTCGTTAAATTCTAAAGATGTAAATAAAACAAATACATACCAATATCGACTTAAAACGTAATCTAAATTGGCACATGTTTTATAAATGTATTGGTATTACTATCGCACTTTATTTCTACCTTTTCTGTCCTGGTGATTAAAGGGCATACCAATCCTCATAAAGGAATACTATTAATAGGACGTTATTTAACATCCTTTAAATTTGAACTCACAACCAATGACGTATTGATTAGAATAGGAATGTTGGATATTTTCACACTGTCCGGTTACTTTCTGTGGCCGCCATGTTTGTGTCCCTGTCACGTTCCTGGTTGTAGGGCGAAACTTTATAGGAACATATTCTCTATTACTCACAAATAAAACAGAACGTGTCATCCAAACGCACCCCTGGTTTATGACCAGAACGTGTCATCCAAACGCACCCCTGGTTTATGACCAGAACGTGTCATCCAAACGCACCCCTGGTTTATAACATGAATGTGTCTCTGGTTTATAACCAGAACGTGTCAACCAAACACACCCCTGGTTTATGACCAGAACGTGTCACCTAAACACAACCATGGTTTATGACATGAATGTGTCCCTGGTTTATAACCAGAACGGGTCACAAAAACACATCCCTGGTTTAAAACATAGATATAGACCTATCCGGGGTACGACAGGGACACCGATTGATAAAACTACACAGAATTATAGGTATAGACCTATCCGGGGTACGACAAGGACACCGATTGATATAACTACACAGAATTATAGGTATATACCTATCCGAGGGATGACAAGGACACCGATTGATATAACTACACAGAATTATAGGTATAGACCTATCCGGGGTACGACAAGGACACCGATTGATATAACTACACAGAATTATAGGTATAGACCTATCCGAGGTACGTCAAGGACACCGATTGATATAACTACACAGAATTATAGGTATAGACCTATCCGGGGTACGACAAGGACACCGATTGATATAACTACACATAATTATAGGTATAGACCTATCCGTGGTACGACAAGGACACCGATTGATATAACTACACAGAATTATAGGTATAGACCTATCCGGGGTACGACAAGGACACCGATTGATAAAACTACACAGAGTTATAGGTATATACCTATCCGGGGTACGTCAGGGACACCGATTGATAAAACTACACAGAATTATAGGTATAGACCTATCCGGGGTACGACAAGGACACCGATTGATAAAACTACACAGAATTATAGGTATAGACCTATCCGGGGTACGACAAGGACACCGATTGATATAACTACACAGAATTATAGGTATAGACCTATCCGAGGGATGACAAGGACACCGATTGATATAACTACACAGAATTATAGGTATAGACCTATCCGAGGGATGACAAGGACACTGATTGATATAACTACACAGAATTGTAGGTATAGACCTATCCGAGACAGGACAAGGACACCGATTGATAAACTACACAGAATTATAGGTATAGACCTATCCGGGGTACGACAAGGACACCGATTGATAAAACTACACAGAATTATAGGTATAGACCTATCCGGGGTACGACAAGGACACCGATTGATAAAACTACACAGAATTATAGGTATAGACCTATCCGGGGTACGACAAGGACACCGATTGATATAACTACACAGAATTATAGGTATAGACCTATCCGGGGTACGACAAGGACACCGATTGATAAAACTACACAGAATTATAGGTATAGACCTATCCGGGGTACGACAAGGACACCGACTACACAGAATTATAGGTATAGACCTATCCGGGGTATGACAAGGAAACCGATTGATAAACTACACAGAATTATAGGTATATACCTATCCGAGACAGGACAAGGACACCGATTGATAAAACTACACAGAATTATAGGTATAGACCTATCCGAGGTACGACAAGGACACCGATTGATAAAACTACACAGAATTATAGGTATAGACCTATCCGGGGTACGACAAGGACACCGATTGATAAAACTACACAGAATTATAGGTATAGACCTATCCGGGGTACGACAAGGACACCGATTGATATAACTACACAGAATTATAGGTATAGACCTATCCGGGGTACGACAAGGACACCGATTGATAAAACTACACAGAATTATAGGTATAGACCTATCCGGGGTACGACAAGGACACCGATTGATAAAACTACACAGAATTATAGGTACAGACCTATCCGGGGTACGACAAGGACACCGATTGATAAAACTACACAGAATTATAGGTATAGACCTATCCGAGGGATGAAAAGGACACCGATTGATAAAACTACACAGAATTATAGGTATATACCTATCCGGGGTACGACAAGGACACCGATTGATATAACTACACATAATTATAGGTATATACCTATCCGGGGTACGACAAGGACACCGATTGATATAACTACACATAATTATAGGTATAGACCTATCCGGGGTACGACAAGGACACCGATTGATAAAACTACACAGAATTATAGGTATAGACCTATCCGGGGTACGACAAGGACACCGATTGATAAAACTACACAGAATTATAGGTATAGACCTATCCGGGGTACGACAAGGACACCGATTGATAAAACTACACAGAATTATAGGTATAGACCTATCCGGGGTACGACAAGGACACCGATTGATATAACTACACAGAATTATAGGTATAGACCTATCCGGGGTACGACAAGGACACCGATAGATATAACTACACAGAATTATAGGTATAGACCTATCCGAGGTATGACAAGGACACCGATATATATAACTACACAGAATTATAGGTATAGACCTATCCGGGGTACGACAAGGACACCGATTGATAAAACTACACAGAATTATAGGTACAGACCTATCCGAGGTATGACAAGGACACCGACTACACAGAATTATAGGTATAGACCTATCCGGGGTATGACAAGGAAACCGATTGATAAACTACACAGAATTATAAGTATAGACCTATCCGAGACAGGACAAGGACACCGATTGATAAAACTACACAGAATTATAGGTATAGACCTATCCGGGGTACGACAAGGACACCGATTGATAAAACTACACAGAATTATAGGTATAGACCTATCCGCGGTACGACAAGGACACCGATTGATATAAATACACAGAATTATAGGTATAGACCTATCCGGGGTACGACAAGGACACCGATTGATAAAACTACAAAGAATTATAGGTATAGACCTATCCGGGGTACGACAAGGACACCGATTGATAAAACTACACAGAATTATAGGTATAGACCTATCAGAGGTATGACAAGGACACCGATTGATAAAACTACACAGAATTATAGGTATAGACCTATCCGAGGTACGACAAGGACACCGATTGATAAAACTACACAGAATTATAGGTATAGACCTATCCGAGGGATGACAAGGACACCGATTGATAAAACTACACAGAATTATAGTTCTCTCATCCCAACCGGTATCATACTGGTCTATCCATGTAAATACACCCATGCTTGCTGTGTGTGTATTACCTCGCTTCCGGTGTAGGATAGCCACGCGCGCGCAATGATACAAAAGTAGGTCGCCGAACCGAAAGTAGATCTATCTATAAACATTTCAACAATACATTGAATTAAGATATGTAATGAGATAATAATTATTTTTATATATGATATAAATTATGTAAAAAAAAAACACGTTCTTTTATTGTTTTTTATTAATAAAACATGGAACTATATTTTCACGCGAAAGGACACACTAGCTTGGCCGACATCAAGTGATTTGGCTTCGCTTGCAATGACAGGGCTGCTGAAACAACGTTGGACTGTGGAAATCAATGGTTTTCTTCGTTTTTAGAACAGCAAACAAAATTTGCATATATGGGGTATGGTAAATCGATTGGCGCTTTTCTTTTTTTTTATTATATGCAGTAGAAAAAAGTTTGGATTGAGAAAAAATGGCGTCTATCTGAGAAAGCTATCGACAGATAGTGCCTATTCTTGCATATTTTAGGTTGGGGAATGAGAGAAAAATACTCAATCATATGTGGTTCATGTAGGATATGGATATTTCACCCTCTGGGTCACAAAATGTGGTAAAACCCTCGGCGGAGCCTCGGGTTTTACCACATTTTGTGACCCCTCGGGTGGAATATCCCTATCCTACATGACCACATATGATAGAGTCTAATAGTATAGATCTATCCGGGGTACGACAAGGACACCGATTGATAAAATTACACAGAATTATAGGTATATACCTATTCGGGGTATGACAAGGACACCGATAGATAAAACTACACAGAATTATAGGTATAGACCTATCCGGGGTACGACAAGGACACCGATTGATAAAACTACACAGAATTATAGGTATAGACCTATCCGGGGTATGACCAGGACACCGATAGATATAACTACACAGAATTATAGGTATAGACCTATCCGGGGTACGACAAGGACACCGATTGATAAAACTACACAGAATTATAGGTATAGACCTATCAGAGGTATGACAAGGACACCGATTGATAAACTACACAGAATTATAGGTATAGACCTATCCGGGGTACGTCAGGGACACCGATAGATATAACTACACAGAATTATAGGTATAGACCTATCCGAGGTATGATAAGGACACCGATTGATATAACTACACATAATTATAGGTATAGACCTATCCGGGGGACGAGAAGGAAACCATTGATAAAACTACACAGAATTATAGGTATAGACCTATCCGGGGTACGTCAGGGACACCGATAGATATAACTACACAGAACTATAGGGATTAGACTAAGGATATTACAGAGAGTAAGTCGTAACATCAGCTGTTCTTACCTATAATTAGGCTATTAGTGTCATTTATTAACTTCAAACATGTTTATTACATATTTTTGTAGACAAATAATGATATTACTGCTATATACAAGGAAGTAAGCCAAAAACAAGCATGTTAATCAGTGATTTTTATTATCATCACATTGAAATTGATATCATTTGACACGATGAAAGCACGGAAAATTCAAATCCCTTTTTTCTTTCATTATAATGTTAACAGAATACTAGGTATATATATAGGACAAACATTAATAGATGTACAGGGAAAACAGAATCTCGGGAATTTAGCGACAGATATGTTTAAAAAGTAAAGAATTTCGGATCAAATTAACGTTCATTTGGTTGTGATATTTCATTGATGGTGGGTATATAGTATATGTGGTTAAAAACAAGACAGACGATGTAATATAACAGTTCTCGCATTTGTCCGTTGGTGGTTTTTCTCACCTCATCTCATTTTAAAGATGTTTTGGAAAGTTATCATAAAGAAGAATATGGTAAGCTATATCAGAGAGTTAATATTTTAGCTAGTTCAACACAAACTTATGTGCCATACTTTGCAGAGGAGTCTGCCGTCTCCGGTTGATGTTTCTACCAATTACTGACGATTCTTTAACTCAGGCCGAGCCATACTCAGCCTCTCCGGGATAGCCATTGGCCGATCTTGGTCACTCTGTGAGTGGTGACGTTTGCCCGGGACTTTGGCTGGGTCAGCAGCGGGTGGAAGTGGCCTGATGAAGGGAAGGTGCCTTGGAACAAGCATACCCTGTGGCTGGTGGAATGGCGCTGCAGGTGCGTGAAACCTGCCAGGCTGAGGAATATGTTCAGCGTCGTGGTGTGGTGCAGCTACTGGAACACGATCAGGAGCATGAAACGCCGCGTGTCCTGGTACATGCTGTGGCCGCTGTTGCTGAACCGGTGCCATATGACCCGGGACTTTTTGAGGGATACCCATATGAGCCGGGGCATGATGAGGGACTCCCATATGACCTGGAACATGATGAGGGGCTCCCATATGAGCCGGGACATGCTGAGGGGCTCCCATATGACCTGGAACATGCTGAGGGGCTGGAGCGTGTTGGGGAACACCCATATGGCTAGGTGCATGATGGGGGACTCCAGAGTGAGATGGCACGATAGGGTGATATACCCGTGGAGGCAAACCAGGGCTATCACTATCAGCCGACCTGGCGGATTGTAGGGGCTGGGAGTGGGTCTCCGTCAACCAATATATCTTGGATTTTTTGCACATCATAGCAATCATGTCACCAGTTCGTATCTTCAGGTTTTCATACTGAAGAGGACTTCTCACTATTTCGGGTTCCTGAAAATTAAAAAAATCAATTAAACCATTTAAACAGTAATTATATCAGACCAGTCTCTAAATGTCCCTCCCCTCTGTGTATGCCTGATCTTATCTTTAGTAACAGAAGTTGATTTAGGGAATCCCCGGACTACCGGTGTCTCATTTGTTGGTAATGACTGCAAAACATATTTTTCACTTCCCATAAAAGGAACTCTCATGTACAAGTACTTTGACACCTAAACAGTTAATGTTCAATAAATCACAACAATTGGACTTATCTTAGTTCAAATAGATAAAAAAATGTATAAATATAACCGACTTAAATGTCAATTAATCCATGTCAATTAATGGAAATTGGTCTGATTCTAAATACGTTACCACATAATCAAAAACGATATTTATACAGTTACTGAGTTAGGTATTCACCCAGATCCATCTACAGATAAATTTTATATTCTGTAAGATTATAGATGATCATATCACGGCCTTTAACATCAGTTTTTAATAAACCAGAGAGGATTCCTAGGTATTACTAGGGTAATGAATGTACGATTTAGAATTCTAACTTTGATGTTGTTACCATTATTTTCCCAGTTTTCCCATTACCGGACTGTAAGTATTCTATAGTAATCAGCGTCAACTAATGTTTACTAAAATGATTATTGCGTCATAAATGTCAAAAGCAATGAATTCCATCGTAAACAAGAACATAAGCAATCCGATAAATTGATACAAAGAAGACAGTTCAGTGTAAAAAGGGGGAAATTTCTAGAGAATAAACCTTGATATATACTAACATGGGTATCCACAAGCTCCTGCTTCTCGTTTATATCCAAATTCCATTCCGGATCCAAATCGGTGATGAAACAAGCTTTGAAGTTGTTGTCTTTAACACTGGTTAATCTCTGAAGGAATAGAAAATCACGTAAATAATATGACGATACTTACATGTAAACCATCAGTGATTTTGTTGATTGAAAGTGTATTCAAAATGACTTATCTCTCAATAATTTGCGGTTAAAAAGGAAAAACGGAAGCACCAAAACTTCGAAAAAAAGTGGGTAAACATGACAGTTATCGTGGATGAAGAAGACAGTTAATCTATCTTCATACAGAACACATTGTTATATCCTCATTATACTTTCTTAATTACACATCTGTAAACCTTCTTATTCAGGCTTCCTTTTATTTTATTATCATTTTAGATTGAAATTAAGTATTGATGTGCTATCTCCTTTTCAATATCTGGTGTTTGGATTTCTTCAACATAGTGTTTCAAAACGTAAAAACTAGGCTTCAATTATATTTCCTACCAAATTCCAATAGTAGTAAAATTCCAAATCGCATGATTGGGAGCTATCATTTGAATCCAGGAAATCCGTTCAACACGAAAGAACGTCAATCATGCGCTAATAAATACTGTAAACATTAAACATTCCAACAATGCCAAGTTTTCCCTGTTTGTCTTCACACAAATTTGACCAATATCTATTTAATAACAGTAGAAACTCATTAAGGATAACGGAACCTGTCACTTTCAGGCAATAGTGTTGATATTACATATTTGAGCAAGTCGTGTTGATAGGTTTCCCTCTATGTATCCTTTAATCGCTACATCCTCCCCGTGTCGGGAGACGTCGGTATGGACAGTGAGATAACGCCATAGTCATCCCCGCCCACCAATTGGTAGCGATATTATTGTTATAAACATGTTTTCTCTGACATCAAACAGGTACTTGTTTGGCTTTCCTTCCCTCAAATTCATCATTAGTGTCGGATGTTTGACTTCCTTGTGTATCATTATAACTATTGTTTAATGCAATCTAATAGATATTGGAGTACATGATTGATGATAAATTGTTAGTCTTGTTTAATGCAATCTAATAGATGTTGTAGTACATGATATATTGCTTGCAACGCTAGTTACATACTATGTGGAATAGAAATTGAGAAAATTATCATACGATTTCTCGAATCCAGACGATTAATTGAATGAACGATTTGCTTTTTATACTGTTTCAAAAGGTATTACAGTAAAACTCACTTGTGTCGAACACGGTTGAATCGAATACATCGGATGAGTCGAACGTTTCGTTCGGTCCCGATTTTTCCCCTTCTTTATCTTAGTAAATTAAGCACGGATGACTCGAACACTGTTGAATCGAATACTGCGGTTGTGTCGAATATATTTTGTGGTCCCTCCCTTCTAAACTATACCAAAATTTCCATTTTTGTGTCGAACATCGAGGCGTCATGCTGTCTCAGGTAAAATTTGCTGGCCTCGTCTGATTGACCGAGTGTGACCGATCACCCGTAACGGTGTAAACAGAGCCTATTATTAGTTTCCGGCTGTCGGTTACGCATCATCCAATTGTTTATACAGGTGCTCAGGTGAAGTAAAACGTTCAGGTATACATAACTAAGAATAAAATGTGCACGTTTTAGTCTACAAACCGATGTGTTCTGTTTACTGTTTTGATGCACAAGGCCGCCGAAAAAAATAAGGAAAAGGTAAACGATAAATTACATATCTTCCATCGAAAAATGCAAAGAAAAATACCTGTCTGTCATTGATTTATCTATATATGCCTAAATTCTGAATACGACGATGCAATAGTAACAATGATATGCGGAATGTTTTTACTCTGTTCAAAAGATTGTGGCAATGCATGATTATGCAGCCGATAAAACACTGACCGCGGCCTTCACCTTTGATACAAAATCAGCACGCGTACGGTCGATCAATTTTCCCGGACTGTTTATTGTTTAATATTGTTAAATTGGAGAACAATATAAACGGATTTAAAGATAGATAATATGAGTACAATATATATATTTATATTCTTATAATATATGTAACGTTTTCATAGAATATTATGCTGTCATTTGCGACTCCCGTGTGTAAATCGTGTGTCTATGTCAAAGACTATTTTACGCATGAACTTTGTTTTTATCTGTAACTGTGCACAATATTGTTTATTAGATAAAGGAATAATTGTTATCATGTACAATTAATTAATTTCTTTGTTATTATGTATTGCTTATTTTCGACTATATTATCATGTAAGCACTTGTTCTGCATACAACCGATGAAAGTTGGGTTTTGTCTCCGTATACAAACACGGATAAGTCGAACCATCGGATAAGTCGAATATTTTGCTTGGTCCCGTCGACTTCGACTTATCCGAGTTTTACTGTATTTGAATTTTGGACCAATGTAATATATTTGTAGATGTATACAATGTACATAAGCAATAAAACAATGAACGGCAGCAATTTTTGCAACTTAATTCATACTTTGAACTATTGCTGACTTATCATTGCATAATTCTGAGGAATGTTATATTCTATGATTTTCTTAAAATATGTCCAGGGTTGTAACCTTTTCTATAATAAATTGCAATGAAATTTTATTTATTGATTCAGTTGATTTCATCGAAAAATATAAATATGTAAAATCATGCAGAAAGATCACCAATATTGTATACGCCGTTTGGGGCTCACCACCAGTGTGTGCTACACCTGGTAATGTAGTACCTACTGATGTCATGGTTTATAAACAAACCACTTGTGGCTTATCGACTGTATATGGTAATTGTTAAATAATAATTCTCCATGTTAGATTGTTACGTGTATATTAGTTTGTGGTGTCTTAGTTTGTATTATTTGGAAGTAAAATAAAACTAAAAGAACTGACCAGGTGTTTTAAAGGGAATGTTGTTATATTGATACAAGGTATTCCTATTTTATACGTATTTCATGGGGAATCTTTCGTTTCACTTATTTTGAATTTATTCATAGAAGGTTATTTAAGTGTACGACGCATGCGGAATAAAACCGCGTCTAAAAGCTGGTTTGTCATTTTAGAACTTCTAGAATATCTTATAGATACGACACTATTAGGAAATAACGAACCAATTGTAATCAAAAATAACATATGTGATCTTGCCTTTCCATGCTAATTTCCTCGATATCTGGATTATTTAAAATCAGGATGAAAACATGTCACAATTCTCTGTAAATGTTTAAAGTAACAAGGGGAATCCTATTTCAGTTGGGGGTGGGGGGCTGGTAGTTTTGATTACAACAAAATATGGAAATCATATTTTAAATGTTTTCTTGCCTTAGATGAACTGATATAACCCTTTGTGTAGTGATAAATCATGACCAATGTTACATAATGGAATAAAAAAAAACCAAATTATTGTGTTATTTCATTTTTATCAACTAAATATGAGTTATCTCCCCTATATATTTGGTCGTGATGTTCTGTCGTTTTCCTTGTGTCAGAGACAAACATGGCTCCTGACTGTATAAGCATTTGTATCAGCGATCACAGGGGAGATATCTCAAATTGTACTCAAACGTACGTCTGACGTTCGACTGGAATTCTTTTGCTCGGGAGTTAGAAAGTTTCATATCAAAAGAATACGTCTTACGTTCCGTATTTCAACCAGTCTGTCATTTTCAAATATTGATGAATGCATACTTAACTACTATCGAATTTCAACTATTTATTTGAGCCAATGCCATATTCCTTAGGACCAAAACATGTAGGAAACATCAAACTTTGGGGACGTAAAGCCCATCGTAAGAATTTAACGCCAAGATATTGCACAACATTGTAAAAAACAACATTCATGTAACGAGTACCTTAATACATATAGAGTAATAGAAGTCAATATCATACACATGGGTAGTTTTTCTATAACATTTCATTAATCTATGGGACACAAACGTGATTTGTTTTTCGAGAACACTTCCTTAATACTAGAGACAAAAACGAGGAATTCTTTTTAGAAGACTTCATTAATTTCTCTAGAGACGCGACCGTGGAGTTCTTTCTAGAACACTTCATTAATGCTAGAGACACAAATGCGGAATTCTTTCTACAACACTTCATTAATACTAGAGACACAAATGCGGAATTCTTTCTAGAACACTTCATTAATAGAAGAGACACAAATGCGGAATTCTTACTAGAACACTTCATTAATACTAGAGACACAAACTTGGACTTCTTTCTAGAATACTTCATTAATACTAGAGACACAAAAGCGGCATTCTTTCTAGAACACTTCATTAATACTAGAGACACAAACGTGGAATTCTTTCTAGAATACTTCATTAATACTAGAGACACAAACTTGGACTTCTTTCTAGAATACTTCATTAATACTAGAGACACAAAAGCGGCATTCTTTCTAGAACACTTCATTAATACTAGAGACACAAACGTGGAATTTTTTCTAGAATACTTCATTAATACTAGAGACACAAATGCGGCATTCTTTCTAGAATACTTCATTAATACTAGAGACACAAATGCGGCATTCTTTCTAGAATACTTCATTAATACTAAGACACAAACGTGGAATTCTTTCTATAACACTTCATTAATACTAGAGACATGACCGTTGAATTCTTTCTATAACATTTCATTAATACTAGAGACACAAATGCGGAATTCTTTCTAGAACACTTCATTAATACTAGAGACACAAACGTGGAATTCTTACTAGAACACTTCATTCATACTAGAGACACACAAACGTGGACTTCTTACTAGAACACTTCATTCATACTAGAGACACACAAACGTGGACTTCTTTCTAGAACACTTCATTAATACTAGATACACAAACGTGGAATTCTTAATAGAACAATTCATTAAAACAAGAGAAACAAACGTGGAATCCTTTCTAGACACTTCATTAATACTAGAGACACAAATGTGAACTTCTTTTTAGAACCCTCCATTAGAACTAGAGACACAAACGTGCAATTCTTTCTAGAACACTTCCTTAAAACTAGAGAGACAAACGTGGAATTCCTTCTTAACACTTCATTTATACTAGAGACACAAACGTGAACTTCTTTTTAGAACCCTCCATTAGAACTAGAGACACAAACGTGCAATTCTTTCTAGAACACTTCTTTAAAACTAGAGAGACAAACGTGGAATTCCTTCTAAAAACTTCATTAATGCTAGAGACACAAATGTCGAATTCTTTCTAGAACACTTCATTAATACTAGAGACACGACCGTGGAATTATTTCTAAACACTCCATCAATACTAGAGACACGACCATTAATACTAGAGACACGACCGTGGAATTCTTTCTGGAAAACTTCATTAATGCTAAGGACCCAAGTGTTGAATGTTAGAGGAGAGTTAATGGATTATAAACAGTATAAAAAAGATTCTCTTATTTTTACTAATTTCTTTGATATTGATTTTAACATGAGGTGTGAGAAAAACATCAAACAAAGGTATACTTTCTGAATGATGTCACTGTTCGGAAGGCTACAAATGCAGGAATGTTTACTGGACTAAAGCTTAACTAGAGAGCGCTCAAATGAATTATGAGCACCGCTTCGTACCGCTTTTTGGCCATTGTAGGATTAATAAGTTTAAGCACTACACGAACGGAATCCCAATGTACAAGGTACATATATGACAATATAAATAGTCCTAACTAAACGTAAAATTGTTTGCAGGTAGACCGCCTACGCTTTTACTTATTATATTTGAAATTTTGGATATTGAAAGTCGTTGCAGAAAAAAATTAGTGATGTAGCTCGACTCTAATGGCCATCACGATTTTTTAGTATCTTTAAACAATGTAAAGTATAGAATTTAATTATCTCACCGAGGCTTCGTCGCTGTAAACAACACTTCCATCCTCTGCGATAGCGTCCATTAACCGTACGGGCTCATGTTGAGGGGCAGGCACAGCGTCAAAGTTGGAGAAGCGGCCGAGTACGAGCTAAACAAAGCATTCCAAACACAATACAGTCAACGAATGGAAATATGATTTATTTTAATAATGAATAAATTTGAACTACGATTAAATGTATAATTCGTTTCAAATTATAGCTATTATAAGACCAACGAGTCATAAAACACCGTTTTATAAAACAAATAGGAATGTTAATGTTTTAATAAAATTGTGTATATTATACGTACCAAGGGTAATGCTTGCAAAAGTATAGCTATTCCGAATCGCATGGTAAATCGTTTGCCCACACAGTATGACCTGTAAGCTGCACGATATTCCTGAAAATTTAACTTCAATTCTAGCCAACGTCAACTTAAATGTAAAATCTGACGGGTCATTCATATGACCCGGGATCACACAGAGAGCTGGAGTTTGTTTAGGATCGCGATAAGCCCACCCGAACATTGTAATATTGTAGCCACCTACGAAAGCAGCCCGTACCATAAGTGAAGCCTACCTGCCCCGGATTTGGCATCCGTTCAGAGTAATCTCGATGGCGATTGTTTACACATGGATGTAATTTGTCTAGGCTTCCATTCATTTACAGTTTCAAAGGTTAAAGTTCAAACCCCATATCGTTGATTACATACGCTAACAGTTTAACACATTTATACCAATAAGAAATTAATGAAATGTATCGATTTCTTTATCTTTCTTGACAATTTATCAACCAACAGCAGCTTTTATAATCCATTACGTGTAAAATATTACTTTGAAAACAAAATAAAATAGTACTGTATATATCAATCTCTAATAAATCTCTATAAAAACTCTAATCAATTCATCATAATATTTTTTTTCGTCTAAAATATTATATTTATATGTAGATTTCAATTAATCGTACAATAGAATAGAAGGAATGGTAGGAACCTAGCTATATTGAACCCTGTATTATATTATGTAGGAGACAACTCATATAGTCGCTATTTTACCCTGTGAGCCTACATAAATTATACAGTAAGCTGGGAAACTAGATATTATTTAGACCAGCATTTAGAAAACAATAACCCAAAAGGTTGCCAACATGACGAAGCGGGAATAACTATCACCCGTCTAATGGACGAGTTTTACAAAATAAAAGAATGCAAAGAATTGTGTAATGGAGACTTGGATTGAAATAATCCGATTGCTATTAAGAAAAGACTGTGTAACATGAAAAAATTATCTCAAATTGTTTTATAACAAAGATACTGTTTCTAAAAATTACGTGAATAGCAGTCTCAGACAACGGCTTGACGTCAACATCGGCGAATTATGGCACTTTACATGGGACGAGCCATTACGAATGTTTTAGCTTAACTCTGTACTTACAAAAAACGAATGTACATTTTATTTCAGGACAGGAATTTTCTTAAAATAACATACTCTGACTTACACTTTATTATGTAATATCATAGGATATCTTAAAATCATAAAATGATCAATTACCAAATCACAATGACGTGTTAATAGTGTCTTTAATAAAAAAAAACGGAGCCCATTAGACTGCGTGTGTGGCTCTGATTCCCGGATAATATTTTGGTGTAATACATTAAAAACATCAGCAAACCGAGACTTGATAATCAAGAAATCATGAAACATGTTTAATAATTAAAACATTATAAGGTATGTTCAATGATTAAGACATTATTAAACATGTTTAATAGCTAAAACATAATGTAACATGTTTAATACATAACCAGATGAACATCAGAGGTGACCATACAATCTTTTGGCAGACCTACACAAGTCTAGACTGAATATCTTGATTAATGAGTCCATATAAAGTATGTATGACTCGACGTTGAAGGTAAGTAGGAGTGCAAAGTTAGAAGCGTCACCTACACCATCAGTTCCATAGATTGTATATCAAACGTAAGTAGCGGCGTTAAGGCGTTAAACAAACACTGTATACCTTATTAAAAGAAACAGATAAACAACACCATTAATCAAGGAGTGGGATAAGTTCCATTAGAGGCCTATTGTCCTAATTCTGAGGGAATCAGTCATTTATTTGGTCATTGGACGCTAGTATGAATGGTTCTAGGAGGAGACATCGTTATTTAAGTAGCAGCCCCAGACGCCTTGGTCATCGTTATACATTACAATCTATAGCATTGACAATCCCCTTATTTACGACCTGTTTCAATCTTATTCGTGCTCCCTTGCAAAGCTTAGCCGTTCCAAATATAGAATAATAGAGGCGTTTTCCTCTATAGCAGTAAATTATAATTACGTCATGGTAGAAAAGGGAAGATATGATTCTTCTGTCGACTTACTGATTGATTGATGAGAATGATGTTTTACGGTTAATTATGGATAGAAAGGCTGAACATGATGAGTGCTTTACTTTGTGATGTATTAAGTCGTTTTCGAAAGAAGAGTAGTATTAACGTTTATCATATGAAATGTGGTCCGTACCTTTCGGGGTCGTCTGGTATAATACTGTTGATGTGTTCAGATCATCATAATTAAATACATTCGTTTTACTTTCCGGCTTAATTTCTGAAGGGAACAAACTGTCTTCCAATAACCATAAATTATGCTGTAAAATTATCAAGTTATAGTATTGATGAACCACCATTCTTTATATGATAATTGTTAAGGATCATTTTCGTTTCGAGAACAGCCCTTCCGAATTACCACAATTATATTTTATTACATTTTTATTTCTTTAAGAACCTAGCGATAGACATTTAAATAAAATTGTCTCCTTGGTACAGAAAATAATATCCAAGTAAAGAATACCTAGAAAACGGAATCAGAAGCATGTGATAGACACAATAAATATATCTCCTGAATTGATTTTCATGCCAGCACTGTAAACAATTGTTCATATAAAAGTTCGTGCAGGGAGACCTTCTAAAGGAGGAATGGCATCATACTGACAACACAAGGTAGAGGGAGAGAAGAAATGGGAAGGAACAGATTAGTAGCATATGTCGGTTAGATATCCCACCAACTAGTGATGCTCCGGTAGAGTACAGATAACAATAGTAGGAATGGTTAATATGTCGGTTAGATATCCCACCAACTAGTAATGCGCCGATAGAGTCTAGATAACAATAGTAGGAATGGTTAATATGTCGGTTAGATATCCCACCAACTAGTGACTCGCCGATAGAGTCCAGATAACAATAGTAGGAATGGTTAATATGTCAGTTAGATATCCCACCAACTAGTGTTGCGCCGATAGAGTCCAGATAACAAAAGTAGGAATGGTTAATATGTCGGTTAGATATCCCACCAACTAGTGACGGGCCGATAGAGTCCAGATAACAATAGTAGGAATGCTTAATATGTCGGTTAGATATCCCACCAACTAGTGACACGCCGATAGAGTCCAGATAACAATAGTAGGAATGGTTAATATGTCGGTTAGATATCCCACCAAACTAGTGACGCGCCGATAGAGTCTAGATAGCAATAGTAGGAATGGTTAATATGTCGGTTAGATACATTGTATCTCACCAACTAGTGACGCGCCGATATAGTCTAGATAGCAATAGTAGGAATGGTTAATATGTCGGTTAGATATCCCACCAACTAGTGACACGCCGATAGAGTCTATATAACAATAGTAGGAATGGTTAATATGTCGGTTAGATATCCCACCAACTAGTGACGCGCCGATAGAGCCTAGATAACAATAGTAGGAATGGTTGATATGTCGGTTAGATATCCCACCAACTAGTGACGCGCCGATAGAGTCTAGATAACAATAGTAGGAATGGTTAATATGTCGGTTAGATATCCCACCAACTAGTGACGCGCCGATAGAGTCTAGATAACAATAGTAGGAATGGTTAATATGTCGGTTAGATATCCCACCAACTAGTGACGCGCCGATAGTCTAGATAACAATAGTAGGAATGGTTCATATGTCGGTTAGATATCCCACCAACTAGTGACGCGCCGATAGAGTCTAGATAACAATAGTAGTAATGGTTAATATGTCGGTTAGATATCCCACCAACTAGTGACACGCCGATAGTGTCTAGATAACAATAGTAGAAATGGTTAATATGTCAGTTAGATATCCCACCAACTAGTGACGCGCCGATAGAGTCTAGATAACAATAGTAGGAATGGTTAATATGTCAGTTAGATATCCCACCAACTAGTGACGCGCCGATAGAGTCTAGATAACAATAGTAGGAATGGTTAATATGTCGGTTAGATATCCCACCAACTAGTGACACGCCGATAGAGTCTAGATAACAATAGTAGGAATGGTTAATATGTCGGTAAGATATCCCACCAACTAGTGACGCGCCGATAGAGTCCTGAAAACAACAGTAGGAATGTTTAATAAGTCGGTTATATATCCCACCAACTAGTGACGTGCCGATAGAGTCCAGATAACAATAGTAGGAATGGTTAATATGTCGGTTAGATATCCCACCAACTAGTGACGCGCCGATATGGTCTAGATAACAATAGTAGGAATGGTTAATATGTCGGTTAGATATCCCACCAACTAGTGACGCTCCGATAGAGTCTAGATAACAATAGTAGGAATGGTTAATATGTCGGTTAGATATCCCACCAACTAGTGACACGCCGATAGAGTCTATATAACAATAGCGGGAATGGTTAATATGTCGGTTAGATATCCCAATAACTAATGACACGCCGATAGAGTCTAGATAACAATAGTAGGAATGGTTAATATGTCGGTTAGATATCCCACCAACTAGTGACGCGCCGATAGAGTCTAGATAACAATAGTAGGAATGCTTAATATGTCGGTTAGATATCCCATCAACTAGTGACGCGCCGATAGAGTCCAGATAACAATAGTAGGAATGGTTAATATGTCGGTTAGATATCCCACCAACTAGTGACGCGCCGATAGAGTCTAGATAACAATAATAGGAATGGTTAATATGTCGGTTAGATATCCCACCAACTAGTGACGCGCCGATAGAGTCCAGATAACAAAAGTAGGAATGGTTAATATGTCGGTTAGATATCCCACCAACTAGTGACGCGCCGATAGAGTCCAGATAACAAAAGTAGGAATGGTTAATATGTCAGTAAGATATTCCACCAACTAGTGACGCGCCGATATGGTCCAGATAACAATAGTAGGAATGGTTAATATGTCGGTTAGATATCCCACCAACTATTGACGCGCCGATATGGTCCAGATAACAATAGAAGGAATAGTTAATATGTCGGTTAGATATCCCACCAACTAGTGACGCGCCGATATAGTCCAGATAACAATAGTAGGAATAGTTAATATGTCGGTTAGATATCCCACCAACTAGTGAGGCGCCGATAGAGTCCAGATAACAATAGTAGGAATGGTTCATATGTCGGTTAGATATCCCACCAACTAGTGTTGCGCCGATAGAGTCCAGATAACAATAGTAGGAATGGTTAATATTTCGGTTAGATATCCCACCAACTAGTGACGCGCCGATAGAGTCTAGATAACAATAGTAGGAATGGTTAATATGTCAGTTAGATATCCCACCAACTAGTAATGCGCCGATATGGTCCAGATAACAATAGTAGGAATGGTTAATATGTCAGTTAGATATCCCACCAACTAGTAATGCGCCGATATGGTCCAGATAACAATAGTAGGAATGGTTCATATGTCGGTTAGATATCCCACCAACTAGTAATGCGCCGATAGAGTCTAGATAACAATAGTAGGAATGGTTGATATGTCAGTAAGATATCCCACCAACTAGTGACGCGCCGATATGGTCCAGATAACAATAGTAGGAATGGTTAATATGTCAGTTAGATATCCCACCAGCTAGTGTTGCGCCGATAGAGTCTAGATAACAATAGTAGGAATGGTTAATATGTCGGTTAGATATCCCACCAACTAGTGACGCGCCGATAGAGTCTAGATAACATTACAACATTAGTAGGAATGGTTAATATGTCGGTTAGATATCCAACCAACTAGTGACGCGCCGACAGAGTCTAGATAACAATAGTAGGAATGGTTAATATGTCGGTTAGATATCCCACCAACAAGTGACGGGCCGATAGAGTCTACATAACAATAGTAGGAATGGTTAATATGTCGGTTAGATATCCCACCAGACTAGTGACGCGCCGATAGAGTCCAGATAACAATAGTAGGAAAAGTTAATATGTCGGTAAGATATCCCACCAACTAGTGACGCGCCGATAGAGTCTAGATAACAATAGTAGGAATGGTTAATATGTCGGTTAGATATCCCACCAACTAATGACGCGCCGATATAGTCTATATAACAATAGTAGGAATAGTTAATATGTCAGTAAGATATCCCACCAACTAGTGACGCGCCGATATGGTCCAGATAACAATAGTAAGAATGGTTAATATGTCAGTTAGATATCCCACCAACTAGTGTTGCGCCGATAGATTCTAGAAAACAATAGTAGGAATGGTTAATATGTCGGTTAGATATCCCACCAAACTAGTGACGCGCCGATAGAGTCTAGATAACAATAGTAGGAATGGTTAATATGTCGGATAGATATCCCACCAACTAGTGACGCGCCGATAGAGTCGAGATAACAATAGTAGGAATGGTTAATATGTCGGTTAGATATCCCACCAAACTAGTGACGGACCGATAGAGTCGAGATAACAATAGTAGGAATGGTTAATATGTCGGTTAGATATCCCACCAACTAGTGACCCGCCGATAGAGTCGAGATAACTATAGTAGGAATGGTTGATATGTCGGTTAGATATCCCACCAACTAGTGACGGACCGATAGAGTCGAGATAACAATAGTAGGAATTGTTAATATGTCGGTTAGATATCCCACCAACTAGTGACGGGCCGATAGAGTCTAGATAACAATAGTAGGAATGGTTCATATGTCGGTTAGATATCCCACCAACTAGTGACGCGCCGATAGAGTCGAGATAACAATAGTAGGAATGGTTCATATGTCGGTTAGATATCCCACCAACTAGTGACGGGCCGATAGAGTCTAGATAACAATAGTAGGAATGGTTCATATGTCGGTTAGATATCCCACCAACTAGTGACGCGCCGATAGAGTCGAGATAACAATAGTAGGAATTGTTAATATGTCGGTTAGATATCCCACCAACTAGTGACGCGCCGATAGAGTCGAGATAACAATAGTAGGAATTGTTAATATGTCGGTTAGATATCCCACCAACTAGTGACACGCCGATATGGTCCAGATAACAATAGTAAGAATGGTTAATATGTCGGTTAGATATCCAACCAACTAGTGACACGCCGATATGGTCCAGATAACAATAGTAGGAATGGTTAATATGTCGGTTAGATATCCCACCAACTAGTGACGCGCCGATAGAGTCTAGATAACAATAGTAGGAATGGTTAATATGTCGGTTAGATATCCCACCAACTAGTGACGCGCCGATAGAGTCTAGATAACAATAGTAGGAATGGTTAATATGTCTGTTAGATATCCCACCAACTAGTGACACGCCGATAGAGTCTATATAACAATAGTAGGAATGGTTAATATGTCGGTTAGATATCCCACCAAACTAGTGACGCGCCGATAGAGTCTAGATAACAATAGTAGGAATGGTTAATATGTCGGATAGATATCCCACCAACTAGTGACGCGCCGATAGAGTCGAGATAACAATAGTAGGAATGGTTAATATGTCGGTTAGATATCCCACCAAACTAGTGACGGACCGATAGAGTCGAGATAACAATAGTAGGAATGGTTAATATGTCGGTTAGATATCCCACCAAACTAGTGACGGACCGATAGAGTCGAGATAACAACAGTAGGAATGGTTGATATGTCGGTAAGATGTCCAACTAACTAGTGACGCGCTGACAGAATAAGACAAATCATCCAAATCTTTTTTTTATATGCGTATATGACTTTGCATACTCTGAAATATTGTTAAGTCAGTATTTCCATAGAATTAAATGTAAGGGTAAGTCAGGACACTTTCTTGTCCAATGCTACTATATTTGGAACAATGTAAAAGATAATGTTCATCAGTTTCATTTGATAGTCTACATCTAAACAATGAAGATTCTACAAGTTTTTACGTGAGTAAATAATCATTTAATGAAATAATGTTAAAGTGTTTCTAGCATGGACGAGTTGTCTTCGTCTGACTCCAGAATAGTAATACTAAGTTGGCACTGAAGTAGAACCTTTAAATGCAGTTTCAGTCTTGGTAAGAAGGACTTTTTGTAAGTATTGGTTCTACAGCGAATTGAGTTATTAGTACATTTTTTGTAGTGTCTCTGAAGGAGGATGGCGGTGAATTGTTATGAATCATTTTATGAAATTAGATAATTATATGATGGTTTCTTCCAGTTCAAAGTGGCTCCCATTCTGTCTGTTTATACAGTTGTAGAATGTCACCTGTCATAATACGAGCAGCTTTTGCATATTTTCAATGGTTTGTACCTGAGCTTTTGTCATATTGTCCCAAATGATACCGTATTGCAAGATTGGATGGGTGAGGGAAAATACATCTTCTTAGGGAGATAAGCGACCAATCTTTGATTTAAATGCACAAAATTTTTCTTTTATTATTTTGACGATTGACTGATATATATATATATATATTTTTTATTATTTTGACGATTGACTGCTATCATTTTCTATGTGGACAGACGAGTCACCACTACTGGAAAACGATATTGGACCCAGCATGTTGAAGCCGGATTGGATCATTTCAAAACAATATACTGACAACAGAAGTGGTTATGATAAAGCTCAATACTACATAAAACATTTATATGATAATAACATTAATATAGCATACCTTTAAATATGTTTCAGTGCAATGTCCGAAGTATTACTATGTAAAAAAGAACATGAATACCTTCCAATTTGTTATCTTTATTTCCTCAATACAATATGCATAAATGTATTCCTGAAATATTTGCTACATCGCTCAAAACTTCCCTCAATGCAACCTGCTAAGTAAATCTGTGACAGTTGCGTACACGGTTTACGTAGCATTGTTACCACTTTAAAATTTAACACTGTATAAATATTTCCGGTATACATTTTATTAAGACCAAAAGACATTGTTAAACTCGAATTACAAATTGAGCTGAGGGTAATCTCTAATTGAAAACTAATACGAGAATAAAATTAAGTTATTGATTATTTAATTCACACAGATAGATGGAATAAAAATGTGCACGCTTCATCCGGGTAATATATAGATATACAACATGTAGTTTTAATCAAAATGCATCATCATGCAAACCATCCCTAAGGTTTATTACTCTTAAACATACGTTCCAATTAGATATGTACATATTGCGTTTTTCATGTGTCATTTTAACAATAAATGCATTAATAAATCAAACAAATTTAACACTACAGATTTATGAAAAAAAATATTCAAAACCGGTATCTCCTCCAAATATAGGTACCCAAACCTAAATAAAACAATACTTTGAACTACGGTAGACTTTTACGCGCTAATAGTCAATTGCTTGTTGGAGAAGGAAAATTAACCTGGAAACGTCATTTAACGTCATTAAAAACTGTTAAGAGAAATCCATGTTCGAATACATATTAAAAACCACGACTACTATCAAGGCACTTAATATCTACCTTAATTTTCCATCTTTCTATAATAACACATATTCAACATAAATATAAGTAATACTGTATATAAAAATCAATGGTCAGGGAATATTTATAGTTTTGCAATATCTAAAAACTGTATAAAAACTTGCATACGTCTGCTAATAATAATAATAATTTATAAATCATAATTATTTTTTAAATTCTATCCTTAAAAATACCTATGTGTTTTTGCCATATTAATTCTACGTACTATAAATAAAGGCATAAATTTAAGCCTGTCACCGTTTACTATGATTTTGTAGTGCTGGTTTGACCTTGTAGCCTCAGATAACAGTTCCCTATAAAATGTATATTGGTGATCAACAATATATAAATTTATCCAAGAATACAAAAAACAAAAATAAGAAAAGACATACAACATTCCATTATCAAGTTAAATAGATTGGTAAAAATATACTACATGTATATTTGGGCATGATACAATTACTCCCAAATAACCAATGATAATTGGTCTATCTAAACATCCTGAACAACGTGATATACATATTGACCGGGTTAGATAGGACGTCAGAATAATCAGGGCTCGAATTAGACAAGTATCATCGCAATCAATAAATACATTCAAAGTCAAAGGTACAATAAATTACATAGCATTGGAATATAATGACAAAAGTATCAGAGATTCAGAATAATATCACAGGTTTGCTTGGCTAGAGACAGCAGATAAAAATAGCAATATGATATCAATATGTTAGGTTATCGCCATTATTATGCACATTGTGTCATGTACCTAATATAATATACTATACATAGTTTCGGTTACAGCGTTACTGTAAATTATGCACTTAAAGTTATGTTGTCAATCATCTCGAAATGAGATCGCTTTCAGAGTAAGAGTATCCAGAAGTGACTTGACTACACTGTAAATAAAAACAATGACATAGTTATAACCTAAATCGGAGAGTTTCTAAAGAGAAAATTTAAAAACTAAGATAACCAACATTTACACTTTAATAGTTCGTCACTAATAGGAAAGACAATGGATATTATTCAAAAGAGATTGTAAAACATCAATGAGATAAAAGTGTTAAAATATTAACCAAATCAATGACGAGATCATACAAACGGGACCATGAGCCATCATTGTAAGCATGTAACTGTTTGATATGATGGAATACTAGTAATTCATACTCGACCAAAATACGGTACTGGGGTAACTACTATATGTCCCAAGAGCTGGTCTGACCTCCATTCGTACAGCACTGAGCCCCTTTAACCCAATATCGTCAGGTTTAAATCATTTCACCCGAGGAGAAAGATGAGCATGTATTTATAAATTAAATACCAATATTGTCCTATTTGACCCCGCCCTCTAGATCTGTTCCTGGTATCTAAGTTTAACTGTTGGTTATTCCCCTTCATCCAATCATGGTACATATCTAATTTGTATAAACCACGCAGCTCTGACCTTCTAACAAGGTGAGCCAGAAAGATAATATTCATTAACTGTATAAACAATAGCTAGAATTATTTTATGAACGCCTTTTTTGTATAGAAAGTCAAAAAGTAGTCTATAAACATACAGGTAGTGTGAGTATCTGATACAGTGTTCAACTTGTACAACATTCGGACAGACACTTAGAAACAAATCAGGTAATGTAACAGTTGTATATAGGTCACCATGGCACGAAGTTAAGGTTATGTGGAATGGCATGAGCTGCCCAAAATTCCAATTGATATGTAATCGTTTTAGCAATGTACAGATGTTGTCTCAGGATAATTCACATCATTGTATATGCTGCAGCGAGGTAGTAATAGTCATGTTAACGAACAGCAGCAGTACATGAATTGAAATACCGCGTTTTGAATGATAATGATTTGAAATACCGCGTTTGGAATGATAATGAATTGAAATACCGCGTTTGGAATGATAATGAATTGAAATACCGCTTTTGGAATGGTAATGAATTGAAATGCCGCGTATGGAAATATCACGAATTAGAATATTGGAATATAGCGTTTGGAATGAACATTAATTGATCATGAAATACCGCGTTTGAAATGAACATGGCATAAGACAAGTGTTAAGACAAATCGATACAAATTAGAAACAAGTAATTACATTTAATGGCTAAGCAGCCGAGCGAAAACTGATCCCTGAGAGAAATGTCTGTTAGAAAATGACACTGGGCAACCGTAAGTACTAGTAGTATAAAAGTGTATAAAAGGTTAAGACCTGTGTACCATGTGACAATGTATAGATAATCAACATGTGTTTAACAGTCATGTGGTTTAATTTTATCCTAAAAATTAATGTGCATACTTTAGAGGTTTAGACCCTTGGTCTGGCCAAGACTACTGTATATTTAGCAACACTATATACTACACTAGAAATCACAGTCTTAGGTTTCAGTATCACTGCATATACCACGTGACAACAGAAATTTATATATAAATAAGAATTATGAAATCATTGTGTTTACAATCAACACGGGAATAGGTTAACAGTAAAATCCTAAAATTATTTTAAAAGAATTAGATATCTATTAAAAACTATTTACATTTGTACAAAAGTTAAAGTTCAAACATCAATAACATTACAGTTGACTTACACACATATAACAGAATTTAAAGTCCACAGTTAATAACAAAGACTAAGTCCTGTGGCTGCAGTCTATTCTAATAAGACAGGTAAAACTAGCTTTAAAACATAAGCTTTCATTATGACCTCTCAACCATGGATTGTTCACTGAAACAAAAAGACTCAAGAATCTGAGCCCATTAAAGTCTCCTTTGCAGGGGCTAAGTCACTTGAATCTGTAGGCCATTTTGAGTAAGTCTGTAGATACATGTTAGATCACTGGATAAGTAACTAAGTCTTACTTACATGTTTCTTGAGTCCCAAAACATACACTGTACTTAGTGGAGATCAACCAAGAGAGGCTAAAGTAACAGCAGACAACGCTTATTTTGGGGCAAATTAAAGCTATTTCATCAACTACATTTGATTTATTAACTAAACACTCTAAAATTAAAATACATGCATATGTATGAAAAAGAAATTTTATCAGCTATTTTGGCATTAAATGTATAGCCAAACTCCAATGTAAACTATAAACACAATACAATTGTATTACTAAATATGTTATTCTGAAAACGATATATAGAAAATTATAAAAACTGACTCCCATATAGGGGATATATGTTTGATATTTAAAAAATGGCAACAATGCAAATAGGAGAGGTTAGTTTGGGTCAAGTTAGCTGCTGACCAGCCATATAGAGCTCATCTGGCTTACCTTAGGTGATTCAATGACAAAATGTTATCATGAATATCAGCATTGTTAAACATAATATTATGATACTGTATGTTTTGTCAATAAAAGTCCAATAAAAACAATAGGATTAGAATATGTTTCCTTTATGAAGTACAGGTTTTACTTCAACTCTGTCTTAATTTAGTAGATATATCTAATGCAAAATGAACGAAAAATGTCAGATTTAAAAAAATAGATGTATGCATACATTTTTCTTTTAAATAATAAAACACCAATAGAAAAATAAATCAAAATTACTTACTTTAATACAGTCAGGAAATAGTAAAATAAAGTTTTTAATAATTATAAAAACTATAGGGTCAACTAGTCTAAGGCACCCTGTCATCATTTGTAAATGTATACTTACCATAATTAATTATTTTTCTGGTTTAATGAATATATCCTTCAGCAGAGTGGATCAGAATGTAGTATTTACCTACCACATAGCACCTTAATTCATCTGTAGGGTACATATGCAAGTGTGTGACAACATCTATTGAAACATTTCATGGTTTTTCGTCATGAATTTGGTCATCTGTGTACACAAGTACATTAACTAATTACTGTCCACTACACCGTATGTCATTTGTCTTACAACTGTAAGCCCCGAGATGTTAAAGTCAAAATATCCTGATGTGCCATATTGAGTCATTTCAACTGAAGGTCTGGAGGTCACACTGTGTCCAGTAAAGTTGTATACAGTACATTGACCCATAGCCGGCCTTGTGTAGGCATGGCCTTCTCTTTACCCTTACCCATTAAAGGTAATCCAATCATTTTGTTACCTCCCTTGAATGAACTCCTTTGTGTCATAGACAGGGTACACATTCCCATGAAATCGTCCTTTATAAGGTTGTGGTTCCAGACCTGGAATTTTACAAAGAAAATTGTTACATTACAGAAATTCTGTTTGTATACATATCAAACTATTATGATTGCAAAGCTTTACTTTCTGTATTAGTAAATATGTAATTCTGAAATTTTCTAATGCCTAAGTCTACTCAATTTAAACATGAATATCATTGACTATGCAGCCACCGCAAAATACGGAAAATAATAATAATTAATGAACGTATAATGAGCGTGAAGAAAACATGCATAGTTAAGGGTTGGAAGTATTAAAAACTTGTTCAAAACCATCTACTAAACATTCTTCTTAACACGTAACGCTAATGTAACATTTTTGTTGTCATGTACCTCTAAAGTAATATTTTCTTTTGGGGTTTTCTGGTAAAATGTTACCCTCTGATCAAACTTTGGATTGATGTCGTTGGCTATTACAGGAGTCTTCACCTTCTCCTTCTCACAGCGGACAACAACAAAGGGGTCCGACTCTATAAAACGGAAAGTTATCACAGACTTACAGATTCTTTTAACACAGAAAATTATCACGGAAAACAATGAAGTCAGAAGGGGCTTACTCTTCGACACAGAAAACAAAATTTTAACAGAATCAAATTAATCATTCAATAAACATTCAATAAATTGATATGGCTATGTTTCCTGACAATAAAGATACATAACTCTTTGTAAAACAATCACAATAATCAACAAGTACAAACAATGATTGCGAAAGCGCACCGGCGGCAGCAATCACTATGCATTCATTTTTTATGTATGTATAAGCATGTCATTTTGAAATTGTACATCACATAATATCGCTTCTAGACCTTTAATAGATGTATAAACCAAATAATAAGGGTGTGGACTTACAAGCTCTCCAAAACTTACCCCCAAAATATTAATAATTTTGCCATAACATCACTCCTAGACCTCTAATGAATGCATAACCCAAATTAGAAGGATTGAGGTGTATACTTTTGGACTAAGAAGCTTTCCAAAAAACTGATCCCAAAAACTTTAAAGTGGGGTGGGACGCCGACGCCGAGACCAGGGGTACAGCATTAGCTCATGGTTACTCGTAACCGGTGAGCTAATAATGATCGGTTCTAAAGCCTTGTAGACATAATTATGCACTCTCAAACATGGTCCAAGAAAAAAAAACATCATTTCAGCGAAAGACATGAGAATTGATTCAATCAGATGCCTGGAGACGCAGATACATGTATAACGTTAACGTAGACCTACTTCTGTCTATATCCATGCCCTTGAGTCCCTCTCCACTGCTGATGAGGATCTGTAGGGCTGACTTGTATGGCTTACACATGTAAAAGGGACTACAGCAACACCCACTATTTCTGTCTGGCTCGTCAAGTGTCAGCTCCCTGTAACCACCAAATACATATATATGTAACACAAAGGCTGGTCAAGTGTCCGCTCCCTGTAACCACCAAATACATATACATGTACATGTAACACTAAGGCTCGCCAAGTGTCCTCTCCCTGTAACCACCAAATACATATAACACTAAGGCTCATCAAGTGTCCGCTCCCTGTAACCACCAAATACATATACATGTAACACTAAGGCTCGTCAAGTGTCCCCTCCCTGTAACCACCAAATACATGTAACACAAAGGCTCGTCTAGTGTTCGCTCCCTGTAACCACCAAATACATATATATGTAACACAAAGGCTCGTCAAGTGTCAGAGCCCATCAGTCCAAGGGGTCAGTCAGGGCCAGCATGTGCATACCATTAAGCTTTCATCCCATGCTAATAATGTTAATAAAGTTAGAATGAATTCCAATAAAAATCCAACAAATAATTGTCAAAAATGTGATTTCCCTATATAAACTATAGTAAAGTTTACCCCCTCCATAAGGGAAAATGTGAGACCCAAGGGTCATTAAATTCACAATTTTGGTAGAGCACCTTAAGACCCTTCCATCTATGAAGAGTGTTTGATTCCATCATATCTGAGAGAAAAGATTTTTGAAGTTTTAGTCAATTTGACACTCTTTGGCCCCGCCCTTTGGGCCCCTGCGGGGTGGGGACCATATAATTCACAATTTTGGTTGACCTATAGCCATAGAAGTTTCCTGCCAAATTTCATTGAATTTGGTTCAGCAGTTTTGGAGAAGATATCGAAAATGTAAATTGTTTACAGATGCACGACGGACGACAATGGACAAAAGGCGAAGTCTCAAGTGACCTAAAAAGCTCGTTCAGTTTAAGCTGCCTGTAACCATGTAACCAAATACATATAATACAAAGGTTTGTCTGATGTCAGCGCCCTGCAACCACCAAATACATATACAGGTAATATAAAGGCTCGTCCAGTTTCAGCTGCCTGTAACCACATAATATACATATGGATACAATGTATATACACTCGCATATGATACAAGTCAATTTCTTCCATAAGAGGGAGAATATGCTCATTATACATTTTTTTAAATGAACAGGTTTGATGCAAATTTCTGCTGATAAGAAAGTAAATTTGAAGTAGTCAAATGAAACTCGAATACAAAATGCCTGTAGTAGCACCGTAGTATAATCACATCATTGTTATACCTGTATACAGGTAGACTTGGGCGTTATAATAGTATCTCCTAATAGGTACAGTATTGACTTACTTTAAGTTTGGACTGTTACTTGCATAAATCCGAAGAAAAAAATCTCCTTCAAAACCAGGGTCAAAGGTCGAGGGAATCACACAATATTTGCCTTGTTTGAGTTTTGCTCTTGTCATGACACTGCGAGATTTTACGAAAGATGAAGAGTGTGCTTCCCTCATGGAGTCATGCATCCGATACACTCTGTTCAGGTCAGTCTGAAATGGACGAGACATAATACAGATAATGACTGCATATTATGTTCTTTCTGTATACACCATTCAGCCTATATATACTTTGTGTAGGTATACACAATTCAGCCTATATATACTTTGTGTAGGTATACACAATTCAGCCTATATATACTTTGTGTAGGTATACACCATTCAGCCTATATATATTTTGTGAAGGTAGACACCATTCAGCCTATATTTTGTGTAGGTAGACAACATTCCGCCTATATATACTTTGTGTAGGTATACACCATTCCGCCTATATATACTTTGTGTAGGTATACACCATTCAGCCTATATTTTGTGTAGGTAGACAACATTCAGCCTATATATATTTTGTGTAGGAATACACCATTCAGCCTATATATACTTTGTGTAGGAATACACCATTCAGCCTATATATACTTTGTGTAGGTAGACAACATTGAGCCTATATATACTTTGTGTAGGTATACACCATTGAGCTTATATATACTTTGTGTAGGTATACACCATTCAGCTTCTATATACTTTGTGAAGGTATACACCATTGAGTCTGTATATACTTTGTGTAGGAATACACCATTCAGTCTATATATACTTTGTGTAGGTATACACCTTTCAGCCTATATACATGTATACTTTGTGTAGGTACAGTATACACCATTCAGCCTCTATATACACTTTGTGTAGGTATACACCATTCAGTCTATATATACTTTGTGTAGGTATACACCTTTCAGTCTATATAATATATATACTTTGTGTAGGTATACACCTTTCAGCCTATATACATGTATACTTTGTGTAAGTATACACCATTCAGCCTATATATACTTTGTGTAGGTATACACCTTTCAGTCTATATAATATATATACTTTGTGTAGGTATACACCTTTCAGCCTATATACATGTATACTTTGTGTAAGTATACACTATTCAGCCTATATATACTTAGTGTAGGTACACACCATTCAGCCTAAATATACTTTGTATAGGTAACCACCATTCAGTCTATATATACTTTGTGTAGGAATACATCATTCAGTCTATATAATATATATACTTTGTGTAGGTATACACCTTTCAGCCTATATATACTTTGTGTAGGAATCCACCATTCAGTCTATATATACTTTGTGTAGGAATACATCATTCAGTCTATATAATATATATACTTTGTGTAGGTATACACCTTTCAGCCTATATATACTTTGTGTAGGAATACACCATTCAGCCTACATATCATTTGTGTAGGTATACACCATTGAGCCTATATATACTTTGTGTAGGAATACACCATTCAGTCTATATAATATATATACTTTGTGTAGGTATACACCTTTCAGCCTATATATACTTTGTGTAGGAATACACCATTCAGTCTATATAATATATATACTTTGTGTAGGTATACACCATTCAGCCTATATATACTTTATGTAGGTATACACTACTCTTTCTGGCTTTAGGTGATACATTGAGGGAGATTCGTCCAAGATATTAAGCAAGGAAAACTTTGAAAAATGAATCAGGTTGAAAACAAACAAAAAAAGTATCAAATGTTTTATATGATATTAAAGTATTAAAAGCAATTAACAAGATAATATTACCTTGAGTATAGTCACGCCTATGGTGAATTGTGATTCTCCATCCTCTTTGTTTGCTCTACGGTCAAACTGCTCCAAGGAAACTAACACCTCATCCTCCTCTTTCGGTACTTCAAACACGAACTGTAAGACAGTAGTACACAGGGGTCAGAAAAAAACGGGATACTAGATCAGTGGTTTACAGTATAACCTGGTTAGGACTGAGGAGATCAGTGGTTTACAGTATAACCTGGTTAGGACTGAGGAGATCAGTGGTTTACAGTATAACCTGGTTAGGACTGAGGAGATCAGTGGTTTACAGTATAACCTGGTTAGGACTGACCAGATCAGTGGTTTACAGTATAACCTGGTTAGGACTGACCAGATCAGTGGTTTACAGTATAACCTGGTTAGGACTGACCAGATCAGTGGTTTATAGTATAACCTGGTTAGGACTGACCAGATCAGTGGTTTACAGTATAACCTGGTTAGGACTGACCAGATCAGTGGTTTACAGTATAACCTGGTTAGGACTGACCAGATCAGTGGTTTACAGTATAACCTGGTTAGGACTGACCAGATCAGTGGTTTACAGTATAACCTGGTTAGGACTGACCAGATCAGTGGTTTACAGTATAACCTGGTTAGGACTTACGAGATCAGTGGTTTACAGTATAACCTGGTTAGGACTAACGAGATCAGTGAATTACAGTATAACCTGGTTAGGACTGGCCAGATCAGTGGTTTACAGTATAACCTGGTAAGGACTGACCAGATCAGTGGTTTACAGTATAACCTGGTTAGGACTGACCAGATCAGTGGTTTACAGTATAACCTGGTTAGGACCGACCAGATCAGTGGTTTACAGTATAACCTGGTAAGGACTGACCAGATCAGTGGTTTACAGTATAACCTGGTTAGGACTTACGAGATCAGTGGTTTACAGTATAACCTGGTTAGGACTGACCAGATCAGTGGTTTACAGTATAACCTGGTTAGGACTTACGAGATCAGTGGTTTACAGTATAACCTGGTTAGGACTGACCAGATCAGTGGTTTACAGTATAACCTGGTTAGGACTGACCAGATCAGTGGTTTACAGTACAGTTACCTGAGGATTTTTCAGGAAGGAAGCCTTATGGTTACTACATCCTCCACTCCGTGATGGTTTCCTCCACTCCCCAATGGCCTCACCCTCTTTCCAGGTTTTTTTGAGGGAGAAGAAAGATGTGTTGATTATATGACAGACTCCTATGTCTGTGTAGTATGCACAAAAATCTTCAAATGACATCCTGAAAACAAATCAGGTAAAGGTTAAGGCAAAAATATAGAGAAGTTTAAAGAGTTAAATCTAGCATCAACATTGTCCTACAGATTGAGATGGGTTTCTCTTTCAAGAAAATGTTCCATCACTGACATTCCGATCCCTGTAGAATTTTTTTTAATTCACAGTAGAATTTTTGCTTAAATTCACAGTAGAATTTTTGCTAATTCACAATAGAATTTTTGCCTATTCACAGTAGAATTTTTGCTAATTCACAGTAGAATTTTTGCTTATTCACAGCAGAATTTTTGCTAATTCACAGTAATTTTTTTCTGAACAGATAAGGCATAATAAAGAGAAAGAAACACGTTTGCATTGAGTAGTAAATTGGATCTCCATCAAAATAAATCTTAGCTCACTAATCACACTCAAGATCATCATTTATTCAACTTAAAGTGAAATCATACCAGAATTCTCCATTATCATCCACAGTTAGACCAATGTCCTTCTTCATAGAGTCACTGACCTGGTCCCATTCTTTGGATCTAAAACAGAAGATACACCATTAATGTTTATACACAACTGTCATTTTCTGTCATATAACACAAACACGTGAATAATATTGCAAGACTCATGTGTAGTAACACTATTAGTGAGATATAAATATCACTTATTTTCATATCAATACAACGTACGTGATGAATGAAATCTTATACTGATACCAATGCAATGTGGAATTTGTAACAATCTTTCACTAATCAAATATGTCACTCGTCTACACTAACATATTGAACTCATTCAATAAAGTCTGTATTATATTGACATTATACAAGATCCTCTATATATTCACAAGTAACCTCTATTTATATACACAAGTATCCTCTATATACACAAGTATCCTCTATATATACACAAGTATTCTCTATATATACACAAGTGTCCTCTATATATACACAAGTATTCTCTATACAAAAGTATCCTCTATATATACACAAGTATCATCTTTATATACATAAGTATCCTCTAATATACAAAAGTATCTTCTATACATACACAAGTATCCTCTATATATATGTATACACAAGTATTCTCTATATATACACAAGTATACAGTATATATACACAAATATCCTCTCTATATACACAAGTATCCTCTATATATACACAAGTATCCTCTATACATACACAAATATCTTCTCTATATACACAAGTATCCTCTATATATATATACACACAAGTATCCTCTTTATATACACAAGTATCCTCTATATATACACGAGTATCCTCTATTTACACAAGTATCCTCTATATACACACAAGTATCCTCTATATATACACGAGTATCCTCTATTTACACAAGTATCCTCCATATACACACAAGTATCATCTATATATACACAAGTATCCTCTATATATACACAAGTATCCTCTATATATACACAAGTATCCTATATATACACAAGTATCATCTACATACATTGTATATACACAAGTATCATCTACATATATACACAAGTATCCTCTATTTACACAAGTATTCTTTTTATATACACAAGTATCCTCTATATATATACAAGTATCCTCTATATATACACAAGTATCCTCTATATATACACAAGTATCCTCTATATATACACAAGTATCCTCTATTTACACAAGTATCCGTTTTATATACACAAGTATCCTCTATATATACACAAGTATCCTCTATATACACACAAGTATCCTCCATATATATACAAGTTTCCTCTATATATACACAAGTATCCTCTATATATACACACAAGTATCCTCTATATATACACAAGTATCCTCTATATACACAAGTATTCTCTATATATACACAAGTATCCTCTATATATATGCACAAGTATCCTATATATAAAGTATATAGTAAATTGTTGTTTTTTCATAAGACAAAATCAACACTAAAATAAAGTTACCCATCACTCCAAGCTCCCTTCCACTCCGTCCCTCCCCAGGGATTCCGGCAGCGTATCATGTGGATTTTCTCTCGTTTGAAGAAAGCGAAAAGTCCAGATGAGGTACTGATGGGAATGTCCTTGACAGAGGTCACACTATAAGCATGACCTTTGATGAGTCCACAGTCAAGTTCATCTTCCATGTCATTAGCTGACTGTAACAATTAATGTAGAAAAAAATTGAGTACTCCATTGATCAAATTAGTTCTCTTTGTAACATAAAATTACTTATAATTAGACAATATATATATATATACAATGTATAAAAAAAAAATATATACAATGTATATATGTATATATATATATGTATATAAGAATAGACATCGTTGATCATTTTCATCAATCATTTATACATGTGTATGACTTTCAGTAGTGAATACAAAAGACAGACATAGAAATATAAGGAAAACAAATCTAAATGTAAATAACTATTGAACACAGACTGACTGATTCTCCTAATAGTATGTCATAAATAAGTAACACCATTTTGGTTACATTGATAATTTAGGAGCAAAAAATACATAGTTTTATTAGCTATGAATAACTAGTTATAATCATAAATTAGTTATAAATGTGGATGATAATGGAGAATTCTGGTATGATTTCACTTTAAATTTGAACAAATGATGATCTGTGATAAATAGAATCTTACACTTGTGTCTACATTGGGTAGTATCCATAAAACATGACATAACTTTATTGAACCTGTAAGACACTATTTCATATTTCAGATCCCCTTAGAGTATAATTTACATACTGCAGCAATGGAGGCACTCATTAGCGATTGATTTTTGTAGGACTGTTTGAGGATCCTGAAGAGTTCCATTTTCTGCTCTTCACTCTTATACTCGCTCATGTCTAGCTGTTCCCCGACACCGCCGGACATGTCCACTAGAGCATCTCGGGTCAAGCCTGCCACGAGGGACTGGTAATCCCCAAATAGTCTATAATACAACCAAAGTGTGTCAAAACTGACCCAAGGGAGGTAATCTATAGACTATAATACATTAAAATATGTGATAGTACCGAGGAATGTGTCAACACTGACCCAAGGGAGGTAATCCAAGTATATAATACAATAAAATTATTATGTGTTATTACTCTAGTACTTTATGTGTCAACACCGACCCAAGGGAGGTAATCCAGTCTATATGACACATGCTATGAAATATGTGTCAATTACCCCATCCTAAAAGAAATAATCTACAAACAGTCTTTAATACACTGAATTTTCTGTCATTACCCCAGTATGTGACAACACGGACCCAAGGGGGGTAATCCAAGTATATAATACAATAAAATTAGTATGTGTTATTACTCTAGTACTGTATGTGTCAACACTGACCCAAGGGAGGTAATCAAAAGTCTACCATAAAAATAGTTCACTCTGTATATGAAATTACCCTTGTACATGTCAACACCGACCCAAGGGAGGTAATCCAGTCTATATGACACATGCTATGAAATATGTGTCAATTACCCCATCCTAAAAGAAATAATCTACAAACAGTCTTTAATACACTGAATTTTCTGTCATTACCCCAGTATGTGACAACACGGACCCAAGGGGGGTAATGCAAATTTTATGATACAATAAAATATGTGTCATTACGTATCCAGTATGTGTCAACACAAGCCCAAGGGAGGTAATCAAAAGTTTATAATACAATGAAATATGTGTCATTACAACACCAGCCCAAGGGAGGTAATCCCAGTTTAAAATACAATAAGATATGCGTCATAACCAAGAATGTCTCAACACCAACCCAAGGGAGGTAATCCGAGTTTAAAATACAATAACATATGTGTCATTACCCAGTATGTATCCACACCGACCTAATGGAGGTAATCCAAATTCTATTATATAATAATTCAATAAAATGATTTTGTGTCATTACCCTAGTTTTGCCCACAATGACCCAAGGGAGGTAATCAACAGTCCATAAAACAATAACATAAGGACTGACAGTTACCAGAACCCTCATTATACCCAAAGTGTGCCTGAACATTCATGTAGAATTATATGTAATATTACTAAATTATACAATAAAATGGTATCAAAATGCATAGCAGTGTTTTTATAGGGCTAGCATCAGGTTAAAAGATATAGTTTTTATATTTTATTTGTTTTTATGAAGAAGATAGGTTTGATTAACCATACTTGTAGTACTTGTAGAAATTACAGATCAGATCAGCCTTCTTTTTCATAAACTTACCAAGAGAGTACATAAATGCAAAAGAATTTGATTTAATTTAAAAATCTTATAATGCTTACTTGGCATATGCCTTCTCCAGAAGTGCTGGCCAGAACTCATTTTTTGCCGGTGAGTGACAGTAGATAAGCTTGCCATGCCTTGTTGGGAGGTAATCGTCGATCACTACATCAAGCCACTCTCCAGAACGCCAGAAACGGAAATGGAAAATTCCTGCATATTCATTCTTATCTTGTATCCATTCCTGGCCTTCAAAATCTGGTACAATCTGTATAAATTATCAGATATACAAGTGTCATATTTAAGCGCGGGTATTAGTCCATACTCCATGATAAGACCACCCCTCTTTTTTCACATTTTCTCTACATACATTACTGTCATGAGTCATAATAATAAACATAGTTTACAATCAAAAAGTAGAAAGTTATATGGCTTAAAGAATACCCACCTTCTTCCACAGACTGCCATTTTCTGCTATGCAGGCACAGGCAGCTACAAACCAACAGTTTCCTATTTCACCCTGAGCAAAGTCATTAGCACTGGCTCCATCAACAAAGAATTTGGGATCACTGCAAATTTCCTGGCGGTGCAATAAACATTACAGCATTTGATTAATTTACTATGTACTTAATTATTTCTACTATAGAAATCTAATATTAAAGTATTGGTATTTTAACTTTTCAATTAATATACTATAGCTAGGTTTTTATTTAACTGTTGTGATACAATGTACCTTGTTTTTACTGTTTTATATGGCTATAAATAATTATATCAGTTCTGCTGTATAATTGTCTTGTAAAGCCATGTCCAGATCTCCAGGGGGTTTCACTAAATGTGTTTATAGTTTATAGATTTTTTAAGACACCATAAAGTTTACGGTATATGAAGATGTTTCAGATATAAGCATTAACATTGGGAAACTGTTCTGCCTCTGTAACATTGTTTCATTTCTGATCAAATTTATGGCACTATATATATATATATATGATCTATACAATCATGCCAAATCTTTCACCAGAACTGTCGCAAACATTACTACATTTCATCAAATGATTAAAATGTATGAAGAGTTTCTTAACCACACCAGTATAACGGTCAGAGCAGCCTACCGTTTTTCTCAAATGACCTGATATATTACCAAACAAGATATCACTTACCCCTGGTCTCTTCCACTCTACATTTCTCGGTATTTTGTCCGGAGCATAGGACAGTGACGAGTCTTTTGGGGGAAATTCTGCATCAGTAAACAGGGTGCCAGAGGAAACACAAGACTTCTTCAGGTCCTTGTACTTTTGGCCCTTATAAGGGATAGCTGAGTCAAAAAGTCCAAGGATCCCCATCCTATAATAACAATGAATATAAAAACTTTTTTTTCTGTTGTTGTATATGCCACAGGTGGTAGGGGCAGACCTACTTCACAAAAATATCTTGAAGGATATGTAGTCGTGGGATGGGTCATACTCGGGAGAGGCTAATCTTTTTATCTGACAATGCATTATTTTTTTGTGACGTAGGTCACCCCCGCCTACACCCTTAAATTGCTAGCAGTTAGCATTCATGTGGACGACTGTATGCAGGCAAAGGTTCATGATAGAGAATATATGAATCATGCTACGAGAAAATTTACACTAATTGGCAGACAGGGTATGCTGTGATCACAGGGGTATGTGGCACCAGCTGGGTATGCTGTGATCACAGGGGCATGTGGTAGCCAGCCAGGGTATGCTGTGATCACAGGGGCATGTGGCAGACAGGGTATGCTGTGATCACAGGGGTATGTGGAAGCCAGGGTATGCTGTGATCACAGGGGCATGTGGCACCAGTGTATGCTGTGATCACAGGGGTATGTGGCAGCCAGGGTTTGCTGTGATCACAGGGGCATGTGGCAGTTACATGTATGGTATGCTGTGATCACAAGGGTATGTGGCAGTCAGGGTTTGCTGTGATCACAGGGGCATGTGGCAGCTATGGTCTGCTGTGATCACAGGGGCATGTGGCACCAGGGTATGCTGTGATCACAGGGGTATTTGGCACCAGGGTATGCTGTGATCACAGGGGTATGTGGCAGCCAGGGTATGCTGTGATCACAGGGGCATGTGGCAGCCAGGGTATGCTGTGATCACAGGGGCATGTCTGGTCCTATAAAAAAATATCCAAAAATAAATAAATAATTCTTTAAATGTAGGTTTTCCTATTTTTTAAATATGAGACTAGACATGCCCCTGTGCTGGGATATACATGTAGAATCTACACTATTATTGTAGACTACATTAGAATTTTATGCAGTTTGCATTAAACTAACACGAATGGCTCGGACTGCTAATTAATATACTGCTTTGTGTCGATTTAAAATATAGCATGCATTTATATATAATTAAACAGGTGGCCAAGAAGCAAATATCTTACTAGAAGACCGACTTCAGCTACTGCTATCGCTAAGACCGTCAGAAAATTCGAACTAGCATCAAATACATGATATGTGATTAGCATGGAATTCGGACACATCCACTCCAGGATAATTCATATAAAAATACTCATGTGCGTAAGTATATACTTGCGTGTCCCCGGATACACAAATCGTATCCAAACCAGACGGTATCAATCCCTGACAAGATACGAGCTAATTATAACTTCCCTTTTGAAAAAGTGTGTACACTGTCGCTAAGTCCTTTCAAGGGAGGCTACTCGCATGATAAGTATATTGTGGTTGCACACCACTAAATAAGCTGTCTATGTATACGTATGTTTGTTCACACGTACACACGTAATACTGTATATGTTACCGTTTAAAGTCGATTGTAGATCATTAATGTGTTACCATTTATCGAAAAACTTAATTGATAGTGATAAGTGAGTTGTCGGTTAAACTCAATAAACACGTGTGCATTTTGTACACGCAGTACACAAACTTGTGTAGCCACAAAGTACCTTTTTATAAGAGACCACTGCCTGCTCATTGATGAGACAAAACGACAGTTCTATACTGAAAACCTTTGTTAAAGACTTATAGATGCTTCAGAGAAATACAAATGTGATCAAATACTCTCTTTACACGTCATTATATATATATGTATTGCTACATTCAAGTTATAACATAATGATTTTTTTTTTTCAAATAAGATGGAATCTTCTCCCAGTAAGCAAAGCTACGTCCATACACGTATTACAACGTAGTAAGTTACAACAATTACCGACAGAAAAAGGGGCATTTGTTATAGTTATCATGGACGCAGTCAGTTGGCCTCGTACATGTGCATATGTATATCTTAAATTAAAAATAAATAGATAAATGAATAAAAAAATAAAATCCAATTAATCTTAATTGTGTCCTTTCCACCAATCTCCCGATATATGGGTGAGCATCAAAGTCCAATACATGAACACGAAATTGTTCATACTCAAACATGAATTCATACATTTCAGACAAAGAGAATCTAGAGTTTATTATTGAGTTAATCATATTTGTGTATTCTTCTTGTTCTTCACATAAACCATTTCACGTTTAGGGCAGATTGTGACAATATTACCTAAATTTATAAAAATGTTCCTGCATTATATAGGTCCACTGTAAATTGATGTACATGCGTGATTATATATATTCTAAATACATGCATCGTGATTTATACTGCCTTGTTTTAAAATATAATTCTTCGAATACACATTTGTAATATAAATCACATTATATTTAATAAAACGAACAAGTTTTACAATATATGTAGATATAAGTTTTCCAAATATACTAAAAATGTACGTTACGAGAATTGGAATATAAATCTCACTATTTCGAATATACTGGATATATAAAGTATAGAAAAAATATACACTTCATATTATAAATCACTAGATGTTAAAATATCAAAACGCTTAACTCCATATATATCTTCAAGATAAAAACAAACGAAATACCTTTAAGCCATAAATCGTGCCGAGTAAGTGTCAACTTGACTGGAAGCGTGTCTAGTTTTCTTCATACCATTGCCTCGTAAGCCAGTGATTTCACTAGTCTCCGAAGGATTCCACTTTAGGTTATTTCTCGATATTTTAAATACGTTTTCAGTCCACCACACGATACTACATATTTACACAGCGGTACATTATGTAAATAGTTGTACTGAAGGTCATGTTATTGATAAAAAAAAAAAACCCAAAAAGCTCTGTTTCCTGTCGAAGTTTCAGGTTCCGAATTTCCGTCCCGTTTCCACAAAACTTCCCACCATATACAAATTCATCATTTAATCGATTAAAAGACAAGTAAATTAATATGACAACAACTTTTAAAATCATATGAGTAAAACAATACAGTTTTATAAATGTCTAATCATATACAGACATATGTGCAGGTTATAGTATAAAACAAGGAACGATTATAATTTCTGTGTCAAGTCAGCATTCATAATGATTGGTGATATTTATCAATTTAATTTGAAGTTCCGCTTTGTCACAGCAATAGCTATATCAAAATGGTTAACGAATCACAAGTAAAGGACGGGTAATATCATCAGTAACTCTCACTGTCCCTTCCGGTGTCTTGTCTAAAATTTCGTGTATATGTATACATAACAGCGTGTCAGAAGAAAACAATTAAACTCAAAAAATGGGGGAAAATAAAATACATATTGAATATATGGTAATCAATGTTGAAAGCACAGTAAATGTCAAAGGACAGGAGATTCACAGAAATGCCACAAGTTGATATCCTTACCAATATTAAAAGACAGATTTTCTCGCTTTAACAAACAGGGAAATTCTATGTCGATCTATACGTGAAAGGCATCGCTTGTATCTCAATGTCACTTAACCTTTATATTGTGTCTGTTTGTGTCTATCTTTATTGCAGTGAACTGTTAATTAGTGAAATGTTGGTCACCAGCAAAAGGAAGCGTTTTGTCATCTACAGTAATTCATTGTACGTACCTGTAAAGGCTAGGCAACAGTGGTGGTTATTGTGTGTGTGTGTGTTTCTTTTTCTTTCTTTCTTTCTTTTTTGTTTGTTTATTTGTTTGTTTTTGTATGTTTTTTCTTTTTCAAAATTTCAAAACACACACAGAATTTTTAGAACACAAACTATTTGTCAGGTCAACTTTTTTGATATGTATGAAAATGGGAGGAAATTATAATATATTTCTTTATGTCTTTATTCGGAAATATTCTTTCTATTTCTCACTTTCCGTCGTATGTCACCCGTGTTTCAATTCAGCATCGTCTAAGTACACGGCGTATCTAGAGAAGGAAGATTCGTATCCTTATCTAATGTGAAGACGATCAAAAATATCATAGAGCATCCGGGTTATGATAGAAGTTATGTGACACAATCAACATTGTACTTCAGATTGTGACGTTTCGATGACTACATTCTCCGCAACGCAACACTGTTAAATATGATATTGGTTGTGTTATATAATTTTTATCATTTTTACATTACCGACACGAAGAAAACGTTCCAGGGCATCCGGGTTCTTTGGCTGTTTAATGTTTAAATAGTTGCTTCCCTATTTTCACCATTTTACACCGCGAGCGCATTACTCACTTTCAAATTCGGCAGCCTTACATCCGTAATGTGACGGAATTATCCAATTATGTCGTTAATAACGATGCCGATTGTTCACTGTGGGAAATGTTTAGTCAAGGTCATCACAACAGATGGAAATATTTGTACTAATTGTTAATGAAATGCCAGGATAGATAATTCTATATTCCTATATATATTCCTTGATATACTTCTCCCTCTCGAGATTGATATTGTTGGCACTCTATTGTAGGTTTGGATTGATGACCAAGCTGAAGTCAGCACATACTTATTATCTTTAAAACATAAACGTTTCCCTCCAAGTTGAAACAGACAACTTGGAAATACAGGTGACGTAGAAGGGTTTGAACCACACACTGTCGTAGATCTTATATTCAATTCAAATTCTAAATATAATGCTTACATTCTATGTTATTTGTTTTTCTTTCAGAACTTGTAATGGAAATCTAATACATGTATGTTCAATATTGCCATTCTCTCTGAAATAGGGTTAAAAAAGATATCATCACCAAAAAAATCGGTGATGATATCTCCATTCCATCAAGGGGCATTCCTTCGTTTGAATAAAGTTTAGGTCGTCAAAATTAACTCCGACTGGAAAATACGTCAAAATTAACTCACTGGAAAAAAACGTATTTTTGCCAAGTAGCAAAAGTTATAATCTTTACATAAATAAGGTAGTTTTACTCTCAAGATAAACCAAAGTTCTTCGAGTATTAAGTCCTGAAAATTATTTATTCGACCCGAAGTATCACTAATTACCGCAAAGACATACCGTATTTGTATACGATACGCCTTTTTCTTGTACATTTCGGCGTTTATTTCATTACATGTAGGCACAGACAATCATATAATCATCGTTCGGACATAGATTTCATCAATAGAAATTGTGCATGTTTCTGATGTCCGAACGAAGGAATGCCCCTTTAAATAATATTCGATATCTTAAAATCCTCAGGTTATCAAAATATAATTGTAATCCTTCTGCAAATGATGACATAAATGGGCATAGACAAATACTAAAATAAATAAATTGAGGTGTAATAACCCGACAAATCCAGCAGTTTGGTATCAGGACACCAGTACACTTCCCGTTTACATACTGACATGTGTCCAGGCAGTCTCCGATTTCTCTCTCCACTGCCATTGACTACTATAGTGCAGTCATTTTAGCCTCAAAATAGGGCTAACCTCAAACTAACTGCAACAGAATTTATTCCTTGTAATTTTGAAAATTCATTACTTAAAGTAACTCATATAAACAATCTACATTCTCCCTAATTGTGAAAAATTCTGAAAATTGATTTTCATATCACCATGCTGAGGACAACACTTACACATAGAATTTGGGTGTAGGGGAAATATTTTTTGTATAGTTAAATATTGTTCGAATGATTTAATAAAAGGGAATACTGAATGAAAGATAATTGGTCATTGCTTTAATTATGTAAAGATAATATGGTTCTAATCTAGCATTAATATATTACTGACGAGTCCTACAAGATAAAGGGTCGCTCGGCGAGATTTAGGTGATACATTCCCGGCGTTGATGTCAACATTTGTATTAGACTTATTTTATACGTATATAACAAAGAAAACTCAGCACATGGTTTCAATTATGAATTAAGCCTGTACTTAACAGTTTATTTGAGCTTGTAAATTATCAAACCGATGTTAAAGTTTTCCGTTTAGCTGGGAGTTGAACTTAATTTGTCCTTAAGTGCATGTGCTGTCTTAAAAAAACCTTGGATTGTACTTTTATCTATGCATGGCCATCTTAACACACATTTCACATTCTGAATTTCCCCTACAGTTTGCCATAAATTGGACTTTTTAATATTAGAAAGCAGAATGACTTGTGTGTTAGAAAAGCAGTCTACCTACGCCGACAAGACCAGATAAACCACACACGTGTTCTTCTTCCTACAAAACTCCACATTCTGTTTTCGTTGGTGTTCCTTATCTGTTCTGCCCCTTTCTATCTTTATTTCCGTCTTCGATAAAATACAATATAAGTTAAAATAATCTGTTGCGTGACGAATTTTGTATATATCCCCTTGTTACGGAAAGGACGTAAGTAAGTTGTACAACTTTTGTCCAGTCCATTTGCTTTTATCTGCAATAAAATTGATTTAAACTAACTTTTTAATATTAATCATACAATGTTTTCCCGTTTAGCTTGGAATTGAGCTTAAATTCTCCCTAAGATTAAGTGCTGTCATTACAAAACCTGGCATATACTGTACATGTACTTACATTAACATGTATGTATGACCATCCTAACAGACATGTCAGATTAGTAATTTACCGTACAGTTTACCGTTAATTGGAGGTTGTTAATTAATACACCATACAACTCCCTAAGATGACGTATTGTCTAGGCGACGGATTTGCTTGATTGATCTTGATTTAAACATATTTCTAATGCCATAAATGAAACCAAATAGGATTGGGCACACGTTATCACAACATTGTTAAAGCCATTTCCCAAATAAGTACAAAAGTTCAACATTTGGCAAAAAAAAAAAAAAAAAATGAAGGTCATCAATTGAAGATTCAAAGCAAGTGAAAAACAGAAGAAAATAATTGTATACATTGTAAGATATATTGCTGGTTTTTATAGACATGTGCACATTCTTGAATATAATTATGTTTGTGTCGAAGGGCAGATGTTCAGTTCCACAGAACAGTAACTCTAAGTTAATAACTGCATCTAAATTGGAGACCAAGAACAAGTAAACGCCTTTGTATATCATAATGTTGACAACCAAATAAAAACTGAAAGGCATTTTCACAAAGGTTACCACAAGTGCATTCTGCATTTTTACCAGGCTTACTCGACATTAATCATATTTGAGAGAACTGTTACCTTAACTTCGTATGCATTATATCAATTTTCCTATCGCCGAAGCCATAATAACTAGGAGGTTTTATTACATATTTACCTGAACATACCTACACAGATTTTAGGTTCAGAATTTTGTTTTCAGTTAACCATTATTTTGACTTTGATCATCAATTTCCTACAATTTACAGTATTCGTTTATGACCTTAGAAATAGCAAGTCTTGGACTTATCATGTAAAGGGAGATTTTGTGTTATTGTAAAATTTTGACCTTCCTGTGTTATTTGATCAAAACATTTTATTTTGAGAAAAATAGCTATAAAGTCTCTAAAATTGGTCTTTTGTATTAAGGACAATAGATACATGTAACAAATATTACACGTTTGCTTGATGTTATGAAGAAGTGGACACTGGAGATAATATTGTGTAATTCGTGTCTTCGTTAAATTCGGTATTTGCTGAATGTTTATTATATTCTTACGTATCACTGTGATGTGTGTATAATCCTTATAACCGTCTCCTTCCTTAAAACCAATTCTTATAACCGTCTCCTTCCTTAAAACCAATTCTTATAACCGTCTCCTTCCTTAAAACCAATTATTATAACCGTCTCCTTCCTTAGGGTCAATCCTTATACTTGTCTCCCTCCTTAGGACCAATCCTTATAACCGTCTCCTTCCTTAAAAGCAATTCTTATAACCGTCTCCTTCCTTAAAAGCAATTCTTATAACCGTCTCCTTCCTTAAAAGCAATTCTTATAACCGTCTCCTTCCTTAAAACCAATTCTTATAACCGTCTCCTTCCTTAAAACCAATTCTTTTACTTGTCTCCTTCCTTAAAACCAATTCTTATAACCGTCTCCTTCCTTAAAACCAATTCTTATAACCGTTTCCTTCCTTAAAACCAATTCTTATACCCGTCTCCTTCCTTAGGACCAATCCTTATACGCATCTCCCTCCTTAGGACAAATCCTTATACCGTCTCCTTACTTATGACCAAACCTTATACCAATCTCCCTCCTTAGGACCAATCCTTATACTCGTCTCATCCTTAGGACCAAACCTTATACCCATCTCCCTCCTTAGGACCAATCCTTATACTCGTCTCATCCTTAGGACCAATCCTTATACTAGTCTCCTAACTTATGACCAATCCTTATACTCGTCTCGTTCCTTAGGACCAATCCTTATACCGTATCCTTACTTATGACCAATCCTTATACTCGTCTCATCCTTAGGACCAATCCTTATACCGTCTCCTTACTTATGACCAATCCTTATACTCGTCTCGTTCCTTAGGACCAATCCTTATACTCGATCCCTCCCTTAGGATAATTCATTATACTTGTCTCTTTCCTTAGGACTAATTAAGATTTTATAATGACATATGTTTCATATACATGTAAAATACACAACACTTGCAATTTATTGATAACAACGGAACGCTTAGTGGGGAATACCTATCTTTATGCTAGCGACATCGTCAATACAGGTTTATGTTCTAGAAACAGCCGTTTAAATCCATGCTCCTTGTTAGCTCGAGATTTTTTGTGACAAACATTGGATATGACTACGGTTAAGAGGTTTAGGGCTCCGATCGAATTGTTATATTATATATAATGTAAGACTATATTTTAATGAAGGCTCGTGAGATACCTAGTCTGTTGATTTGATTGTTTTTGTTAATCGTATGTTGACGTACATTACATTGTAGACTGGCTATTCTGCCTTGTTACCGTTTCTCTCCACTAGGTAGGGTTCTTTTGAGGCAAAGCCAACCGAAAAAAACAACTAAGGTAGGCTACAACGAGTCGTAGTGAACGGTGAAACATCACAATGGAATCCAGTAATAAGCGGTATACCACAAGGATCTGTGTTGGAACCACTTCTCTTGGTATTATATATAAATGATATGCTAGACGTAACGAGCAATTGGACCGGAACTTATCTTTTTGCTGACTACACGAAAGCTTTTAGAGCATGCAATTAATAATGAACAGGATTGTAAAATTCTTCATCAATGCGGTCCAAGTCTGGTGTCCTCATCTGGCGAAACATATAGAAACAATAGAGAATGTTCAACGTCGAAGAACAAAGCAAGTTCCTGGTTTGTCTAATCTGTCATATTCTGAACGTCTGCAAAAACTGTAACTTCCAACGTTAGTATATAGACGGTTTCGTGGAGACATGATTGAGGTCTTTAAAATCATCTGCGGAAAATATGACGGGGAAGTCACAAAATTGTTTTCGGTAAATGTAGGGCAAATCAAACGCGGACGTAACTTTAAAATACATAAAGGATTCTCAAGATTAGATATCAGAAAATATTCTTTCACGCAGAGAATTGCGGGTATGTGGAATAGTCTCCCATTGATGTTGTAAATGCCATATCAGTTAAACAATTCAAATATAAACTTGATGAACATTGGAAAAATCAGCCACAAAAGTACTGTTTCAAGAGAAAATCAAGCTGTGAACTAAACAATTATTTACTATATCAATAACTTTATTACGAGCTGACAATCAAAGGATGTAAATCCTGTACATATTTTATGTATGCTGTCAGAATAAATCTATGTATCCATGCAGGCAATCAGTTTGTAAACTGATAACATATCAATGGTGTTGTTTAATTTATGATTAAAATGTGGATTCAAAGTTAAGTGGAGCTCTAATACTTTTGAATTTTTAATCCATTGACAAAAATGAGTTAAGTCTAGGCAAAACATTTCACAGTTAAAATGGTTTTGTTTAGAAATAGTTAAACTTGAAGTGACTGACGTTTGTAAAACTTAATAAACGTTGACAAAAATAGCAAAATAGGTTGGATAAATGTGTTTTTATGTAATGCATTTATTGTGAGACCAGTATCTTGGTGTTGTTTCCAAAGTTTACAGAAGAGTGTGTTTAACATTGAAATGTTCAGGAGTGATATTAACACTGCGATGTGTTTGCTAAGCTAAAAATATCAAAAACTGGGTTGTTCCTCAAATAGAACTCAAATAATTCAGAAAAACCCTTACATCAAAGAATTGTCGTACATTATCGAGGTCGGCAAGTCAAAATACATATTATAAGCCAGTGATATAACGTTTTGTACACGTACTTTTATTTCAAAATGTGAAACAATTGTGAAGCATAGTGTAAGCATTCCATTGTTTTACTGGTTTTAACACTGCACTGTGGATGTTGTACCCTTATAAACAAGCAATGTAATACGAATGTGTAATTATCGGAATTACAAAACGCAGCTATAAAATGTAATTATTTTGCATTTGTTAATGTTCATATTCTCTGCCCTGTACAGTTTACGAGAATAAACAATTGTCATTGTCATTGTGATGTCAGGTATCCTCAATTAATTGTTGTCGATGTACTGAGTTAGCAACACGAATTGATCATCACTCACTTTACCAAATAAGTCAATTTCTATTTATTAAGTGAGTGGTTACATTCTTTTCACACCTTTTGGTAAAGGCACGGATGACAGGTTTTGTGAGTCGATTTTAAAGCATCGAGAAATAATTATTGTTGATGTCATTCATAATAGCAAATTCCTGACTCGGAAAATCTGTGGCATTAAAAGCACAACCGCCATCATGAATAACGGGGCGCAGTAGATTGGGTTGAACACAAACATATGAACTGGCGGCTTCGACCTGTTTAAGTTCCTCAGCCGTGTGACCTTCCATGACGCGGTTCAGAGAGATGACGTAAGAACTATCAGGGGTACACTCTCCGTTGACGTCGGTGTTCCAACAGGAGTAGATAACCGCGTATCCTTCATAGTCTGTACTGATTATCCAGATAGGGAAGCTGCTACCTTGGAATAGGAAGTCGGTTTTGGCTGGGATCGATAGATTTGTCGGTTTATTGATGCCTTGTGCATAGTAACATCTTCTTCCCATTACTGCTCCACCTGAGGATAAAAAAAACGACATCATTAAGTTTTATTGAGAGAAGGACGACTACGTATTTATGAACGTGTTTATGCGCACAGCAAAAATAAAACCGAAAGCAATCATTATGCGAAACTTAATTTCCGAAAATGAAAAAAAAAAAGTTATTTCTTGTGTTTATCGATTCACAATCAACTTATAACATTATCTACATCCTAACCAAATGTATACTAAACCTTGTCTACATCCTAACCAAATGTATACTAAACCTTGTGTACATCCTAACCAAATGTATACTAAACCTTGTCTACATCCTAACCAATGTATACTAAACTTTGTCTACATCCTAACCAAATGTATACTTAACCTTGTGTACATCCTAACCAAATGTATATTAAACCTTGTCTACATCCTAACCAAATGTATATTAAACATTGTCTACATCCTAACCAAATGTATACTAAACCTTGTCTACATCCTAACCAAATGTATATTAAACCTTGTCTACATCCTAACCAAATGTATACTAAACCTTGTCTACATCCTAACCAAATGTATATTAAACATTGTCTACATCCTAACCAATGTATACTAAACCTTGTCTACATCCTTACGAAATGTATACTAAACCTTGTCTATATCCTAACCAAATGTATACTACACCTTGTTGATATCCTAACCAAATGTATACTAAACCTTGTCTACATCCTAACCAATGTATACTAAACCTTGTCTACATCCTAACCAATGTATACTAAACCTTGTCTACATCCTAAACCAATGTATACTAAACCTTGTCTATATCCTAACCAATGTATACTAAACCTTGTCTACATCCTAACGAAATGTATACTAAACCTTGTCTACATCCTAACCAAATGTATACTAAACATTGTCTACATCCTAACTAATGTATACTAAACCTTGTCTATATCCTAACTAATGTATACTAAACCTTGTCTACATCCTAAACCAATATATACTAAACATTGTCTACATCCTTACCAAATGTATACTAAACCTTGTCTATATCCTAACCAATGTATACTAAACCTTGTCTACATCCCAACGAAATGGATACTAAACTTTGTCTACATCCTAACGAAATATATACTAAACCTGTCTACATCCCAATGAAATGTATACTAAACCTTGTCTACATCCTAACCAAATGTATACTTAACTTTGTCTACATCCTAACGAAATGTATACTAAACCTTGTCTACATCCTAACCAAATGTATACTAAACCTTGTCTACATTCTAACCAAATGTATACTAAACCATGTCTACATCCTAACCAAATGTATACTAAACCTTGTCTACATACTAACCAAGTGTATACTAAACCTTGTCTACATCCTAACCAAATGTATACTAAACATTGTCTACATCCTAGCGAAATGTCTACTAAACCTTGCCTACATCCTAGCTAATGTATACTAAACCTTGTCTACATCCTAACGAAATGTATACTAAACCTTGTCTACATCCTAACGAAATGTATACTAAACCTTGTCTACATCCTAACTAATGTATACCAAACCTTGTTTACATCCTAACCAAATGTATACTAAACCTTGTCTACATCCTAACAAATGTATACTAAACATTGTCTACTTCCTAACCTAATGTATACTAAACCTTGTCTACATCCTAACCAAATGAATACTAAACCTTGTCTACATCCTAACAAATGTATACTACACCTTGTCTACATCCTAACTAATGTATACTAAACCTTGTCTACATCCTAACCAAATGTATATACTAAACCTTGTCTACATCCTAACAACCAAATGTATACTAAACCTTGTCTACATCCTAACCACCAAATGTATACTAAACCTTGTCTACATCCTAACCACCAAATGAATACTAAACCTTGTCTACATCCTAACCACCAAATGTATACTAAACCTTGTCTACATCCTAACCACCAAATGTATACTAAACCTTGTCTACATCCTAACCACCAAATGAATACTAAACCTTGTCTACATCCTAACAAATGTATACTACACCTTGTCTACATCCTAACCACCAAATGTATACTAAACCTTGTCTACATCCTAACCAAATGTATATACTAAACCTTGTCTACATCCTAACCACCAAATGTATACTAAACCTTGTCTACATCCTAACCACCAAATGAATACTAAACCTTGTCTACATCCTAACAAATGTATACTACACCTTGTCTACATCCTAACCACCAAATGTATACTAAACCTTGTCTACATCCTAACAAATGTATACTAAACCTTGTCTACATCCTAACCAAATGTATACTAAACCTTGTCTACATCCTAACCACCAAATGTATACTAAACCTTGTCTACATCCTAACCACCAAATGTATACTACACCTTGTCTACATCCTAACCACCAAATGTATACTAAACCTTGTCTACATCCTAACCAAATGTATATACTAAACCTTGTCTACATCCTAACTACCAAATGTATACTAGACCTTGTCTACATCCTAACCACCAAATGTTTACTAAACCTTGTGTACATCCTAACCAAATGTATACTAAACCGTGTGTACATCCTAACCAAATGTATACCAAACCTTGTCTACATCCTAACCAAATATATCCTAAACCTTGTGTACATCCTAACCAAATGTATACTAAACCTTGTCTACATCCTAACCAAATGTATACTAAACCTTGTCTACATCCTAGCCAAATGTATACTAAACCTTGTCTACATCCTAACCAAATGTATACTAAACCTTGTCTACATCCTAACCAATGTATACTTAACCTTGTCTACATCCTAACGAAATGTATACTAAACCTTGTCTACATCCTAACCAAATGTATACTAAACCTTGTCTACATCCTAACCAAATGTATACTAAACCTTGTCTACATCTTAACCAAATGTATATACTAAACCTTGTCTATATCCTAACCAAATGTATACTAAACCTTGTCTACATCCTAACCAAATGTATACTAAACCTTGTCTACAGCCTAACCAAATGTATACTAAACCTTGTCTACATCCTAACTACCAAATGTATACTAAACCTTGTCTACATCCTAACCACCAAATGTTTACTAAACCTTGTCTACATCCTAACCAAATGTATACTAAACCTTGTCTACATCCTAACCAAATGTATACTAAACCATGTCTACATCCTAACCAAATGTATACTAAACCTTGTCTATATCCTAACCAAATGTATACTAAACCTTGTCTACATCCTAACTAATGTATACTAAACCTTGTCTACATCCTAACCAAATGTATACTAAACCTTGTCTACATCCTAACCAAATGTATACTAAACCATGTCTACATCCTAACCAAATGTATACTAAACCTTGTCTATATCCTAACGAAATGTATACTAAACCTTGTCTACATCCTAACTAATGTATACTAAACATTGTCTACATCCTAACCAAATGTATACTAAACCTTGTCTACATCCTAACCAAATGTATACTAAACCATGTCTACATCCTAACCAAATGTATACTAAACCTTGTCTACATCCTAACCAAATGTATACTAAACCATGTCTACATCCTAACCAAATGTATACTAAACATTGTCTACATCCTAACCAAATGTATACTAAACCTTGTCTACATCCTAACCAAATGTATACTAAACCATGTCTACATCCTAACCAAATGTATACTAGACCTTGTCTACATCCTAACCAAATGTATACTAAACCTTGTCTACATCCCAACGAAATGTATACTTAACCTTGCCTACATCCTAACCAAATGTATACTAAACCTTGCCTACATCCTAACCAAATGTATACTTAACCTTGTCTATATCCTAACTAATGTATACTAAACCTTGTGTACATCCTAACCAAATGTATATTAAACCTTGTCTACATCCTAACCAAATGTATACTAAACCTTGCCTACATCCTAACCAAATGTATACTTAACCTTGTCTATATCCTAACTAATGTATACTAAACCTTGTGTACATCCTAACCAAATGTATATTAAACCTTGTCTACATCCTAACCAAATGTATACTAAACCTTGTCTATATCCTAAACCAATATATACTAAACATTGTCTACATCCTAACCAAATGTATATACCAAACCTTGTCTACTTCCTAACCAAATGTATACTAAACCTTGCCTACATCCTAACCAAATTATATGCTAAACCTTGTCTACATCATAACCAAATGTATACGTAACCTTGTCTCCATCCTAACTAATATATACTAAACCTTGTCTACATCCTAACCAAATGTATACTAAACCTTGTCTACATCCTAACCAAATGTATACTAAACCTTGTCTACATCCTTACCAAATGTATACTAAACCTTGTCTACATCCTAAATACAAATATCCCTTCTACTCATAGCCATGTCTAGCCACATTTAAGTCGTTTAATTGTGTTTATTGTCTAGTGAACAGCCTTTCTCGTTTTGAGGTATAGACTCATTGTAGCAGCTATTGGCTATATATTATTTAATATCGGTATAACGTTAACAAGAAGGGAGATTCTCCTCTTCTGCACAAACCCTCCATGGGTTCCACCTTGGTGATATTTAGTTGAAGAAATATTTCTAGTATATATATATATATGTGTATGGGTCAAAGAAGTAATATAAACAGTATAATCCAGATAACACTGGATCCTCACATAAATGTATGGAGGATACGAATTACTTGTAATGGTTATATGGGGCAAAGAAGTAATTCAAACAGTGTGAACAATAAGGCTTGTTAAATTTTCGAGGCAATCCGCCCCTTTATCAAAACACAAAAAATTACAAATACAATCACATAATATATATAAGAAGTACTGGAAATACAATAAAATACAATAAGAATAACGTTTTAGTAACTGGAGAAACCACAATGAACCCTTCGGCAAACGTGGGCCGAAGGCGGATACTAGCGTGACTGCATCATGTTCAACACTAGAACGCTATGCGACCAACGGCAGAGATATTTTGAATTCCCCCGCACGTGAAAGTATATCGAAGAGTTCAAAGACGATTCGTCCCTAAATACTGCTAATGGACGACATTGCATTGATATCAGATTTCAGAATAAAAAATGTTGCATTATCGTCTCTACGGTGATTGATTAAATATCGTGTACAAAGTCTGAAAAACTTTAGAAAAACATGTTTTAGATCATTAGAATTATAGAGAGTGGTGTGAAAAAACTACTACAAATATTTATCAAGACTGAAAATATAAGAAATACGAATGCCGAAGTGTCCCTACAGGACGCTACGGGAAACAGACGATTCGGGCCAACTCGGACCAAGATGCGGTTGCATGATGGCGGGAGGCGACTAAATGTGAGTCTCAAAGAGCAACAATGAATAGATGCCCCAAAAAGTACAGCAATTATGAAAATTTTAACAAATTGAATAATTAACTACATGAATAGTCAAATATAATGGTCAGATGGAGAGTACAGTTGAGTGTAGACTAAAGGTTACACCCAAGTGCACTCCGAGTGCACTCCATTTGGACTTGGAGTGCACTCCGTTTGGACTCCAGGTAAACTTGGAGTGCACTCCAAGTGGACTCCGAGTCTACCTGGAGTCCTATAAGACACCATGCCTACCCCAGTTCTATAATCAGACTATATATATATATATATTAATATTTTGATGCTTTTAATATAATTTACATATAAATAAATAGATTTTTACAAATTACTTTTGTTCTGTTAATATTACTATTAACATTTGTTTAGTCTACTAGGAATATTTCTTTTATTGTTAATACATGATAATAATGCCTTCATGTTAAATTTATATTTATTAAGATCCATAAAAGACAGTTATACAATTTATGCTATAATCAGGTTTCTATGAAAGTTAATTGCTTATTATTTCATATTTCATTAAGATGTAAGTAAATTGTATTTCATTTTATTAAGGAATTGAAAATTATTTCAATTAGAATATTTATTACTGTACATATATCATGACTGTAAAGGAAGTTTAGATACTATATCTATATTATGTTATTGAAAGTTTACTGAATTATGTGTTTTTTTAATAAGATATTCTCTACATACATGTACTCAATTCAGGCAAGTAATTATAAAATAAACAATCATTTTAGTTTCATTAGAAAAATATACATTTACAACTGTACATATTTACGAGCATTACCTAGTTAAATTAATGTTCTGACATAACGTACACACAAGTATGTAGTTCTGGACTACCCATAATGAATGACAGTATCTGTTTAATTGCTATTATTATTGGTCATGCATGACTGACTCTGGCCTGACACCCCTGATAACTGTGCCAGGTGAGTTTTAGGAGCCAGCTACAGGTACTGTCCTGGGTTCACAGAAATACCTGTGTCAATTTTGTCACTGTATGGCTTCAAATGATGAAGCTGTGCAAAGCAGGGTCACAGTGTTATAACCTCAGGCCAATTAACAGAACAGTAAGATTATCTCCTGACTTGAAGGAAAGGATTGTAGCTCTCCATTTGAGAGGCCTTAATCAGACCAAAATTACATGTATAAATGAAATACCAGTGTAATTAAGGGGGAAATGTCAAGATAAGTAGTAAAACCATTAACAAATTGGTTAACAGGTTTAAGAAGACCAACTCTATTGAAATGAAGTCATTCTATACTGAAATTAGAAAGTAAAAATAAGCTGTTTCTTATATTTATTACATTGTAATCTGTCTAAACCATAAGTCATTGAGGCCAAACGTATTGGCTGGTTTATGCAGGTGTCCGGTATGTAGAGGTACAATGTTGAATGATATAAGTTCAAAAAACATTAATGCAAATCAAATTAAGAAATGATGCAGTTCTTATCTTGTTATATTCAAAAATATAAAGACATTGCTTTAAAAAATTAATTGTAAAGAAAGAGATTAAAGTAAAAAAAAAATAATTTCAGTGTAATTCCAAATGGTATAATGAATGTAAATTCACCTTTTCCCAAACCAACCTATAGCCTTATACCCGTAATTAGTACACATTGTTCTCATCCAGGAAATAAGATTATAGAGCCTGAGGTAAAATTTGCCTAAGGGCAGTTGGACGCGGCAACCTATGTACCATTTACCTGTAAAACTGACCTGTTGGAACTACATCATTTTCTATTCCCATCCAGTCAATATCTATCATGATATGTGTCACTCATTCATTATATGTAACAGAAGCAGTTCATGAATGTACAATGGTTGTTCAAGCCAATTATAAAATCATAAAGTTAAATGTTCAAACTTAAAAAAAAAAAAAGACATAAGGCCAGCTGCAGTTGGTGTATGGAATGTTTGATAAGTATTTACTTAACTCAAACATGAAAATTATATTAATCTATGTTGATTTACATATTGACCTCTAATACTCTGTACATGCTTCCATTATAATATCAAAGACATAAAGTAATAGTACCAGTTTGAAATTATATCTTATATAACTGTTAAAAGAACTCCATTTATGACCAGGATTTATGAGGCAGGTATAACAAAACAAAGTTGGTTTAACAAATGGAAATTTAAGTCTGATGTTAAAATGTAAATCTATATTAGACATTCGGAATATGCTATCAAGGTGATAAAAATATAAACTGTTGGAAGTAAAGTATTTGAAATGTTAAAAACAGTAGTACTTTGAGTACAAGATAGTTCCAGTACACATTCAGACTCTACATTTTAAGAGACCACAAACAACTTAGGGGGGATTGTATATATCTTATATAACTGTTAAAAGAACTCCATGTATGACCTGGATTTAATGAGGCAGATATAACCAAAAAAAAAAAAAAATTGGTTTACCAAATAGAAATGTAAGTCAATCTGATGTTAAACTGTAAATCAAAATTAGACATTAGATCCGGAATATGTAAATGACCTCACGTGATGACGATTTACCCACAGATAAGGTGCTCACTCCCAATTTGATGAAAATGACAAGGGTGACATTTATGTGCACATGCTGTGCATTAGACCGACACTGTGTTACAAACAAATCTTATATAGATATAATATGTATATTGTAACGAAAAGGAAGCTCGTCATATCAGTTTATGTTTACATATCAGTAACAAGAGAAGAAATTAAAAGGTTGCCGTCATTATCACATGAACATTATTTAAGTTCTACATATTTTACATATATGAAGTTAAAATGTTAAAATAATAATGATTATTACGAAATTTTAAGATATTATAATTCTATGTATTCTTCATTAAATACTCTTTTAAATGTCTTCAGTGGTGCAATATATAGAGTATGTCTAACAGTTTCTTCAGTAATACCAAATATATTAGCCACCCGAGAAATGTGTTTGGTATTACTAAAGATACGGTTAGATATTCTGTTTATAACATTTTATAGCAAAATATATTGAGGCAGCTCAATCTATCACAAAATTCATTGCGGTCCCCTGTCAACGACTCACGAATTCACGCCAAATCGTGACGTTATGTATTCTATCTTGCATTATGACGTCATATAACATGACGAAGAGCTATATGCAAATCTTTATTTTCCCCATTGCCGTTTGTAAGCAGTGTTCTGATTGGTCTAATCAGAGAAAGTGAAAAATATCACTGTTATAGAATGAATATTTTTTTTTTTATATTTCACTGGTAAAAATGTAATAAATCACTGTTAGTGTGCATATGTTACGTTCCTTTCCTTTGTATTTCAGATCAGTTAATGTTTCAACAGTGAAAAATCATACATGGTGCAATATAAAAAGTTAGAAAATGTTATTTATCCGGAGCTTCAGACACGCTTAATGTATCTAATGTTCTTGAAATTTATCTTAAGGCCTAACAGAGATCAACTGTACATTGCCAATAAAAATGTTTCCGCCTTTGATTAGTGACCTATCTTAATGATACCCAGTATGTCGTAACATATCCAATTAGTATAAAGCTGTTGAGTACAGGCATTAAACAAGAAAATAGTTTATTAACTTCGATTCAGACATCATTTAACACAGGACGTCTTTTCATATCCTATCATAAAGTAATTGAAGAAGGTCTAACAACTAGTTTGTATTTTAGGAGATAAACATTCTATTCATGTGAGACACTCCCATATTTTGAAAAACATCATATCTCGTTCTAATGTCACGGGAAAAGATTTTTAGAACCTGATGTTCAGAATTCCAATAAAAATAAATAAAAACACAAATGTCGCATCAAAGATGTATAAGTAAACGAAGCGATGTAAATTGACAAATGGCAAATACAATTATGTAAGATGTTGTTCTGGCAAGCATAAAGAACACGGACACCAGGAAATAGGAAAGCAAGAAAATTGGAAAAACACATACGTGAAAGTAATTCTCAGAAAAGTAGGCGTTTTTTTCAGTCCTGCTGTATGTACATACATTGTATAGATAATATTGCTATAGGGAACGCAAAATAAGTAATATAATTTACAACTGTAGTAAGTAATCTATTTATTTATTTTCATAACTCAAACGCACTTTCAGAAATTGTCTGACAATTCTGACAGTAATGGAGACGCCCTAAATCAAACACAATAATGAGTAAACATTGTTTGAAATACCTCATTGATGATCAGTAAGAACAAACACAACCTTAACATATTTCAGAGTGTAGCATGCCCTGTGAATGACGGTCGAAAACACCTTGCACTGCCAATACATATACTAGATGTTCGCGGCATATCGTTATTTCATGTTATCTCCACATAATCATAAAACGTATACGATATATAAAAAAAACATCACATATACAAATCATAGTTCTGAATCATCATCCCTAATTCTAACTAAAAATTGGCAATTCGAGAAAGCCTGTATTGTTTCAGGTTTCTCCATGCAGTTTTGTGTTTTTTGTTCGTATTTGCCCTAGTTTATCGTTTACTGTTTTATTGTACATATTGTCTGGTATTTTTATTCTAACACACAATTGGTTACAAAATGAGCTGACAAAAATGAAATACCTACCGACGGATAAAAACAACTTAATTATAGCTTCTATAGATACTAAGCTATAATTAAGTTGTTTTTATCCGTCGGTAGGTATTTCATTTTTGTCAGCTCATTTTGTAACCAATTGTGTCAATGGCAAAATATGAAAAATGCAATATGTTTGAACGTTCCAGAATGATCAGCGTCTTTGCTTGAAAATCGTCAAGGTAAAATACAAAAGTTTGAATTTGAACCGGGTGGTGGTAAAGATGAAACCGCCATTCGCACTAAAGAACAGCGATCACTACAAGTGTACACAACAACCCAACAAATAGAACTATTCCTGATCTCCATGACGATGATGAAAGATTACACCTATCGATTGATCTAACAAATGGTCAGGCAAGTGACATTAACATCATCAGAATAAACATAATGTTAGTGAAGAGTTGGAAAGTACGTACGATTTAATATTTTTTTTTTATATTAGCTCTAATACGCTGCCGTAGAAAGCAATGTTTCAAATTAAGCAAATAATACCAAGATCGAGCAAATGGAAAGAAATATTTCAAGTTTACACAGTAATACTAAGACTAATCCAATGAAAAACAAAGTTTGAATTTACCCAATAATAGTGAATAGCAAGATTGAGCCAATGGAAAGCAATATTTCAAAATTTCGCAATAATACCATGATATAGGCAATGGAAAGCAATGTTTCAAATTAACCCAATAATGGTAAATTCCAAGATTGAGCCAACGGAAAGCAAGATTTCAAGTTAAACCAATAATACCAAGACTTAGCCAATGGAAAGCAATGTTTCAAATTAACCAAATAATACGAGATTGATCCAATCAAAAGTAATGTTTCTAGTTCACGATATAATACCAAGATTGATTCAATGGAAATCAATGTTTTTAGTTAATCATAACAAGATTAAGCCAGTGGACATACAAACTCAACGCTGAATATGATAAATTCTATTTTCAACATGACCTTTCTAACCAGAATGAGAGCGAAAAATGCCTAGAATGAATTGTCGATATATGCATGCAATTAAGAATATAATTGAAACATTTACTTACTCGAATATGTACGCATGGTACCATTTTTTCCAGATAAAATTTCGAAGTAGTACTGTAGATTTCTGATCGGTCTCGTATTCGCCCAAGGTGTTTGTCGAGGCATTCCAGCGTTGAAACCTGAAAACATACCCCAGCCTCCTCCGTTAACACCCTGGCCCATTCCCCCATTGTTACGTGTTGCGACTGTGACAGGGTTGAACTCCCTGTTGGCCGATATACCGTACCATTGGCCCCCAAACCGTGACATGTTCAGGTTCTGCTGAACCCGGAATCTATCAATATTACAATCTTGGTAGCCTTGACCGTTGCACCAATACATAGTCAAAGACAAACACAAAACTATCAGTATTTGTGATTTTAAATCCATGTCGATTGTTGTTCACTCCTAAACGGCTGGGGTACTAGAGCTTCCACGTGTTAGTCCTTTAGTACTACTAACATTCGCTACTATTCGGCAGCCAATCCGCTTTTTATTTTGTCGCTGCTAGAAAGGGCCACTACTTAGAGAGTTCTGGAACAAGACCTGGTTTCTTTACAGTCACCTAACATATGACTATAGCAAAGAGTACCTACTTATGTTTTCAGTAGTATATCGCGTATGTCATTTGACAGATAACATCTATTTCAGTACTAAAGTGACCACAGGGCATGCAGTGACTGTCAACTTTTATCACGTGATTGAATGGACACCGAAAGTGTAGGCAATAATAGTTACGTCCATGCGACATTATATTGGCTATAACAGTTTTATTAGCCTGTTAATCTTTCATGATACAACTTTGTATTACTTATGTCTGGCAGGATGGCTTGATTTCAGTCATTGTCGTTTATTTAAAATAATGTACAACGTTAAGATTATATGACCAACATTTTAAGATGTCACGGAAATGGTTTGAGCCGAAAATGAAGAAACAACAATGGTCATTGTTATGAAGTTGACTAATATGACAGTTAAATCTACATTTGTCTGCTGTTATTTCCATGATAATGATAGACTTTTCCATACATACATAGGTCATGCCAGTTTTGTAGCTGATATGACAATAATTGAGTTTGAGCAGTTATTGTAAACAGTTAGATTCGAATTTTATGGAATTGAGTATTTCGAAGGGTTAAATATGAAATAGATGTATTAGTAATCTATTGCAAATGACGAAAATATCTCTAAGATAGCATTATCTAAATTAAAGTAGCAAAACTTGACTTTGAGGTTATGCGAGAAACAAAAAATGAACTGAAGAGTAGATAAATAAATAAAATGAATAAATGCATAATGTAAATGAATAAATAGATAGATAATGAAGTGGCTGGGGTTGATATTCTAATGTTTTCCTCAAACTGACGAACTATATTCTTAAACATATCTTATTCACTATTTTGATTTCTTTGCTATGTACAGCATTTGTATAGACAAAGTAGTCTACTAAATAGAAAATTATTGTTTGCTAACATTGTTAGAGCAAATCGGTAATGTTATGATGCTTTGAATTAAAACGCTTTATTTTGAAGCCATACATCGTTTATCGCAAATTGAGCAAAAAAGTGATTTAGCGAGTGTGTACTTTTTGCCTTGGGCGATCATCTGACAGGAGATAAGGGACTTGGTCAGTACTGTCGACATGTTTATCACACTGTACGATGACTTAATGGGATCTCGACCTTGTGATGTCTATCCTTACCGAGGCCAAGTCGTCTAGGACATATAATCCCCCGATATTTACCATACCCTTTTCTTTTCGCCTGATATTGGGTGTTTTCTGTATTATTTGTTATGTAAGGCTAACATTGAACTTAGTATTTTGCTCACAAACAAGTTTAAGACAGTGCTAACAGATGGCCATAGGAAAATAAAACATATTGAAGACAATATTTTTTAAATAAATCTATCATTGAATTTGAAATGAGGGTGTGCATTGCCAAATGAAGCGTCGCATGAACACTTTTCAGACATGTCTCCTGAAAAAAAAATTCAGAAACAAACCGTCGTTTATTTCACTCAATTAAATGCTTGAAACTGACAGTAACACGAAACGCATGGAGACACATTTATGATCATGTAACACCTGAAGTAAAGAATACTTTTAAGAATTACCGTCATTTTGATTTAAAATAATCAAACATTGAAATCGTTTAGAAAAAAAAAGCCTTCTCAGAATGATATAAAAATAATAAAACTTGCTGCATGCTAAGTTTGGTAGATGCATACTTTACATCAACGCAATTTGTAATAAAAATTTCAAAGTCTTTTTTTACCGGATAAATTGTCATCAGATGCAAAGATAATCTTCACTTGGTACATGTTGCGACCTAATTATATTGGAAAAATACTTATTTATTACTAATAATGATATTTGAAAAGTTGCGTCGTGTTGCATGTGCGCATCAACGCAATAACTTTGAATTTTCTATTACAAATTGCGTCGTTATTACAAATTGCGTGGTGACAAAGCCTTATCGATGACTGAAGAGCTGTTACAGTCATTGGAATTTTCAGACTTGTAATAACTACATTGTATATCCAGATCTCTGGCGGATTTAGGCGCATTCGATTGCGATGATCCAATGTGTCCCACGCGTACTCTACTGTCGAGATATTAAGACTATATCGGGACCATGGTATCGACAATGTTTTGTTAAAGCTATTCTATTACAAGTCTCGTCACGTAGCACCGAGCCTATTCTTGTTGAAAGATTACGTTCTAATGGAGGACTACGACCAGTAAAACCATAGCTCAATGTATCGTTAATCTGTCAAATGGCCTTCAATGACTGCGGTTTTGTGGACAAAACATATTCTACCTAACACCACAATGTTGTCACCACTGAACTTGTCATGTTCCATCATCCAAAATATCGGCACAACGTTCCCCATGACGTCAGAAAATAAGCCGACGCCCATTCCACGTAAAGCGTTATTCGTGACTCATCGAAGAGGAGTACACGGCGCCACCATTGGACATGAAACAGGTTTGGACGTGTCGCTGGAGGCATTTGTGTCTGATGTCAATACCGGCGCATCGCATCGTGGCATAACACCACGGAAACGTAGACGTCTCAGTATAACATACTTCCAGGATTGGGTTTCCCTTTGTGTCTTCTTTGCATATTTGCGAAATTAATTTAATTCATCTTTGCTCCAACTCAATTTGAATTGAAAGGTGCTATATCTTGAGTGTCTTGAGTACTATCATTTGCGATTGCTGGTAGACTGTTTCCTCCAATTTTTTCCGTTACCTGTTTATCATGTTCAAATAATTTGATTAGTGCCACGGCTCAGAATATGCAGTTACCTGGCGTTATTTTGAAGTCCAATAAAGAAAATTGTGAAACAGATTGAATCATAGGACTTTTGCACCTCCTTATCAAGATATTTGCATTTCTTCCTGTCTCCTTGGGTTTTCTCCGCAGCGTCCTCGGTATTAACACTTTTGTCCCGTAGGCATCACTAACGAGTTCCAGAAGGTCTTAGCATCTGTTTGATGCAGTTTAATTATTTTTGCACTACTGTATATGATCCTATGTATTAAAAAAGTGTTATTATCTTGTGTTTTTGTACAATCCTTCTGAACCTGTTGGACTATTGCTTCATGTCAAGCCAAGTTGTCATTTATTAACAAAGCAACGATAATCCAAAATTTTACCAAATTATATAAGATATCTTACATATCATATCAGATATCTCATTAACATATAAGATATGTTATATAATTTGATAAAATACTGGATCAACATTCCTCCGTGAATAAATGAATGAATGACAACTTAGCCTGCCATATTGCTGCAGCCATATAATAATTTCAGTTCGAGGGCAGTTGGCAGTTTACCCAATCACTGTATTCTAAATCGGCTGGTAATTCAGTGATTTTGCCACACATGATTCAGATTGGCATGCTTTATTTCCTTGTTTTTCAACACATCAGAGAGACATTACAAAACAATACAATGTAATATATTATGACACAATTCACAATTACAAATGTACATGTCCATTACGCTTAATATACACATATATGTATACGTACACTTTAGTATTACTATATGTTATAGAAATGAACATAACGTCATTATGACAGTACACAATAGTTCATGTACGTTATAAATAGACTAACATATAGTAAATTAAACAATTAGATGGCGTTATTTCGTTGTTTTGTCGCCAGATAAAGACATTTTTCTAGCTTACTCAATTCAGAAACATTTTGAACATTTAATAATTGTATCAACTTAAAAACATTTGGTCTTCGATAATAATATGCCTTAATGTATGTATTTCGAATAGTGTTATAAAAATTACATTTGAGAATAAAATGATATTCATCCTCAATATCATTATCTTGACATAATGTACATATTCTTTGTTCTCTCTGCTGATTTCTGTATCTTCCTTCTTCTATATTGAGATTGTGAGAACTTAATCAAAATCTAGTTTTTTTGTTTTTTTTTTTGATACTGGTCATCTATATGCTTACACAAGTAGAACTGTAAAGAGAATTTATCAATAACATGTTGATATAGTTTATCTTTAGAAATATCACTAATATTAGATACAAGCGCCTGTTGATAAACATCATAAAATATTTGTTTAATCACATTAAAAGCTATGGTCTCGCTACAATCAGAATGCCATAAATAATTTAAACCTAATTTGTTAAGCTCAGCTTGAAATTATTTGTCGACTTCAGTTTTGACCAATATTTGAGAATTTTGAGCTTCCTACATGACCAAAGTGGTAGTCGTCCTATCTGACAATATTGCAGATTATTACAAGTATTTTCCGTATTTAACGTTAGTATATACTCGGTATTATATTTCTTCAATTCATCTAACATTCTTTGTAATTTATTTGGCGATCCTGCAAATAAGACCGTGTTGTCTGCATACATCAAAAGAAATATATTTATCATATTTATTTCTAACGATGGACAGCCTTCTTTTAAAAAAACATTTCACAATCATTAATATACATGGAATACAAAGTTGGTGATGAAATTTCCCCTTGAAAGAGACCGACCCTGTTAGTGAAGTATTCGGAGTAAGACCCACACATGATTTAACACCTATACAGCGCCTGAATAGTTTTTAACATTTCACCACGCACTCCTTGTTTCATTAGTTTACACCATAGATTAGTTGTATCAATAAAATCAAACGCCTTTTTATAATCTACAAAGCAACAATAAAGTCTCCCGCCCTATTTGCCTAAATATATATTTATCAAAGACTGGAGCACAAAAATTGCATAAGTTATTGAGTAACCGAATCTAAAGCCAAAGTGGGCCTCTGTGATTACACTATTTTCTACATCCCAATTAACTAATCTTGTATTCAGTATAGAGGTAAACAGTTTTCCCATGTAACTCACAAAAGTGATGTAGTTATTCATGTCGTCAATGTCCCCTTTCTTATATATTGGTGTTATAACCCTGTGGACCAAACTTCCGGAAAACAACCAGATTCGAAAATGGAGTTAAACAGTTTGGTTAAATATGGTAAAAGAATATCTTTACAGTCAATGAATTGTTCATTAAGTATTTTGTCTTCGGCCGCAGCTCTTATTTCTTTTTAATTTACTGATAGCAAGACTAACTTCTTCTTCCTTAATAATCGCATCCAATCCATTTTGGGTGTTTCCAGTCAGAAGTAAATACGTGTACACTGCCCTGTAGCGTGTGTAGTTAGTTTTCATCCTTGTGTACGTAGTCACACACACATTTCTGTACTGGACCTTTAGTACTAGTAGGTTTAGGGTACATGGAAGTGGTCACGTTTTTTGACGCGAGTTCAAATCGGGGACAAGAGAACGCGTAATGTTGTAGGTTATAACAACCGTAAATTGATTGTGAACTCAACGCAAAAAAATATTATGAGTATCATAAGATGTTTGACATTAGGGTTCGTATCAATATCAAATCCAGTGGTATTTTACATACCTATAAATCACTACTCTGTGCAGTTTAAGAGACCTTACTTGATCAATCGTTAGTATGTATCATGGCCAACCTTGGGCCTTGGTTTTGACATGCAAAGCTAAACTGCTAATGTTGGCGAAACATTCGTAAAATGTTTCAGAAGAAGATTGTATCATGTGAATAATATCTTATATGATGAATTTTTCAAGATGCTCTAAAGACGATGGTGCCCAGCATGCCATTAGCTTTTTCACGCTAGATGATACTTGTGCACTGAGCTTAAGTTTGTCGAAAATTACTGCTATATATCTTTTTACTCGGTATTTGCTTTTATCTCAAGTTCTTCCAGTTTATCAATTATTATTTTGTTGTTGTTGTCGAGATACAAGCTTAAATATTTTGAAGAGTTGCATTCCCCCCCCCCCCCCCCCCCCCCCCCCCCCCACACACACACACACACATTTTTTCAGACCATAAATGCCATGAGTTTTGGTTTTGATTTTGTTCCTTTCCTTCTTTTTCTTCTTTTTTTTTTTTAGACTGGGGTGATGCTTGCTTCTCCCAAGTCATATGACAGTGTTCAATCTTTGGCTTTTTATTTTCATAATATAATTGGAAGTGGTTGACTTATAGTTTCCCTTAGCTCGTAGATAACTTTAGGATATCATCTATCTGGTCAAGGTGCTTTTGCGACATTGATTGTCTCTTGTTTCTTATGTACCTTTTCTGAGTTTATTGCCAACCATTTTATAAGACCGCCACATAGTCTGAAACTGAAGCCACTGGTAAGTCGTCTAGGTCCAGATGTAAGTCAGCCATGGCTTTCTCTTTGTCAGTTTGTTGTGTTTCTATCCGTCTGATTAAGTAATTTTCATCATTGTTTTTGTTTTGGCGTGTCCCTTAAATCCCGAAGCAATCCTTTTTTCAAACTTCTTTATTGATTTTCCTTGTGTTAAAATGGCTGTAAACTAAACACATAGACGGTATTTTATACTCTGAAGTTTGCATGCTTACTGCAGAATGTGTACAAGGCGGTGTTGCACCCAAAACTAGTTCCGCCAGGGACAACTGCGAAATAATAGCTCCGAGTTATACAGTATACAGACAATATCTACGTATATAGTTGGTGGCTAGAAGATAGTACTACGAGGTCACTGGTTTAAAACATTGTCGCCGACCGTACCTTCATGATATGTAATGACTAGGTCTAGTAGGGTAGACACCGTGGCGATATACCGTGGAATACTAGTGACAAGATAGCGTTACAAATGTATCCAAGCTCTCATGGTATAAACTACATCCTATGCAATTTGTTTGGACACTGAAAAATGGCTAAATTCGTGATTCCGAGCAACGATAATATTTATTTTGGCACGTTTTTTTCTGATTTCCGAACCTTCATTTAATTCTGTAACATCCTACCCGCCCCAAACTTCCCCCATTCTGTCATTAGTACTGTGATAATAGAACAAAAATTTTTATACGTTTTTGTTTTTTTTGGAGTATTTAGATATAAAACACAATATCGATATCAATGTTGATTATTTGAGAATTCTGTCTCATTACTTTGAATTCTTTTTAGCCAAATAATGGTGCGATATTGACAGTGTGATGGGTCCTGAATTATTGGCTAATCTGAATTGTACTCCGATTGGTCTTACAATACATTTAGTGTTACATAAGAGGTAGGTATGACACTTCAAATTAAGTCCAGTAATCAGTTATTCTTATTTTTGTTCGGTAGAAAAAGCTCGTTATTTAAACTCTAAACTTTGTTGATTGTTTTCCTGGTAAAAGGTATACATACATCAAAATCAATAATGAAATATGTTGAAATTATCAAATTTAGCAAATTAATTCACTAAGGAACACTATTGTATGCTGGGGAATTAGAACAACACGATGTCAGATCGAAATTAAAATTCATATCACTTCATGGAAAATCCTCGAACACAAAATTATTCATTTTTTGTTTTGTTTTTTAGTTTTTTGTTTTTAAAGAAAGCACTGATTTTTTTAAATAAAATTAACTTTATGAACTTTTCGGTCATTTTGTGACATCACAGCTGTGATTGCTTTAGTGTAAAATGTATATGAAGCACACAGACAAATATCATTAAACCAATCAAAATAGGATTAATAATATCTGCCATGATTTGTTCACAGCAAATTCTTACCTGTGTTTCTCCGTAAAGGAAGTAAAGAAATTTTATTACAGGTGATTAATTATGTGGCCTTAATTCGTTATGAGTATTTAAATTTAATGAATATATAACTTATTTTAAAAAGATTATTTGATGACAATTATTTCTAAGAAACACCGTAAAAAATAAGTGATGTTGGCGAAATCCGAGGACATGAAAACAGCGAGCGATGTTGGTGTTATGTAGTACTTGACAAGGATTTGCATGTTAAACACATTTCCTCCTGCATTTGATCCGGCTGTAAACAATCATAATTAATTATTTGCGGTTACCAGGCTTATAAATACGCGCGGCTTGGTAAGTTAAATCACTCTTGTCCACAGTTGCGTTATCACAGGTGATTGGGTAAATATCATCATAACTTATTAGGATGAACAACAAGCTGGTAGTGACGATTCTCCTGGTGGCCGTGGGCTTAGTGTGCCTCGGTATAAGTCCGGTGAAAGGTAAGCTAATGATATAGTGTATAACATTAATTACATAATATTATACATAAACTTTGAGATCTAACACGAGTATTCTTATAATATTATACATAAACTTTGAGATATAACACGAGTATTCTTATAATATTATACATAAGCTTTGAGATCTAACACGAGTATTCTTATAATATTATACATAACTTTGAGATCTAACACGAGTATTCTTATAATATTATACATAACTTTGAGATCTAACACGAGTATTCGTATAATATTATACATAACTTTGAGATCTAACACGAGTATTCTTATAATATTATACATAAGCTTTGAGATCTAACACGGGTATTGGTATAATATTATACATAGGTTTTGAGATGTAACATAATATTATACATAAACTTTGAGATATAACACGGGTATTGGTATAATATTATACATAACTTTGAGATCTAACACGAGTATTTTTATAATAGTATACATAAGCTTTGAGATCTAACACGGGTATTGGTATAATATTATACATAACTTTGAGATCTAACACGAGTATTGGTATAATATTATACATAAGCTTTGAGATCTAACACGAGTATTCTTATAATATTATACATAACTTTGAGATCTAACACGAGTATTCTTATAATATTATACATAACTTTGAGATCTAACACGAGTATTCTTATAATATTATACATAACTTTGAGATCTAACACGAGTATTCTTATAATATTATACATAAGCTTTGAGATCTATCCCGGGTATTCCTACAATACTATATATATATATACTTTGGGATCTAACACGGGTGTATTTATATTATTGATATTTTTGGGAGAATATCTTACTTTCATATGAAAGCCTTTGATTAAACCATAATGAACTAGCTTGAGATGTTCCATTTTATATGAGATGCTTTTTGCGTCGATAAATGACATTTTTATTTTCCGACACAATAATGTGACGTCACACAAGTTTTGTTTGTATGTTCTAGATATTTGATTTAAAAATTGTTTCCCGATATTTCGTTGGACAATCTTATGCTGTTTTTTTACCATTTAAGAACTCTTTGTAGTGGCTTTTAAAACTATTGCCAGTATCAAAATATCATTCCTGACGTCACTTTCGATAAGCGAAATCGTAGTTTATACCCCCACCCATGATTTCATTGCTTCGTTAGGTTTATTTTGTATTCGATTTAGAATATCTGAAACTTTTGTGATTGGTTTTTCCAGTGATAATCTTAATAATATTCAAACTACCTGACTGTGTTGCAGTTTACAGCACTGAGCGGAAGATCGGTCCGTTCGCTGACGGTTTTATTTGTAAACGAATATTAATATGTTGTAATCTTGAAAGAATGAAGTCTTCACCAATTAAGAATAATATACGAAATCCACACTTATGTTAAATAGTCATTTAAAGTATATTTAAAGGGACAATTTTGTAAAGTTTGTTTACTTTTTAATCATTTCACAAATTGTTTTATGAAAGTGTACATCAGTACTTCTCACGAACTACCCTTGGTCATATATTGTGTGTATGTTTTTTCCTTGCATTTTTTATATACATAAATAAATAAAATGAATACCTAAATATCGCCTAGAAGACCAAAAGTTTGATTCCAACGTACTTTTTGGTCGAGGCAAGATATTTTCTCTTTTTTTTAAGCTGTATTTGTCTGATGTAGCACTAGCCCGAGTTTCCTCCGGCCCTGACACCAGAGACATGGCGTCAGGGCCAGAGGAAACTCGGGCTAATGTCTGGTGTCAGGGCCAGAGGAAACTCGGGCTAATGTCTGGTGTCAGGGCCAGAGGAAACTCGGGCTAATGTCTGGTGTCAGGGCCAGAGGAAACTCGGGCTAATGTCTGGTGTCAGGGCCAGAGGAAACTCGGGCTAATGTAGCACCTGCCAGTAAAGTTTATGTTTATTCATGTCAGCTGTATTTATCTGTTATAGGTCAGTATGGCCCGCCCCGCTGTAACTGGATCTGTCGTCCGGGTGGATATTCGTGTCGTCCTAACGAGATTTACGCGGGCAACTGCGTAGTCGGCGGCTGGCGACCAGGAAGTTGTTGTCGATCGTCTTACGGCCGATAGGAGGAAATGGTCTTCTGATGATGTATTCGTGGTAATTTTATTAATCCAGTTAATCAATGACATAAAATATATAATCCGAATTCTGCATTTCTTCAGAGTAAGTCCCAATAAACAATATCATAACGTTAAAGCGACTATAAATGTAAACAACTGTTGAAAATAAATTATAGAATATACACTGTAATATACTGTATATACACTATAATACACTGTAATATACACTGTAATATACACTGTAATATACACTGTAATATACTGTATATATACTGTAATATACTGTAATATATACTGTAATATACTGTATATACACTGTAATATACACTGTAATATACTGTATATACACTGTAATATACTGTATATATACTGTAATATACTGTATATACACTGTAATATACACTGTAATATACTGTATATACACTGTAATATACTGTATATACACTGTAATATACTGTATATACTGTATATACTGTAATATACTGTATATATACTGTAATATACTGTAATATACTGTATATATACTGTAATATACTGTATATATACTGTAATATACACTGTAATATACTGTAAATACACTGTAATATACACTGTAATATGCTGTATATACACTGTAATATACTGTATATATACTGTAATATACTGTATATACACTGTAATATACTGTAATATATACTGTAATATACTGTTTATACACTGTAATATACTGTATATATACCGTAATATACACTGTAATATACTGTATATATACTGTAATATACACTGTAATATACACTGTAATATACACTGTAATATACTGTATATATACTGTAATATAAATACCTAAATCAGTGCAAAACAGAAACAATACAATTCGGTAGGTCCTACAAGAATGAATATGTTGGAGCGCCAGTAAGCCAGTTCAAGTTCTTTATTGACTTTGAGTCTTCCGACTCATCAGTATCATATACATACATAATATACAAACATTACACTGACAACATCAGACAAAACACACAAAAAACATAAATTCGTGCCAGAGACAATATACTCGGAAAGCATGACTATGTTAAAGAAGCTTTTTTGACATTTGCCACATTGATGTATTTGGCCAATTTTTCTAATTCTTTGGTATTTTGCCCGTTAAATAATTGTATCAATTTCAACATACTTGGATTTTTAAAACAGTATCTTAATAGTAACAGTAATGAGAACGGTGCTCGGAATTCTCACTCGCACCCACGAGACACTATTCGACTTTCTCCGTATCATTGTTTATAAACATCAATTGAGGTAAACATTGTTTTCAAACCCGAAAACATATATTAACAGAAATTTTTTTTGACGGTATAGGCTCGGGTATCGCTATAAGGTATATCTTTCCTCCTATTGATAAGAAATCTTCGTTAAATGATTATGGTATTAAGAGTTATATATAGTTCCTTTAATGTACTGGTGTACATACGTATCGATATAAATATTCATTTAATATAACGTCAATAAATCTGCATGGTAACGTCATCACAAGGATATGTGTTGTCACACACCGACATTCATATGTGTACAGTGGATATATAGTTTGTGATGAAAATAAAATCCATTACATTAATATATATATATAACAGCACGTGAAGATTAATTTCCTTCTGATAGAGTAAATATTATTTATCATTTCTCTGTAAACAATGAGCACTTAAGTTTAATGTAACTGTTTTTGTATTTTGATTGCAGAGATGCTGACAGACAAAAAGAAGAGCTAACTTTCGAGAATCCTGCTTTATTATGAAATGACATTATGTGACGTCATTAAATGCGTTTAAAAAAAGAAAAGCTTTTTTTGTATCTTTTAAAGTCTTACTGTCACTGTTAGAGGGAAAACCAGCCCCTACATGATTTGCATTACATGTATAAAACGTGCATTAGAGGTTTAGGATCAAGTTAATAAGGCGATTAGTAGGAGACATGCCAATGCTACACAGATCACGTGGAAAGGTACACAAATCACGTGGAAAGGTACACAGATCACGTGGAAAGGTACACAAATCACGTGGAAAGGTACACAGATCACGTGGAAAGGTACACAAATCACGTGGAAAGGTACACAGATCACGTGGAAAGGTACACAGATCACGTGGAAAGGTACACAGATCACGTGGAAAGGTACACAGATCACGTGGAAAGGCACACAGATCACGTGGAAAGGAACACAGATCACGTGGAAAGGTACACAGATCACGTGGAAAGGTACACATATCACGTGGAAAGGCACACAGATCACGTGGAAAGGTACACAGATCACGTGGAAAGGCACACAGATCACGTGGAAAGGTACACAGATCACGTGGAAAGGAACACAGATCACGTGGAAAGGTACACAGATCACGTGGAAAGGTTAACAGATTACGTGGAAAGGTACACAGATCACGTGGAAAGGAACATAGATCATGTTAATAGGTACTCAGAGTATGTGGAAAGGTACACAGAGCAAGTGAAAAGCCAGAAAAGGAATGATTTTTTCCCCTTTCGGAGTGCCGGCCTTCGTTGTTCTCATGGCTTTCTCACGGTATTGTATTTTCCATGGCTTAGTATTTCTCATCTCACGACTTTGTTGTTCTCACGACTTTGTTGTTCTCACAGCTTTATGTTTCTCACGACCTTGTTGTTCTCACAGCTTTATGTTTCTCACGACTTTGTTGTTCTCACGGCTTTATGTTTCTCACGGCTTTGTTGTTCTCACGACTTTGTTGTTCTCACGGCTTTGTTGTTCTCGCGGCTTTATGTTTCTCACGGCTTTATGTTTCTCACGGCTTTATGTTTCTCACGGCTTTGTTGTTCTCACGACTTTGTTGTTCTCACGGCTTTGTTGTTCTCACGGCTTTATGTTTCTCACGGCTTTGTTGTTCTCACAGCTTTATGTTTCTCACGACTTTGTTGTTCTCACAGCTTTATGTTTCTCACGACTTTGTTGTTCTCACGGCTTTATGTTTCTCACGACTTTGTTGTTCTCACGGCTTTATGTTTCTCACGACCTTGTTGTTCTCACGACCTTGTTGTTCTCACGACCTTGTTGTTCTCACGACTTTGTTGTTCTCACAGCTTTATGTTTCTCACGACCTTGTTCTCACGGCTTTATGTTTCTCACGACTTTGTTGTTCTCACGGCTTTATGTTTCTCACGGCTTTGTTGTTCTCACAGCTTTATGTTTCTCACGACCTTGTTGTTCTCAGTTCTCACGGCTTTTGTTCTCACGACTTGTTGTTCTCACGGCTTTATGTTTCTCACGACTTTGTTGTTCTCACGGCTTTATGTTTCTCACGACTTTGTTGTTCTCACGGCTTTATGTTTCTCACGACTTTGTTGTTCTCACGGCTTTATGTTTCTCACGACTTTGTTGTTCTCACGGCTTTGTTGTTCTCACGACTTTGTTGTTCTCACAGCTTTATGTTTCTCACGGCTTTGTTGTTCTCACGACCTTGTTGTTCTCACGGCTTTATGTTTCTCACGACCTTTGTTGTTCTCACGGCTTTATGTTTCTCACGACTTTGTTGTTCTCACGGCTTTGTTGTTCTCACGACCTTGTTGTTCTCACGGCTTTGTTGTTCTCACGACCTTGTTGTTCTCACAGCTTTATGTTTCTCACGACCTTGTTGTTCTCACGACTTTATGTTTCTCACGACCTTGTTGTTCTCACGACTTTGTTGTTCTCACGGCTTTATGTTTCTCACGACTTTGTTGTTCTCACGACCTTGTTGTTCTCACGGCTTTGTTGTTCTCACGACCTTTGTTGTTCTCACGACTTTGTTGTTCTCACGACTTGTTGTTCTCACGACTTTGTTGTTCTCACGACTTTGTTGTTTCTCACGGCTTTGTTGTTCTCACGACCTTGTTGTTCTCACGGCTATGTTGTTCTCACGACCTTGTTGTTCTCACGGCTTTGTTGTTCTCACGACTTTGTTGTTCTCACGGTTTTGTAGTTCTCACGACTTTGTAGTTCTCACGACTTTGTTGTTCTCACGACTTTGTATTTCTCACGACTTTGTAGTTCTCACGGTTTTGTAGTTCTAACGTTTTTGTTGTATTCACGGCTTTGATCATGGCATTGAGTGCTCGCCTAAATGACAAAGGTTTTAGGCTTTGTTTCCTGGATTCTACCATGCTATCTGTATTAGGACGATGGAATGGTGGCCAACTATATATAGTTGGAGATCAATATAACTTAAAGTTAGCTCAACATTCATCATTTGGTTATCTAGCCAGTTGGACATTCACATTCCGAATGTTCGTATGTCGATCTAGGTCGATATTCAAATTTTGAATGTTCGAATGTTGAATGACGTACAATTTCTGTCGAACTGACTCAATATCTAAACTCTGAATGTCGTATGTCGAATGTTGGCGAACTTCATAGAGCCGTTAAACATTTTGTGTTCGACCGTTACCACAAAACAAGGTATACGTGTGGTGGGTCCCTAAAAACAGACTCCATGTATAAACACATTTCAATATAGAGTGACAAAAAAACCAAACGAACTGACCTGCAGTTGACTTTTGTTTTGTACAATGACTCATTAGTAATGCTACAGGATTAAGTGTTGATATATAACGGAAACGTCGAAAGTGAGTAGAGGTACAACGGTCCATGATTCAATCAATTCTGTGGGATACGAATTAGTTAAAATGTATGAACGATTGGAAGTCGGACGATAACGGGTAACAACATTGTACTGACGGAGAATTAAGGTTTCGTTGATGAAGACAGTGGCAAAATATTGTGGTCGACATCTTGATCTAATTTGGAAATGATGTATTTCCGTATGCGATATGAAGTCATGCGTGTCCGATACTTGATGATACGTCTAGTGGTTCCACTGTATTGAGATTGTGACGATATCCCGGATTTGACCTAGATTTGTATGACGTCATTGAAGCAGAAGACGTTTGCTCTTACCATCGTCGGAGACCCACGATTGACTGCACTACGCTACGCTACATTGAAGCGTGTGTAGCGTAGCGTAGTGCAATCAACCGTGGCTATATCCGACGATGACGTCTCCGGACACATGTTTGTATTATGCGTACATACCTGTCCTGTCGCCATGGAAGTCTGGGCTTGTTTTTTAATTTGAAATTATGGTGTCGTTATCATGACGGAATATCGCAATACCATCAAAAGCAAGATTTGGGGCTTTCTATTGAACAGAAAATAAAAGAAGACTTTTCTGGTACATGTAGGTAACAATCCTTGCAAGAGAAAGTTCTCATAACAAGCAAACGAAATCAATGTTTTAAGAACTCTTTGGATTTAATCGAAATCTACATACAGCCTCACTGTGCGACTGAAACTCCAGAATGAGCTTGATGAGTCACTTTCTAGTTTAGGGTTCCCTAGGTCGTCAGGGAATCGTTCATGTTTTAGAATTTTCAGAATTCTTTGGATTACTGCTGCTGAAACCGAGAGGACTATGTTTCGACTCTGTCCGCCTTGTATGTACATAACGCCAAAGATCGTCAGCGCCCTAGCGGCTTCATTTGAGGGATTTTGATAAAACTTCACACATTGCTAAAGGATCATTATATCTTGGACACAATGTCATTTACTTTTTTTAGCGGGAGGCACGCTTGGCTTTATTGCTTTGTAGCCAGTTTCTTTACTGAACGCCAACGTGACGCTGGTTGTACGACATAAGCTCCCCATCCAGCTCCTCCCTCAACTTCAACGAGGTGAGATTCATTAAGAGGATTGCTAACTCGAATGTTTTAGTTATCATCGGTAAACACTTGTTGCGATTTAAGAAATCTTCCGTTTCCTCGATTGAAGCCGCCCGTCACGCCCCAGTATCAATATTTATTTTGTTCTTTCCCGATGGATGCTTCTGACCAAAATCCATTCAGTCGTTCGTGAGTATAGTATCAACGTTTAGGCATTACCATTCAGTACCTATGGAAGTAGGACCAGTCATTATTTATGCATTTTTTTTTTTACACTTCTGATCAAATTGGATCCAAGCCATTCCGTGGCTCAAATGGATCACCTCGACTTCCATATTGGTCTATGTTGTCCCGGGGAATAAGAGTCACTATTTATCAATGTGTATTGCCCTTCCCACCATGCCATACAAATATCCTGATTCTAGGCATTTTAGTTAATACAAAGAGGTCGACTAATGTTTAAGCAAATTGACTCCTGTGACCTTGAAAAAGGGGTCAAGATCACTCGTTTTCACACACTTTGTTTCATTCCATCCAAAGATTCTACCAGCCAAATATCATTACTTCAGCTCTTTTGGTTTTTGAAATTTAAAAAAAAAATGTTTTTGACCTTGTAACCATGAATAGGGGTCAAGGTCATTTCTGTTTGAGAACTGTGTCAGGTTCTGTTCCAGGAACCTAAAAGCCAAATATCATGATTCTTGGTCGTTTAGTTTTTGTGAAGAAGTGGCTAAAAGGAAAAAGTTGATGACAGATGGACGATGGACACTGCCCCACAGCCTGCCTCACCTTCCAGCCAGGTAAACTGTTTGTTAATCAGTTCCAGCCAGGTAAACTGTTTGTTAATCAGTTCCAGCCAGGTAAACTGTTTGTTAATCAGTTCCAGCCAGGTAAACTGTTTGTTAATCAGTTCCAGCCAGGTAAACTGTTTGTTAATCAGTTCCAGCCAGGTAAACTGTTTGTTAATCAGTAACACACAGCAATAACCGTTTATTGTATAAAATGGGTTTTAAATGAAATGTCTCTCTTTTTTCGTATATGCTAGGTTAGTTGAAAAAGCAGATCAAAACAAAATATATTCTGAAGGTTTTATTAGATTAAGTGATTGATAAAATATGTCACCTGACTAGTGTTAATAAATTATGATTGTCTAAAAATAGTCTGACAAGTAATAGCTATTTATCACAGTGATTTACCCAGTACATACATCAGATAAAAGGTATATTTTGTACTCGTAGCATGTCACACAGCCAGTTTATCTATTAGACAATGATTCAATATGTCATATAATATTAATCAACAGTTAAAAATATCAAAATATCATAGTTTCAAAATGCAATTAATCAAAATGTCATTGTCTCTTGATGTTATTAATCAAAATGTCATATGGAAAAAATCATGGATGATGACATAAAGATGAAATATTTAATGAACCCTTCATGGAATTAATGATTGAAAATGCAGCAGAAATCCCAGGTAATACTGATCCCTAATATCCACCATTAAACACACCCACAATGGGATTAATGATACAAAACTTTATGACATCATTGATGATTCCATTGTCAAATATTATTGGGAGCCCAATGTATAGAGATATATCACATAAATGATTGTGCCCATCCTCTACCCAAATATAACACTGATACAGATTCCCATGCCTTGTAGAAGAAATGTTGTTTTATCTTATTTTGAGTATTTTTGCACTGATGCTATCTACAACAGAAATTGGGTAGCTGGCAAAACCGATGTGGATGATCTTGCCCAGTGTGCCGATTCCGCTCGACGTTGCTTATCTTTGATACATGGATACAGTATAGACACGACACTCAATTCAACAGATGCTGCTATTGGAATATACAGGTGAAACACCCATATCCATGAACTGTCACTTTCTCTCAAATGTATAAGAATGTTTGTAACAGCACCTTGTACGTAGTAACAATCTGTATCAGATTTCAACTCTGCAAGCAATACAATCTCATTTTATTAAGTCCTGGACTCTTCTACTTTTACCATATATGGTCATGTCATAACACTTCTACTTTTACCATATATGGTCATGTCATAACACATAAGGCCCATGGCATACTTGTTGAATAAATTCCAGATAACACAGACATGAGCAAAGGATTCTCATTCTAACTGGCACCACATATCAAAACTAATGCCACTAAACACTTTCATTTTGCAAGCATTAATGGTAAATTCATTTTTTGAAAATTCTAAGGCAAAAATGTTGAAAATATCCCATTTCTTTCTAAAAGAATAAAAAAGATAACATATAAACTGTCAGTTTGAAAAAAAAATGAAGGCGTTCTCAAATTATCAAGTATTAAGTTTCAGGATAAAATCTAGATAAGCTATCATATAGATAAATAAGGAATTTAATCACAGAGACAGATGTTTTCTAATAGACAATACACATCAAAAATATATCATTACACGATATTATATAATGTGTATAAACAATATATCATCACAAAATATTATATAATGTATATAAACAATATATCATTACACAATATTATATGTGTATAAACAATATATCACATAATATTATATCAAACAATATATCATCACTCAATATTATATAATGTATATAAACAATATATTATTACACAATATTATATAATGTACATAAACAATATATATCATTACACAATATTATATAATGTATATAAACAATATATATCATTACACAATATTATATAATGTATATAAACAATATATCATCACACAATATTATATAATGTATATAAACATCACACAATATTATATAATATATATAAACAATATATCATTACACAATATTATATAATGTATATAAACATCACACAATATTATATAATATATATATAAACAATATATCATCACACAATATTATATAATGTATATAAACAATATATATCATTACACAATATTATATAATGTATATAAACATCACACAATATTATATAATATATATAAACAATATATCATTACACAATATTATATAATGTATATAGACAATATATATCACACAATATTATATAATCTATATAAACAATCAGTGTAAAATTCTCACTGATAATAGTTCTTCAATCAGCACATATTTAACATTAAGTTGTATTTATCTTTATAACTGTTATGATACATCATATATTAATTTTTTAACAAAAATCTGAAGAGATACTTCTGCAGATATTAACTGAGAGTAACAAGGTTGAAATACATATACCATATTTTTGTTGTCAAAATATCACAATTTTACATAAAAGCCTATCACTATCACATAAAAAATTAATGAAAATGGCTCCCCTCCCTGACTGACTTGAGACGTAAAAAAAAATTAATATTTAACTAGTCTTTATTAGAATATATTCAATATTATCTCCCTACGTAACTAGAATTAGCATTACATTCAGAAATAAACATGCCAGCAAGTCATATATATGTAGATTTAAACTTAATAACACAACAAACAGTAAATGTACATTTTCCAATTAAGTACCTGCACTACTGTCCTTTGGCACTTTACCAATACTGCCAAATGTTAACACATTTTGCAGAATAAATACACTAGACTAATTTAAAATAGATATATTTAAGTAAAAATTAGACAACACATTGGTCTATTGATCAGGTTGATATTTACCCATATCAGGTCTATGAATTTCTTGGATTTTACAGCTTAAAAAAAATGATAATTTTACATGCTCCAAAATCGCTAAAAAGGGCAAAAAAACCCCAAAAACTGTTAAAGCAAAAGTTATCTATAATCAGCGGTTTTCATTACATCATACCAAAATTCAAAATTTTGATGTTTAATTGGGCAGACTCCATCATAAAATACAAAGAAATCTCAAAAAATCGAGACTGTCTCCACTTCCCAAGGTAATTCTCAACCTGTTTATGCCTGGACCAACAAAAACTGAAGTGAGCTGCTAAGAATGAACTGTCAACAGAATTAAACTATAACAAAATAAATACATGTACATTATGAAGTCTTCAATTATGGAATCGTGAATTAAATTTTTTAACAATAAATCAAATCTCATTCTGTTTCAATCAAACCAACAACCATAACCTTAATATATTCAAAAATAATTTTATTTACATTTCTATTTCATATTTAGTTGTTTAAAAAAAATTTGCAATCCTTAAAAACAAATTGAACAGGATTAACATTTACCAATATCAATACCTACACCTGCAGATAACATTTACCCATATCAATACCTACACCTGCAGATAACATTTACCCATATCAATACCTACACCTGCAGATAACATTTACCCATATCAATACCTACACCTGCAGATAACACTAACATTCTATAGTTAGTACAGACAGTGGAACACCTTTTACATTGAGTCTTTATCATGTCATATTTATATTTACCTACATTCAATGCAGGTAAATATATGAATTTTTCATATAGATTACATCTACCTGTCGTGTTTGCTGGTTTTCGTTGAGGAAATTGAGAACTGGGTTTAATGATACCCAAGTCCTGTCCTCATGTAGAAAAGTATATCAAAAGTAAATGTACAGTGAACACTTTTTGTCTGGAGACATTTTAATTTAAATTAAACTTGCATAGGTGTTACTAGTTACACATAATATATATGTTTGTATAGATACAATGACTATAAATACACCATTGTACATACATGTTCTACTCTATTACTTGAAATGTTTGTGTGCACTTTCTTTATTTGTGGTTTGGAGCTTTTATTTTATTTCGTTGGTACAAACTTTCGTTGCTAGCCCATGCCACAATAATATAACAATAATACATACAACAATATCCCTTGTATTTATATGCATAGTTTCATAACAACCACGAAAATGACGAAAAAGTTTACACACAAATATTTCATGTTATACAGTATACCAAACCGTTCTCCCGAATCAGCACACTGCCGAGATCTTTAATATTTGTTTGTAGGTCTCACTGTGAGCACAAGGAAGAGTTTATAGATTTAATGGGAACAGCATCCAGAAACAAAGAACACTTTGTAGAGTATAATAGCTATAATTCCCAGTAAGACCATACCGAAGAGGTTCATCAGGTCGGTGATGGGGACCTTCTTCACTGCGTCGGTGGCTCCTCTCCAGGAGTTAGGACCTTGTAGTCGCCACTGGTACGCTCCACAGCTACCCCACAACAAGCTGAAAGACCGTATTATGTACTGTTTTATAAAAACTGAAGACGCTTTCTCCTCTGAAACACCTGGTCCTATTATCCTTTTACTTTTAAGGGTCTCTGTGTAAATCTAGATTTTGTTAATAGTTTGCTTCTTTTTAATATACAAATTAGACAAAACAGGAAACTTACGATCAACATGCAGGTGTATTTTGGGACCAGCTTTTATGTCAAACTAATAGGAGCCTACTAAACGAGAACGGTACTAACAGCTGGACAAGAAAATAGTAACTTGTAACCAAACTAACACTACTAAACAAGAGCTGTACTAACAGCTTCGACAAGAAAATAGTAACTTGGAAAATTAAGGGCTGCAAATTGAAGACAGTTGTTTTATCTAGATGACTATAGATATGAAGATACAATACATATATACGTAATTAGGAATGTAGGAATGTAATATGATTGTATAAAATATGAATGAAAGATAAACAGAGTTTGCAATCCTTCCTTTCATTGAGGACATTTATTATTGTACAGGAGATTGAACCCAGGGCCTCTTACCCGGGCAATCTTTACATTTGGAAATGATGTACATGTATATATATCTTCGATATGTATACAGCGTACACATATTTGAAGTATCTGAGAAAATAAATTAACTTAACTGAAAAAAAATTGTTTGCCTCTTTTATTTTCTTGATAAATTCATCACTTTGGAGTTACAATAACAGTTTTATTTGCATTTCAGTATTCCCTTTTTTTTCTATGGCTGATAAGGTTTGGATGGTTAAATCATGAGAATGTAGGCTAAAATAATGATTAGATAATTAAGATATTATCATGATTATTTCTATCAAAATACAAAATAAACATACTGAATAGCTATAGGCCTTCATCTACACAACACTTTTATTGTGGCAAAACCCCACCTGATTTTCTTGATAATATACATGTAAATGCAGGCATATATTAGCTTGAGAGTGAAACAATAAATATTATTTTATAACTTTTTGGGTAAGTGCTCATTATAAATAGGCTATACAAAATTAAAATCACAATCAAAGCCAATGTATAAATCATGATCCAGATTTATCAAATGGATATTCTGACCTGAAGAAACTATCTCTTACTTCCAGAAAAGTTGTGGATTTCTGATGAAAGATGGTTTTGCACCAATAAATCCAGCAATTTCATCATTGTAGATGACTGGGTCCTTCTGTAGTGTGTGTCTCGGTGAATGGTAGTACCGACTAGATACTGTCTCCTGTCAACACAGACACAGATAACAGGCATCAGACTACGTTCTTAAGGTACAGATACAAATTATGGTTACAGTACATTGTATACCTTGACAGACTTGTTCATGACATTCCCATATTCAACCAATTAGTAAAGTTTGGTAAAAACCTATTTTAAAATTGAAGCTGTTACGGTTTTGAAAATATATTCTATAACTAACATTAGTGACCTTGACCTTGACATAACCATCCTGAAACATGAAGTCGTGCAAGTTTTTTCATAATTGAAGTAGACTAGAGCACTGACAATGATATTCTATGAATAGTAACGGTGACCTTGACCTTGACATAACTACCCTGAAACATGAACTCGTGGTAGTTCTTCTCATAATTAGTCAGTTTTACAATGTTTTATTCAATATTCCCATTTTTTATAATTCTCATTATTGAAGTAGGTTACAGCAATGAATTGCAATGACAAAGATATTCTATAAATAGTAACAGTGACATGGAGACTGAATGAACATATATATACTATACATAGGTATCAATATTATTATGGAGCATTATTTTCCTTCCAGACTCCATTTATTGTGTATTCAGTCACTACAACAAGAAATAGGGTTGATTGTGTGAGCTTAATGAGGTTTTTTATTCAATTTTTGAAAAATTTAATGATTGATATTTTCTAGGATTTTATTTTCATTAATTTTGTTTAAAGTAAAAGCATCTGTCTACTATTGACAAATATTGTATAAACGTATCAGATATTTTCTAAGAAAAACAGTGTAACACCAATATTAACTGTAGACTGGACCATCACTTACCATTTCTGACTTCATGCTGTTGAACATATCAGATTTGGACGGTAGTTTGACAGTTCCTTTACAAACCTCAGCAAACCAGCGTGCTTGTGTCTCGGACATGGACAGAACACCTCCAGAGGCTGGTTGAACAAACCCAACAAAGGCCAGACTTGGGCCAATGTCTGGGTTGAACACACTCTTGTAGAGCTGGTAAAACAATGTAAGTACGTGTACATGATCATACATATAGAAAGGATAAAGGCAATCTGATTAAAATAAAGATCATCATTATACTGTTACTTAAGGGGATGGTTGTCACTAGTGGTATAACTTGACTGACCTCCAATCCAAGCTGAAGGGGATGGTTGTCTCTAGTGGTATAACCCGACAGACTTCTCCAATCCCAGCTGAAGGGGATGGTTGTCACTAGTGGTATAATCCGACAAACCTCCAATCCCAGCTGAAGGGGATGGTTGTCACTAGTGGTATAACCTGACAGACCTCCAATCCCAGCTGAAGGGGATGGTTGTCACTAGTGGTATAACCCGACAGACCTCCAATCCCAGCTGAAGGGGATGGTTGTCACTAGTGGTATAACCCGACAGACCTCCAATCCCAGCTGAAGGGGATGGTTGTCACCAGTGGTATAACCAGACAGACCTCCAATCCCAGCTGAAGGGGATGGTTGTCACTAGTGGTATAACCCGACAGACCTTCAATCCCAGCTGAAGGGGATGGTTGTTACTAGTGGTATAACCCGACAGACCTTCAATCCCAGCTGAAGGGGATGGTTGTTACTAGTGGTATAACTCGACAGACCTCCAATCCCAGCTAAAGGGGATGGTTGTCACTAGTGATATAACTTGACAGACCTCCAATCCCAGCTGAAGGGGATGGTTGTTACTAGTGGTATAACCCGATAGACCTCCAATCCCAGCTGAAGGGGATGGTTGTCACCAGTGGTATAACCTGACAGACCTCCAATCCTAGATGAAGGGGATGGTTGTCACTATTGGTATAACCCGACAGACTTCCAATCCCAGCTGAAGGGGATGGTTGTCACCAGTGGTATAACCCGACAGACCTCCAATCCCAGCTGAAGGGGATGGTCGTCACTAGTGGTATAACCCGACAGACTTCTCCAATCCCAGCTGAAGGGGATGGTTGTCACTAGTGGTATAACCCGACAGACTTCTCCAATCCCAGCTGAAGGGGATGGTTGTCACTAGTCGACAGATCTCCAATCCCAGCTGAAGGGGATGGTTGTCACCAGTGGTATAACCCGACAGACCTCCAATCCTAGTTGAAGAGGATGGTTGTCACCAGTGATATTACTTTTTCTAAGTTTAAATTTTCTGTCTCATTACAATGTTTCGGGGTTAGAAATAACAAATTCTTTACCTTTACAGCATTTGCATCTTTGTCAAGCACCAGGTTCTGAAGGTCATCGCTGAGAAAAGGAAGGTCAACCTTGTACCCTGTACAATAAATGATATGGTCAAACTCGGCATGCTCTCCACTCATAAAGAAAACCTCTTTGTTTTCTATTCTCTACAATAAAAGAAACAAATCAATACACCCATTTCAAATTAAAATCATAATAGGAATTCCAATTGATATTCCAAAGGGACAGATGGACATACTCACATCAAAATAGGATCCTATATGTATACTAATACAATTATACCTGACTTGACCGACCACTGACTTAAACAGCATCCTGTACCATCCAAACACATTCACTGGAACTGTGGCATGTTTCATTGTCATTGCAAAAACTGACTTCACTGACACAATGTAATATCTGACACATTAACCCTGTCCCATACAGTGTCGGTAAAGTCAGGTTTCACTGTATCTGACACATTGACTCGGTCCCATACAGTGTGTCGGTAAAGTCAGGTTTCACTGTATCTGACACATAGACCTGTTCCCACAGTGTGTCTGTAAAGTCAGGTTTCACTGTACCTGACACATTGACTCAGTCCTGTACAGTGTCGGTAAAGTCAGGTTTCACTGTACCCGGCACATTGACTCGGTCCCATACAGTGTGTTGGTAAAGTCAGGTTTCACTGTATCTGACACATAGACCTGTTCCCACAGTGTGTCTGTAAAGTCAGGTTTCACTGTACCTGACACATTAACCTGTTCCCACAGTGTGTCAGTAAAGTCAGGTTTCACTGTATCCGACATATTGACTCTGTCCCACAGTGTGTCAGTAAAGTCAGGTTTCACTGTATCCGACACATTGACTCTGTCCCACAGTGTGTCAGTAAAGTCAGGTTTCACTGTATCCGACACATTGACTCTGTCCCATACAGTGTCATTAAAGTCAGGTTTCTCCGTATCTGACACATTGACTCTGTCCCGTAGAGTGTCATTAAAGTCAGGTTTCTCCGTATCTGACACATTGACTCTGTCCCGTAAAGTGTCATTAAAGTCAGGTTTCACTGTATCTGACACATTGACTCTGTCCCATAAAGTGTCGGTAAAGGTAGGTTTCACTGTATCTGACACATTAACCCTGTCCCATACAGTGTCGGTAAAGTCAGGTTTCACTGTATCTGACACATTGACTCGGTCCCATACAGTGTGTCGGTAAAGTCAGGTTTCACTGTATCTGACACATAGACCTGTTCCCACAGTGTGTCTGTAAAGTCAGGTTTCACTGTACCTGACACATTGACTCAGTCCTGTACAGTGTCGGTAAAGTCAGGTTTCACTGTACCCGGCACATTGACTCGGTCCCATACAGTGTGTCGGTAAAGTCAGGTTTCACTGTATCTGACACATAGACCTGTTCCCACAGTGTGTCTGTAAAGTCAGGTTTCACTGTACCTGACACATTAACCTGTTCCCACAGTGTGTCAGTAAAGTCAGGTTTCACTGTATCCGACACATTGACTCTGTCCCACAGTGTGTCAGTAAAGTCAGGTTTCACTGTATCCGACACATTGACTCTGTCCCATACAGTGTCATTAAAGTCAGGTTTCTCCGTATCTGACACATTGACTCTGTCCCGTAGAGTGTCATTAAAGTCAGGTTTCTCCGTATCTGACACATTGACTCTGTCCCGTAAAGTGTCATTAAAGTCAGGTTTCACTGTATCTGACACATTGACTCTGTCCCATAAAGTGTCGGTAAAGGTAGGTTTCACTGTATCTGACACATTGACTCTGTCCCGTACAGTGTCGGTAATGTCAGGTAACACTGTACCTGTATATAAACCATTGGGATATCTTTAGGGACTCCACATATGGACAATCTCTCACCTGTATATTGGAGACAATCTCTAACCTGTATATTGAGGACAATCTCTCACCTGTATATAGGGGACAATCTCTCACCTGTATATTTGGGACAATCTCTCACCTGTATATAGGGGACAATCTCTCACCTGTATATTGTGGACAATCTCTGACCTGTATATTGGGGACAATCTCTCACCTGTATATTGTGGACAATCTCTCACCTTTATATTTGGGACAATATCTCACCTGTATATTGGGGACAACCTTGACCTCTTGTCGTTGTATGTGATGTATTAATGTAGGACTGACTGTTGGCTGTGTCTGGAGAGCGTGCATCTTTGGATTTAAATTCCACCTGTCATATAACCATACAGGACTTATCAGAGAGAATGTTTTAATTGTGTTAGCCTCCAGTACAACGGGTCAGACAAGGTCAGATATATATTACAATTTAAAGCTTGATATGTAGCTAGCTATCTACGGATGAATTACTACTTATGCCAATATCAACAATGCATTACAAATGATTCAAATCCCCTCCCAACTGTACCTGCCAAACATACTTACTTCCAGCTCTTAGACTTATATTAAATCTGACCAATACTTAAAGATTGATCAAAATCTGTTTAATAACGAAGTGACTCGAGGGATGACAAAAGATTTGAAAAAGATATGAAACATGAACTTTTCAAGGTATTTTTCACTTAATCAATATAATAAATTTGATCAATACCATTTAAAACTTGAAGTTGCTAGAGCAATGACAAAAAGTGACCATACAAATAACTGGTATGTACAATTGTAATACGTCCCCTTCCTGACTATATTACAGACCTTTATCCTTTCTTTTGTTGATGAAGCAAAGCTATTTTTGTCATTCCTAACTGAGCACTGGTATCACAAGTTGGGTAGCAATATACGATTCGTATCGCAATACAGGAGTCTCGATGCGATACATATCACAATATATTAGAACCTAATGACCTATCAGATATCTGTTTATCCATTGTACAGTAGTCATGTTTTGTTTGTGGTATATCCGGAATATTTGAGTCTTTGTCTACATTTGTTACAAAAAACATATGATTTGTTCGTTTCCCACAAAGAGTTCTTGAATTTAGATAATTTGAATGTGAAAGAACTCCAAGAGGTAGCTTTATAAGCCACTGGAACGGAGCTAACATTGGTCAAGGGAGATAACTACAAATGTTCAAGTATCGCTATACAAATCAAGGATAGACGATGCATCAGTGAATCGTTAAACCACTAGTTTCTAGGCAACATTAAACTATTATCTAATCAAACTATAGGTACCAACATACCATAACATATGAAATATGATGTACCTACACATACAAAAATATATTCTTAAAATAATGAAAGTAATTAAGAAACCTTTTAGGATTTCCAGAAATCAGTTTGATGACTGTCTCTAAGATGTAAGTGGCAAGTTTCCATGGCAACCTGAGGAACACTCTACATGCATAAAGATCTGCTGGATAGCCCAACACGTAGTTCGAAAAAACCCATGCTCCTGATCTGGAACTGATGTAGACAGATTTACACCTGGAAAATAACAAAATAAAATAGAACTGAACTGATGTACACAACTTTACACCTGGAAAATAACACAATAAAACATAGTGTTTCCCTGAACACCTCAGTCAACCGACCAGTACAGTCAATAGGAATTATATGTATCTCATACTAGGATTAGTAAATTTCACTTTGTTATCACAATTATTTGTTTAATGTTGAATATTCATCTTGTACATTGTACTCATGTTTGCTTTTCACTTCAAAACATTTTTGCGGTTGGGGGTATTTTCAAATCAAATCACACTTTTTAGTCTGAGCAGAAATGAAACAGTTTTAAGAGTAGATAAGCATGTTCTTAGAGTATAGGGATTGATCATTCATCTAACCTATCAAATCTCATTTAAAATCTCTCTAAAATCTGTATATTATTGGGAATCAACCTCCTGAGACATACGGTATCACACCGTAACAACAATTGTGCCACCTGTAAACATGACTAGACACACCTGTAAACATGACTAGACACACCTGTAAACATGACTAGACACACCTGTTAACATGACAAGACACACCTGTAAACATGTCTAGACACACCTGTTAACATGACTAGACATACCTGTTTATATGACTAGACACACCTGTAAACATGACTAGACACACTTGTAAACATGACTAGACACCTGTAAACATGACTAGACACACCTGTAAACATGACTAGACACACCTGTTAACATGACTAGACACACCTGTTTATATGACTAGACACACCTGTTTATATGACTAGACACACCTGTAAACATGACAAGACACACCTGTAAACATGATTAGACACACCTGTTTATATGACTAGACACACCTGTAAACATGTCTAGACACACCTGTTAACATGACTAGACATACCTGTTTATATGACTAGACACACCTGTAAACATGACTAGACACACCTGTAAACATGACTAAACACATCTGTAAACATGACTAGACACACCTGTAAACATGACTAGACACACCTGTAAACATGACTAGACACACCTGTTAACATGACCAGACACACCTGTTTATATGAATAGACACACCTGTTTATATGACTAGACACACCTGTTTATATGACTAGACACACCTGTAAACATGACTAGACACACCTGTTTATATGACTAGACATACATGTAAACATAACTAGACACACCTGTTTATATGACTAGACACAACTGTAAACATAACTAGACACACCTGTTTATATGACTAGACATACATGTAAACATGACTAGACACACCTGTTTATATGACTAGACACACCTGTAAATATGACTAGACACACCTGTAAACATGACTAGACACACCTGTTTATATGACTGGACACACCTGTAAATATGACTAGACATACCTGTTAACATGTCTAGGCACACCTGTAAATATGACTAGACACACCTGTTTATATGACTAGACACACCTGTTTATATGACGAGACACACCTGTAAACATGACAAGACACACCTGTAAACATGATTAGACACACCTGTTTATATGACTAGACACACCTGTAAACATGTCCAGACACATCTGTTAACATGACTAGACATACCTGTTTATATGACTAGACACACCTGTAAACATGACTAGACACATCTGTAAACATGACTAAACACATCTGTAAACATGACTAGACACACCTGTAAACCTGACTAGACACACCTGTTAACATGACTAGACACACCTGTTTATATGAATAGACACACCTGTTTATATGACTAGACACACCTGTTTATATGACTAGACACACCTGTTTATATGACTAGACACACCTGTAAACATAACTAGACACACCTGTTTATATGACTAGACACAACTGTAAACATAACTAGACACACCTGTTTATATGACTAGACACACCTGTAAACATAACTAGACACACCTGTTTATATGACTAGACATACATGTAAACATGACTAGACACACCTGTAAACATGACTAGACACACCTGTTTATATGACTAGACACACCTGTAAATATGACTAGACACACCTGTAAACATAACTAGACACACCTGTTTATATGACTAGACACACCTGTAAATATGACTAGACACACCTGTAAACATGACTAGACACACCTGTTTATATGACTGGACACACCTGTAAATATGACTAGACACACCTGTTTATATGAATAGACACACCTGTAAATATGACTAGACACACCTGTTTATATGACTAGACACACCTGTAAACATGACTAGACACACCTGTAAACATGATTAGACACAACTGTAAATATGACTAGACACACTTGTAAACATGACTAGACACACCTGTAAACATAACTAGACACACCTGTTTATATGACTAGACACACCTGTAAACATGACTAGACACACCTGTAAACATGACTAGACACACCTGTAAACATGACTAAACACACCTGTTAACATGACTAGACACACCTGTAAACATGACTAAACACACCTGTTAATATGACTAAACACACCTGTTAATATGACTAGACACACCTGTAAACATAACTAGACACACCTGTAAACATGACTAAACACACCTGTTAACATGACTAGATATATAATACTAGACATACCTGTAAACATAACTAGACACACCTGTAAACATAACTAGACACACCTGTAAACATGACTAAACACACCTGTAAACATGACTAGACACACCTGTAAACATGACTAGACACACCTGTAAACATGACTAGACACACCTGTTAACATGACTAGACACACCTGTAAACATGACTAAACACACCTGTTAATATGACTAAACACACCTGTTAATATGACTAGATACACCTGTAAACATGACTAGACACACCTGTAAACATGACTAGACACACCTGTAAACATGACTAAACACACCTGTAAACATGACTTGACATATATAATACATTGTACTAGACATACCTGCCTACAGAGGCACAGTTCACAGCCGCATCTACAGCACTGTTCCCGATACCGACCACCAACACCCGCTTCCCTACCATACCATTGGATAGTGCATCATTGAAGTCTACAGAGTGGATGGCTTCCCCTGGAATTAAAATTAAATATAGGACCAATTATAGAAATACCTGCTACGGAACTAACTAAGAAATGAAGGAAAGGAAAGCAATATTCAAAACATTTTGTGAGGGTTCTTAAATTATCAGACATATTCTCTAAGATGTTCATCATAGAATATGTCTATGAGCTGAATAATATAAACCATGTATTGATATAAAAGTAAGATATACATGTCAGTCTGTTACTCTCTATGGCTATATTTACATGTATTAGTCTCTATGGCTATATTTACATGTATTAGTCTCTATGGCTACATGTATTACTCTCTATGGCTATATTTACATTATTAGTCTCTATGGCTATATTTACATGTATTACTCTCTATGGCTACATGTATTAGTCTCTATGGCTACATGTATTAGTCTCTATGGCTATATTTACATGTATTAGTCTCTATGGCTACATGTATTAGTCTCTATGGCTATATTTACATGTATTAGTCTCTATGGCTACATGTATTACTCTCTATGGCTATATTTACATGTATTAGTCTCTATGGCTACATGTATTAGTCTCTATGGCTATATTTACATTATTACTCTCTATAGCTATATTTACATGTATTACTCTCTATGGCTATATTTACATGTATTAGTCTCTATGGCTACATGTATTAGTCTCTATGGCTATATTTACATGTATTAGTCTCTATGGCTACATGTATTAGTCTCTATGGCTATATTTACATGTATTAGTCTCTATGGCTACATGTATTAGTCTCTATGGCTATATTTACATTATTACTCTCTATAGCTATATTTACATGTATTACTCTCTATGGCTATATTTACATGTATTACTCTCTATGGCTATATTTACATGTATTACTCTCTATGGCTATATTTACATTATTAGTCTCTATGGCTATATTTACATGTATTAGTCTCTATGGCTACATGTATTAGTCTCTATGGCTACATGTATTAGTCTCTATGGCTATATTTACATGTATTAGTCTCTATGGCTATATTTACATGTATTAGTCTCTATGGCTATATTTACATGTATTAGTCTCTATGGCTATATTTACATGTATTAGTCTCTATGGCTATATTTATATTATTACTCTCTATGGCTATATTTACATGTATTACTCTCTATGGCTATATTTACATGTATTACTCTCTATGGCTATATTTATATTATTACTCTCTATGGCTATATTTACATGTATTACTCTCTATGGCTATATTTACATGTATTACTCTCTATGGCTATATTTACATGTATTAGTCTCTATGGCTATATTTACATTATTAGTCTCTATGGCTATATTTACATGTATTAGTCTCTATGGCTACATGTATTACTCTCTATGGCTATATTTACATGTATTAGTCTCTATGGCTACATGTATTAGTCTCTATGGCTATATTTACATGTATTACTCTCTATGGTTATATTTATCAGTCTCTATAGTTCATTCAGATTAACGCAGGAAAATCTATTTGAGCTTCTCAGATGATATTTTCTTGCTCCTGCTGATACCTTACAGACACAATCGTAAGTGAAACACACATTTTTCACAGAAATGATACATTTCTATAAATACAAGCAACAGAATTGAAGTAAATGAATAACAATATCAACACTTTAATTTGAAGCCATGTCATTCTTGAACAACAACAAGAGGCCATGGCCAATGGACCTTATCAACTGTCACCTGAGTTTTGATATCTATTTTGGCAGATTTAATTCCCATGACCTTGAATTTGAGGTCAATGCGCCAACACGCTAAAGACCAGACATTCAGTCTCATGGCCTCTTGCTTAATGAGAAGAAGTTGTTTCAAGATTTTAGCATATTTGACCCCTGTGAACTTGAATAAGGGTAAAGGTCATTCATTTCAACAATCATTAAAGCTCTTCATCCAAACATACTAAATGCCTTATACGAGGTCTCTAGGGCTCTTGCTAAGTGAAAAGAAGATATTTAAAGACTTAAGCATATTTGACCCGTGACCTTAAATGTGCATCAAGGTCATCAATTCAAAGACATTTTGTTGCCCACAATCACAACATGCTACAGACCTAATATCAGGTCTCTGAGCCACATGGTTATCAAGAAGAAGTTGTTTGAAGATTTTAACATATTTGACCCATGTGACCTTGAATGAATGTCAAGGTCATCCATTTGAAGACAAGAGGTAGCGTTTCATCCAAGCATGATACAAACCTAATATCAGATCTGTGAGCCTCTTGGTTATCAAGGAGAATTTGTTTAAAGATTTTAGCATATTTAACCCCTGTGGCCTGAAAGAAGGTCAAGGTCATCTATTTGAATAAGCTTGGTAGCCTTCATCCTAGCATGCTACAGACCCAATACCAGGTCCGTCCCTGGGCCTTTTGGTTATTGAGAAGTAAATGTAAGTGTTTACAATGCAAGACGGATGATGACCACATGAGGTCAACTGAGACTTTGTCTCAAGTGACCTAAAAATGTAGTTCCTAATGACCATTAAAATATGACATAAACATTCAATGTTTTTACCATATTGGTGGTAAGTTCACCATATTAATCACCTTTAGCAGTACCAAAGACAAACCTCGTAGAATCCCAAAAAACATAGAGAGGCTACATATTATCTCATTCCTTCATCACATATCCTATATTTGTTTACCATGTCCATCTCGCAACCCAATACCGGACTAACGTATTCCAGCTATGGCTTTTACCTTTAAATGATTCCTGGCCTGGAAACTTGGGAAAGGTAGGTTTAGCATGATGACCAGTTGCTATGGTGAGGAACTTTGAAATGAACACTTCTGGTTTGTTGATAGATTTCACAGTCTTCCCGTCCTTGTCCACTTCCTGGGCAGTTACTCTCCATTCTTCTCCTAATGAGAGAGTTTGAAATAAACATGTGTCAAGATTGACACTTACTGAAGGATTCACACAGAAAGATTTCAGAACTAAACTGAAGCACTTTTCCATTATAGTATTCAGAGAGAAAAACAAAAAAGTAGGATGGAGATTTTATGTTTTTCTAATACAGAATCCTTGATAATTAATAAAGCACAGAATAAAAAAACCAAATCATTGACATTGAATTTTTTAAAAATATTCAATACATGTAGATTACATATCATTAACATACCAGGATTAAAATGTTGTCAATATACCAGGATTACACAGGAAGAATTTTGGTATAATTACTTCCTCTCAAAAGTGAAAACTTTACGATGAAATCAAATGTGTTGGTATATTACCTATCCTCTCAACAGTGAGAACTTTACGATAGAATCGGATGTGTTGGTATATTCCTATCCTCTCGACAGTGAGAACTTTACGATATAATTGGATGTGTTGGTATATTACCCATCCTCTCGACAGTGAGAACTTTACGATAGAATCGGATGTGTTGGTATATTACGTACCCATCCTCTCGACAGTGAGAACTTTACGATAGAATCGGATGTGTTGGTATATTACCCATCCTCTCGACAGTGAGAACTTTACGATAGAATCGGATGTGTTGGTATATTACGTACCCATCCTCTCGACAGTGAGAACTTTACGATATAATTGGATGTGTTGGTATATTACCCATCCTCTCGACAGTGAGAACTTTACGATAGAATCGGATGTGTTGGTATATTACCTATCCTCTCGACAGTGAGAACTTTACGATAGAATCGGATGTGTTGGTAGACATCAAATTTCGTGCAGTAGTCCTGGATGTACTGTGCCATGACAGTATTGTGGGGAAAGTCTTGAGTTTCGTCAGGGAAGGGAAAGTCCGAGAAACAGTAGTTGTACTTTGATACATTTCTGGAAGTAAAGTACAACATTATATATATATAATTACCAGCCTAAATGATTCCCACAACTATCGGCCAATTTGCTGCTGTTTCACTGGAAACAAGTCTCTAACAAAAATGTATTTCAGGTTTGTAGCTTTTTTCTAGAGTATTGAAAAGATGGAATAAGTATTTTCTATATACCAGAATAAAGATTTATGTCTTCAGACTTGAAAATAAAAAGTATCGAAGTCCTACTGACAATAGAATGACTACTATAAGAAGGAAATTCCCCATGGAGGGATTAAATATTTACTCCTCCATAAATATCAGGGTTGCTGTCTTTTAAGTAAATGTATACGCTCTTATAAACTTTAACATCATTTCTCTGGTAATGAAAACTTCCAAATCTTAATTAGATATAAATTTCATATCATTTGAATTTCAAATGAGTGATTGAATTGGTTTAGTTTGGTTTGGTTTATTTTGTTTAACGTCCTATTAACAGCTAAGGTCATTTAAGGACGGCCTCCCGTACGTGCGACATGCATGCGTGTGGTGAGTGCGTATGTGTTTTTTGGGAGGCTGCAGTATGTTCGTGTTAAGTCTCCTTGTGATATGCCGGAACTTTTGCCGATTTATAGTGCTACCTCACTGAAGCATACTGCCAAAGACACCCAGCAGCACACCCCACACAGTCACATTATACTGACAACGGACGAACCAGTCGTCCCACTCCTAATATGCTGAGCGCTAAGCAGGAGTAGCAACTACCATTTTTAAAGACTCTGGTATGTCTCGGCCAGGGAACAGAACCCAAAGCCTTCCTCACAGGGGCGAACGGTCAACTAAAGGCCAAAAGTGAGGCACTGTCAAGGGAGACATTAGGAAGAAGAAAGTCGTTCAGAAAGAAGAGAAAAGATCAGATCCCAAATTTAGTCGCCTCTTACGATCATGCAATGGGGGCAGCAGGTACAATTCTTACGCCCTACCTGCAGGGCAATGATTGAATTGAGAGTCACAAGTAATAACATATACAGTAATATAGTTATTTGTGTGAGAGTAGTGGGATATGTCCCCTGATAATTATGATAATTGATAAACCCGACCTCTGCCTGTTTAGATTGTCTTTTCCTGATATTATTAGTTTTCACTACCTATTCAATCCCCTGCATACCTCTGGGTATCTGGGCGGCTGGCGAAGGACCCATCGATCTACCTTTTGAAGAAACTATGGCTTTGGCTCTATCTTATATATATAACTAATAAAGATTTTACACAGTACTGTGCCACAGATAACTACCTTCTGTAATAGATCTCTGTTTGACATATGAAATCTACATGATTTTCTAGATCTTGTATAAAACTCCAATCAAGCCACAATCTTATAAATAGATTGATGATATTATAATATTAACTACACTAATAGTATTTTGACAAGCTTAGAGAAGAAATGCTGGCCAAAGGCTAACTAATTTAATTACTCTCAAATCCCATATAACACCCAGATCTACAGGAAACATATCCTAGACAGTGGTTGCGTATATGTATGTAAGTACTGGGCGTCTATTAGGTCTAAAATATGGTATCAACATACAAAGATACCATACCAAGGGAGGTAACTTCGCTATTACACAATAAAAAAACATTTAAGCAATCAGAGAACTAAAATACAAACATAAATATTTCCTTTAATCAAGATGAAGAATGAAATTGTTAGCTTTTTCACTAATAATTATATAGAGTACCTGTTAAAATGAAATACAAGCTGTATGGGTATAGTGTGTGTGTCCACATGGGTGTGGTGACAGTATGTAAATATCCTAGTGTCACCTGGCGGTTCAGTCGACCTGATTACGCTGATAAGTATTGTGGCACACCTTTTTAAAGGTATCTATACTTGTGTTCATACATGTACAGATTTCGTGTCAATTGCCTTTTATACAACATCTTATCCGCGGATTAATTAAGGTGTCAAAGGAATTTTCACTTTGTCATTTATTTAGAGGATACTGATCATGATTACTGCTATATTTTATGTTATAGCTCTAGAACATAAAAATATTCAAGATAATCCTCACAATTTCATCTAGTATGTACAAATCTCTATACAATTTTCATTCATAGTGTAGCATCACGCAATTCTAGCTACTGACCAATATATAAAAAAGCAATTTTAACAAATAATGATGTCATTTCACGTTAAGGGTTCCAATGCCTGTAAATTCAAACCAGGCATGTGGCTGGACTGTTTCTGATTTGTATGCAGAAAGTCCTACCCAATGTGTGAATATGAAGCTATTCTAAGGGTTGCAGGGGCGTCCCCCCTCCTAGGTTAGCATCACAAAAAATCAAATGCAAAAGATAGCTCTCATTCTCCTTCAAAATTGTGTTGATTGTCATTGTCTATCTCTGTGAAAATTGATGCAGGATTTTTTCCAGTGACTTTGCAGCCTTTGTTGACATTGACAACTTAAACAAACATACATTTTACAGGGTATTGCTAAAACAATGCATGTCCCCTACCTACCCCCACTAAAAACTGTAAACAGTGACCTTGACCTTAACCCAAAAGCCCTGAAACTCAGGCTTGTCTGAGAAATTATGGTCCTTTATCATTGTGTGAAGTTTAATCAAAATCCCTCAAGGAATGAAGCTGCTAGAGTGCTGACAAAATTTGGCTTTAAATTTAATATATTTTATCATTCCCATGTCTTTTTTAACCAATAAAAATCCCAATAAAACATAAGTCATTTTGAGTTTTTGATGTGCATGCAACTGTCTATTTACATAAAAAAGTGGCAGTCAATTGTTTGTGCCTGCAAACAGGATCAAATTGTTCTTAGTTTCATATATTATACCATTGATTTCTGTAAGAGATTAGAATTCCTCCTGTAAAAATTCTAAATCACACATCTGATGATGGTGGGCTAATGACATGAATATAGGCAAGTCAGATTTGTAACCTTTGAATTATGTCTACCTTCTTCGGCATAGCCGTATAATTTTCTTTTGGCCCCGAATATGACGCGACAGGTGGTATTACTGGTCAAGATGAAGTACATTTTGTATGTGATTGGTCAATGTAGCGGTAGATGCAAAATGCAGATATGCAGTTAAAAACGAAACAAAGTTAAGATTGAATGCAAGCTGAATAAGTGGATGTATCTTTTCAGATGACACATTAATAAAAATATATTCCTGATTCAAATGCTGTCTTATTATCACCAAAAATGATTCAAACTGATATAATTTTGTTATTCGCGCTGAAACGCATTAGTTCGTTGATTTATTTCACCAGCAGTTTTACATTAAAAACACCAAGATTAAACCTATGCCGTTTATCTTTTTTAAAGATATTTCTTGTTATTACCTAATTCCTCTACATTCCTCTGCATAACATTTGATAGATTTTTACATCACATACTATATATGCTTATATACAATGTATCTGTAGTTTGGTGTTAATATTACATACATGTACATCTATATCAGATAAGATAACTCACCTGAGGACAACTTTGTTATGTTAAGGATTTCCTAGATTAACCTAGCTATAATATATATATATATTGATAATTACCTTATGTTATTTATTATAACAGTAGAAAGTCGTGAGGTTTTCATATAAATCTCTAAAAATCATTCAAATAATCCTCACAAATTTATTCATATCAATCTTGAGTATTATGTATATCTGTGCAGTATATTTTTGTGTACTGTAGTATGTACTGTAATACAGAGGGTCATGCTTAATATAACAATATAAAAACTGCCGGCACATCAACAAAATCACTGGATAATAAAGATCAATAAATGCACATCTGTCAGAAATTTAAGCTTTAAAGCTGTCAACCAGACTAAATCAGTAATGTACTACATGATAGGAGATTTCAGTTATAGCTGTCACCCAGACTGTGATGTAGAATGAGAGATTTAATTTAGTCACCCAGATTTTCTCAGTAATGTACACAATTTAGTTATAGGTGGAGCTGTCACTCAGCCTGTGGTGTAGAATGAGAGATTTAGTCACCCAGACTAACTCAGTAATGTACACAATTTAGTTATAGGTGGAGCTGTCACTCAGCCTGTGATGTTGAATGAGAGATGTACATGATCGGATATTTCATTTATAGCTGAGCCTGTAACCCAGAATAAGATGTAAAATGACAGGAGATTATAGTTATAGCTGTCACCCAGACTGTAATGTACACATGTAGAATGAGAGATTTAGTCACCCAGACTTTCTCAGTAATGTACATGATTTAGTTATAGGTAAGAGCTGTCACTCAGACTGTGGTATAGAATGACAGGAGATTTAGCTATAGCTGTCACCCAGACTCTGACTGTGATGTAGAATGAGAGATTTAGTCACCCAGACTATCTCAGTAATGTACATGATTTAGTTATAGGTAAGAGCTGTCACTCAGACAGTGGTGTAGAATGAGAGATTTAGTCACCCAGACTAACTCAGTAATGTACACGATGGAAGATTTTAGTTATGTAGCTGTAACCCAGAATATGATGTTAAATGATAGAAGATTATAGTTATAACTTTCACTCAGATGATTTAAAATGACAAGAAATTAAGTTATATCTACTGTGATGTAGAATGACAGGAAATTTAGTATAGGCTATGTCACCCGGGCCAATGACAGGAGGTTTAGTTATAGCTGTCACCAAAACTGATGTAGAATGGCAAGAGATTTCAGTAATAATTGTCACCCAGACCCTTTTAATGTATCGATGGATGACAATAATTCTGGTTATAAATACGTACATGTGTGTGAACCTCATCACGCCATAATCATTTTCCCTGAAAGTCCATAATCCTCCAACTTCCCCGGTCCTCTCCAACACTATCGGTTCCAGGCCAGATTCGTGCAGACATTTGGCGGCTGCCAGTCCTGAAATACCAGCTCCAATGATGATGACATCTTTGCGGACGGGTGGACTACTACCTACCTCCATTGTAAATGGGAAACGTATACGTGACCAGTTTCTACTCAGGTCAGAAAGCCAGGTTCAAAGTTCCCTCGCCTCATCACTATTACACACGTACACATGTGGCCTTGTTTCCATTTTAGTTTCACTTCCGTGTATGCGCACTGAACGATTTGTACATGTGACGTCACTTCACAATTTCTTCAGGTATACATTGGACGAGTACGTTTGGTAAGTGGTCTGGCTTGTCTTCCTGGATGTAAATAATTGGTTACAGCACAACGAGAGGAGGTTTGTAAGTTATATTTGTGTTAGAACGACTCGCGGTTATCCGATAACCCATGTCGTTCGCATATTAGACACACTCGCAGGGTAAATAACCACACTTCCACCATCAAATGTAACTTGTGTGGCCCATTTGCAATGTTGTGTCAAATCGGTCGAAATTAAGTTTATGTTTTCTTGTGAGTCTGGTTTCAAATATAATGATATGTGAACAATAATTTACAGGCGATTGAGCTCGATGAAATGGTTTCAATAAGAGCTCGCCCTTTTCTCTATTGGAAACGTTAATGACTAGTTTGACAATGACAGTCACGATCCCCTGACACATTAACACTAAATAAAGGTGTGTCGTTGATTATACTGTTGACATCCTTGTCTTTTATAAGTAAAGAGTTGTTTGATGATTTGACTACTGTGCAGTGGCAAATCTAATCACAATACTGAATAGGAAATTGGTTAGTGGATGACAAGATCAACAATTTCAACATTGATTTAGGGGTTGGCCAATGTGGATTCCCAGGCAAAGATTTATTCAATTTGTCACTGTAGTACTAGTTTGCTCATCAATTAATTATACATGCATGTAACCCTGGTAAATGCTAGATGCAATATACGGCTCTGCTAGAGAGAACTTCTCTTTAGCTCCCTTGTTTGAGCATAAGACTATTTATCCAAGAGGTCCCAGGTTCGAGCCTAGTGGAGGCATTGAAATAAATTATTTTTTCATTCTGTCTGTTACTATGATTGAAAAGAAACATGTCTGACATGGCTGGATTTCCCTACAATGGCTAAAAAATCCTTTAATAAAGTATACAATGATAAATAATAATAAGATAAATATATACTGTGCAGCTGGTTCTGTGTCGGTATATGTGTTGCATAGTCAATGTCAATAGAAATATGACTCATAAATAACTAGGCTTTCCTCCGACTGTCCATACCACTTGCATAATATAACTAGGTTTACCTCTGACTGTCCATGTCATTTTCCTATAGAAAAAAATCTGATGGCTTGAGAATTGGGATTAAGCATGACAGAGACCAAAAGTAAAATCATGACAAGTTTAGATATATATAGCCAGGACCATTTGGATTTTGAGTCGGTGGACTTCTACGTATACAGACGAAGTTCTTTTTCAAGTGGGTCCCTATAGCCCTTTTTTTAAAGTAGAATTTAAAAAGGACCTTGAGTATTTTCAAGAATTCCATTCAAACTTTAGATACAGAAGAGCATTTAGTTAATTTCAGAAAGTCACATATCTGAAGGTCAGACATATATACAATGCTTGTAACAGTAGAGGAAAAATACATGTGCACCGATCAGACTGGAACTTGAACCCGGAACCTTTGAACTCTAGATGGACACTCTAACCATTTGAGCTTAGCCTGGCTACCAGTACGTATACTAGGCCCAGTCCCATTTCACTGCATTCCTCTCTTCTTCAGCGAAGTCTTCCACCCAAAGACTCACACATATGCCACCTCTGTGGGTATTATTGAGTGCCAAATGTAATGAGAGAAAAAATGCACTGGCAAATGCCAAGGCTGGGACTTGAACCTGGGACCTTCAAGCTCTAGACAATCTAACCATTTGAGCTACCTAGCCACAGATATCGATGCTTAGCCCAGTCCAGTTTTGCTACATGTACATACACTGTATGTACTGGTATATTGAAATTGATGTCAAATAGTTATGTCCTTTCAAAAAAGTCAAGATGTCAGATACACGGTCCTTGATTAATATAATTGTGGGGAGACAAAAACATACCCTCAAAGAGAGCCTTGCATACCAAATTTTTAATTAATTTGAAAATAACCATAAAAATACCTGGTTGAAATCCTGTTTAATATTGACTCACTTATGTGACATTGTCACTCAATCACATTCATTAAATGCATATAGGATCTGCAATGTTTCATCACGAAAACGATGGTCTGTTTTAATTGAATTACTACATATATGTGTTATGTGTATAATGAAAACGTAATATTATATTCGACAAAAATTGTTATTTTTGTATACATATATATCGGTAGGTTAAAATAATAACGAGTTGGTCGAAACAATTACCAATATGTTTCCTTAATTACAATTATGATAGTGAAAACAAGACAATTATTATTGTTACTAAGTCGTTTCCCGGAACACTGGCCATATTTTTCATGTAACTATAGCTATTGTACTAATTTTTCATTCCTATGCCTTCAGATATATATACTTCTTAATCTGTTTATCTCCAAATTTTAACAGCAACATAACAAAATTGGTGGAGTCATGATCAATAACATGGTGGATTCCACACATATAGTCTGTCACCTGGTTATTCTTGGAGCTGTCATATGTAGCTAAAAAATAATATAGCTACAGATGATATAATGTGTCAGCTTTAAAATTTCTATGTCTAGCATTCAGTTGAAATGGCATGCATATACATTTTTAGCTAGTGTAATTGGCAAACAAAAAACAATCTTTTTGCTTTTTTGTTTTACTTTAATCCATGCATTATTCTTTTGGAATTATTTTGATGAAAACTAAACAGAATTTCATAATGATGTTTTTATATAATGCCACGCCCTTGTATTAAACTTATTATCAAAATTGTTAAAAGTCAATATTTTATATAAATATTTTCATGAAAATTTCATGTACTAGTTCGACTTCATTACTAGTTACAGATGAGTCATTCATAGTATGGCAAGTTTTCGTTTTAATTGTGTACATAGTGATCGATACAGATCACATTCTAGCTATAGCTTTAAATTTGTGCTTAATAAAGGGGGAATTTTCCTTTAGATCAGTTGATATATAGAGCAGCAGACAAGTCAGCTGAGGGTCACAGGTTCGATCTCCGGTGGGGGCACACTACTCCCTTTCTTGTACGTTACATGCTGAAACCGTCAGCTATTTAGATTTTTAGAACAGGACACATTGCCATGATGTCAGAAGATCTGAACTGCTTTGTTGAGCTTAATGTACGTACATGACATCATTCTAAGTTATCATTTGACTAACCATTTAGTGTCATGATTCGAACAAGTCTTTCTCTAATTAAAAATGGTCCAGCAGTTTCTGGTTATAAAATATAATATCCTGCTTAAGCTTGATACCAATGGTCTGGTTCACACTCGTCTAATCTTGAATGGTGTACTTATATAATTATATAGTTACAGTCTTCCAAGGAGTTTGATCTTTATTTAACTTGCTAAAAAAATAAGTTGAATCTTCTTGTTGATGACAATATTAAATCCCCATGCCACCTTGGAGTATACGGTATGACAGACCTCTGCATGGTGTCAATGACATTCCCCACCTTGAAGTACACTGTATACTGGTATGATTCATATGTTTTGACTTCTGAAATGTGCTAGAATTCAAGTGTCAAACTGTATGCCCTGACAAATTAGGTGTAATTTAACCAATTATCCAATTATAACTTTATCATATACCGTATTAATGATTACTGCAGTATATACATGTAATTGCAGGGATCATTTTGGAGGCGGCCATATGCATTAATTGGCCCATAATTTTCCTGAATGACCCACATATGTACATGATTCAGAAAAATCCTTTAACTTTCTATAAATGATCATGACCCATAGATTATATTACAGACAGTTTTTTTTTTCTTGAAAATGACCCATCCATTTGGTAATCCAAAATAATCGCTGAATTGATGTGGCATGCCAAAGTCATGTCAGGTTTGTCAGACGGAACACCATAGTGTAACGTTGTATGAGTAAAGGATTTTGTAACTATCGGGTTAGAAAAATTCAAACTTCACTATAGACTGTGTTGCATCCCAAGTCGGTTTTCCATTCACTAGATTGTCCCTTTAATAAAAATGTAAAATTTCATTGTGAGTAAGACTAATGCAAATGATGCTTTAGTGCCTGCCTCAATTCATATGGGAACAAAAGCTGATGTGACTCACATGCAATAACCATGCAAATTTAATTGTATAGAGATGAGGCTAGATGATTTGTAAGGTGATGAAGCAATACACAAGCATGCTGCAAAAGCAGCTTCATGTTCACGTTAGAACAGGTCTGATAATTTATATAACTGGCCACAGTAGTTTACAGTACAGTGTAGAACAAGTCTGGTCACTGGTCACAGTTCTACAATACAGTGTAGAACAAGTCTGATAACTGGTCACAGTTCTACAATACAGTGTAGAACAAGTCTGATGACTGGTCACAGTTCTACAATACAGTGTAGAACAAGTCTGATCACTGGTCACAGTTCTACAACACAGTGTAGAACAAGTCTGATGACTGGTCACAGTTCTACAATACAGTGTAGAACAAGTCTGATCACTGGTCACAATTCTACAATACAGTGTAGAACAAGTCTGATAACTGGTCACAGTTCTACAGTACAGTGTAGAACAAGTCTGATAACTGGTCACAGTTCTACAGTACAGTGTATAACAAGTCTGATCACTGGTCACAGTTCTACAATACAGTGTAGAACAAGTCTGATCACTGGTCACAGTTCTACAGTACAGTATAGAACAAGTCTGATCACTGGTCACAGTTCTACAGTACAGTGTAGAACAAGTCTGGTCACTGGTCACAGTTCTACAATACAGTGTAGAACAAGTCTGATAACTGGTCACAGTTCTACAATACAGTGTAGAACAAGTCTGATCACTGGTCACAGTTCTACAATACAGTGTAGAACAAGTCTGATAACTGGTCACAGTTCTACAGTACAGTGTAGAACAAGTCTGGTCACAGTTCTACAATACAGTGTAGAACAAGTCTGATAACTGGTCACAGTTCTACAGTACAGTGTAGAACAAGTCTGGTCACTGGTCACAGTTCTACAATACAGTACAGTGTAGAACAAGTCTGGTCACTGGTCACAGTTCTACAATACAGTGTAGAACAAGTCTGATCACTGGTCACAGTTCTACAATACAGTGTAAAACAAGTCTGATCACTGGTCACAGTTCTACAGTACAGTGTATAGAACAAGTCTGATCACTGGTCACAGTTCTACAATACAGTGTAGAACAAGTTTGATAACTGGTCACAGTTCTACAATACAGTGTAGAACAAGTCTGGTCACTGGTCACAGTTCTACAATACAGTGTAGATCAAGTCTGGTCACTGGTCACAGTTCTACAATACAGTACAGTGTAGAACAAGTCTGATCACTGGTCACAGTTCTACAATACAGTGTAGAACAAGTCTGGTCACTGGTCACAGTTCTACAATACAGTGTAGAACAAGTCTGATCACTGGTCACAGTTCTACAATACAGTGTAGAACAAGTCTGGTCACTGGTCACAGTTCTACAATACAGTGTAGAACAGGTCTGATAACTGGTCACAGTTCTACAATACAGTGTAGAACAAGTCTGATAACTGGTCACAGTTCTACAATACAGTGTACATGTAGAACAAGTCTGATCACTGGTCACAGTTCTACAGTACAGTGTATAACAAGTCTGATAACTGGTCACAGTTCTACAATACAGTGTAGAACAAGTCTGATAACTGGTTACAGTTCTACAATACAGTGTAGAACAAGTCTGATAACTGGTCACAATTCTACAATACAGTGTAGAACAAGTCTGATCACTGGTCACAGTTCTACAATACAGTGTATAACAAGTCTGATAACTGGTCACAGTTCTACAATACAGTGTAGAACAAGTCTGATAACTGGTTACAGTTCTACAATACAGTGTAGAACAAGTCTGGTCACTGGTCACAGTTCTACAGTACAGTGTAGAACAAGTCTGATAACTGGTCTCAGTTCTACAATACAGTGTAGAACATGTCTGATCTTGGTCACAGTTCTACAATACAGTGTAGAACAAGTCTGATCACGTACTGGTCACAGTTCTACAGTACAGTGTAGAACAAGTCTGATAACTGGTCACAGTTCTACAATACAGTGTACATGTAGAACAAGTCTGATAACTGGTCACAGTTCTACAATACAGTGTAGAACAAGTCTGATCACTGGTCACAGTTCTACAGTACAGTGTAGAACAAGTCTGATCACTGGTCACAGTTCTACAGTACAGTGTAGAACAAGTCTGATAACTGGTCACAGTTCTACAATACAGTGTAGAACAGGTCTGATCACTGGTCACAGTTCTACAGTACAGTGTAGATTAAGTCTGATGACTGGTCACAGTTCTACAATACAGTGTAGAACAAGTCTGATCACTGGTCACAATTCTACAATACAGTGTAGAACAAGTCTGATAACTGGTCACAGTTCTACAATACAGTGTACATGTAGAACAAGTCTGATCACTGGTCACAGTTCTACAGTACAGTGTATAACAAGTCTGATAACTGGTCACAGTTCTACAATACAGTGTAGAACAAGTCTGATAACTGGTTACAGTTCTACAATACAGTGTAGAACAAGTCTGATAACTGGTCACAATTCTACAATACAGTGTAGAACAAGTCTGATCACTGGTCACAGTTCTACAATACAGTGTATAACAAGTCTGATAACTGGTCACAGTTCTACAATACAGTGTAGAACAAGTCTGATAACTGGTTACAGTTCTACAATACAGTGTAGAACAAGTCTGGTCACTGGTCACAGTTCTACAGTACAGTGTAGAACAAGTCTGATAACTGGTCTCAGTTCTACAATACAGTGTAGAACATGTCTGATCTTGGTCACAGTTCTACAATACAGTGTAGAACAAGTCTGATCACGTACTGGTCACAGTTCTACAGTACAGTGTAGAACAAGTCTGATAACTGGTCACAGTTCTACAATACAGTGTACATGTAGAACAAGTCTGATAACTGGTCACAGTTCTACAATACAGTGTAGAACAAGTCTGATCACTGGTCACAGTTCTACAGTACAGTGTAGAACAAGTCTGATCACTGGTCACAGTTCTACAGTACAGTGTAGAACAAGTCTGATAACTGGTCACAGTTCTACAATACAGTGTAGAACAGGTCTGATCACTGGTCACAGTTCTACAGTACAGTGTAGATTAAGTCTGATGACTGGTCACAGTTCTACAATACAGTGTAGAACAAGTCTGATCACTGGTCACAATTCTACAATACAGTGTAGAACAAGTCTGATAACTGGTCACAGTTCTACAGTACAGTGTAGAACAAGTCTGATAACTGGTCACAGTTCTACAGTACAGTGATAACAAGTCTGATCACTGGTCACAGTTCTACAATACAGTGTAGAACAAGTCTGATCACTGGTCACAGTTCTACAGTACAGTGTAGAACAAGTCTGATCACTGGTCACAGTTCTACAGTACAGTGTAGAACAAGTCTGATAACTGGTCACAGTTCTACAATACAGTGTAGAACAAGTCTGATAACTGGTCACAGTTCTACAGTACAGTGTAGAACAGGTCTGATAACTGGTCACAGTTCTACAGTACAGTGTAGAACAAGTCTGATCACTGGTCACAGTTCTACAATACAGTATAGAACAAGTCTGATCACTGGTCACAGTTCTACAGTACAGTGTAGAACAAGTCTGATAACTGGTCACAGTTCTACAGTACAGTGTAGAACAAGTCTGATAACTGGTCACAGTTCTACAATACAGTGTAGAACAGGTCTGATCACTGGTCACAGTTCTACAATACAGTGTAGAACAAGTCTGGTCACTGGTCACAGTTCTACAATACAGTGTAGAACAAGTCTGATAACTGGTCACAGTTCTACAGTACAGTGTAGAACAAGTCTGATAACTGGTCACAGTTCTACAGTACAGTGTAGAACAAGTCTGATAACTGGTCACAGTTCTACAATACAGTGTAGAACAAGTCTGATCACTGGTCACAGTTCTACAATACAGTATAGAACAAGTCTGATAACTGGTCACAGTTCTACAGTACAGTGTAGAACAAGTCTGATAACTGGTCACAGTTCTACAGTACAGTGTAGAACAAGTCTGATAACTGCATGGTCACAGTTCTACAGTACAGTGTAGAACAAGTCTGATCACTGGTCACAGTTCTACAATACAGTGTAGAACAAGTCTGATAACTGGTCACAGTTCTACAATACATTGTAGAACAAATCTGGTCACTGGTCACAGTTCTACAATACAGTGTAGAACAAGTCTGATAACTGGTCACAGTTCTACAATACAGTATAGAACAAGTCTGGTCACTGGTCACAGTTCTACAGTACAGTGTACGAGAACTAGTCTGATAACTGGTCACAGTACAGTGTATGTAGAACAGGTCTGATCGCTGGCCACATTTCTTATACAGTAGTCATGATCAATTAAAACTTGTATTAAGGTCGGTATATACATTTTTTATTGATGTAAATTAGAATTTGGATGTTTATATATTGTCAAATGTTGTCTCTGCTCCAATTTCTGACAACATACAACATAATGTTTATCATCAAGTCAGGGCTATTATAAAAAACAACACTGAATCATGATCGATCGGAAGCTGATAATATTGGGAGGCTGTTTGAGGTTGTAATCTTGTTTATTCAGCTATTTATCTAGCAGCTGGTGACTTGGGCTACAGGTACATTAAACCAAACTTGAGATGATTGATGAGTGGTTTGTATATCAATCCAATATGAATATCAATTTTCTTGTTTAAATGGTGAAATGAAATGCATTTAGAATATATATATATACCGGTATATATTATAGCTATTCAGATTTCAATAGACTTATGCTCAGGGTATACATATACTGTGTATTTATATGTTGATAATTATAGGAATTATCATATGCAGCTACAGGTCATATTGCAAAATGTTGACAGAAACTTGTACAAACATTTTTTTTTTTTAAATACTAAGTGATTTGATGCTATAACACATACTGTACTGTAATTTCTGAGTGTAAATGAAATGTTTACATCTGACCTTCCAATGATATCTCTTTCCTGAAAATAATTCGAGAGACAACACATTGAACTCAATTAAATCAGCATACTTGGGCTTCTACCTGTTGCACTAAAGCTAGAGTGAGATTTACTTGTGTCTAGCATGCACACCAATATTGATCTGACTTGTGGAGTAGGGTCAGCCAGAATGTGTGTAATGCAGCATTGACTGCACACACACGAGTCATCTGACTCCTGGTACATCCAAACATGTGATCTGGACTGTACATCTGACTCCTAGTCCATCCAAACATGTGATCTGGACTGTACATCTGACTCCTAGTCCATACAAACATGTGATCTGGACTGTACATCTGACTCCTAGTCCATACAAACATGTGATCTGGACTGTACATCTGACTCCTAGTCCATACAAACATGTGATCTGGACAGTACATCTGACTCCTAGTCCATACAAACAGGTGATCTGGACTGTACATCTGACTCCTAGTCCATACAAACATGTGATCTGGACTGTACATCTGACTCCTAGTCCATACAAACAGGTGATCTGGACTGTACATCTGACTCCTAGTCCATCCAAACAGGTGATCTGGACTGTACATCTGACTCCTAGTCCATCCAAACATGTGATCTGGACTGTACATCTGACTCCTAGTCCATCCAAACAGGTGATCTGGACTGTACATCTGACTCCTAGTCCATCCAAACAGGTGATCTGGACTGTACATCTGACTCCTAGTCCATCCAAACAGGTGATCTGGACTGTACATCTGACTCCTAGTCCATCCAAACAGGTGATCTGGACTGTACATCTGACTCCTAGTCCATCCAAACATGTGATCTGGACTGTACATCTGACTCCTAGTCCATCCAAACATGTGATCTGGACTGTACATCTGACTCCTAGTCCATCCAAACATGTGATCTGGACTGTACATCTGACTCGTATTACATACAAACATGTGATCTGGACTGTACATCTGATTCCTAGTCCATCCAAACATGTGATCTGGACTGTACATCTGACTCCTGGTACATCCAAACAGGTGATGTGGACTGTACATCTAACTCCTAGTCCATCCAAACACGTGATCTGGACTGTACATCTGACTCCTAGTCCATCCAAACATGTGATCTGGACTTTAATCTAACTCCTAGTCCATCCAAACAGGTGATCTGGACTGTACATCTGACTCCTAGTCCATCCTAACATGTGATCTGGACTGTACATCTGACTCCTAGTCCATCCAAACATGTGATCTGGACTGTACATCTGACTCCTAGTCCATACAAACAAGTGATCTGGACTGTACATCTGACTCCTAGTCCATACAAACATGTGATCTGGACTGTACATCTGACTCCTAGTCCAAACAAACATGTGATCTGGACTGTACATCTGACTCCTAGTCCATACAAACATGTGATCTGGACTGTACATCTGACTCCTAGTCCATCCAAACATGTGATCTGGACTGTACATCTGACTCCTAGTCCATACAAACAGGTGATCTGGACTGTACATCTATCTCCTAGTCCATACAAACATGTGATCTGGACTGTGCATCTGACTCCTAGTACATCCAAACATGTGATCTGGACTGTACATCTGACTCCTAGTACATCCAAACATGTGATCTGGACTGTACATCTAACTCCTAGTACATCCAAACAGGTGATCTGGACTGTACATCTGACTCCTAGTACATACAAACAGGTGATCTGGACTGTACATCTGACTCCTAGTCCATATATCCAAACATGTGATCTGGACTGTACATCTGACTCCTAGTCCATCCAAACAGGTGATCTGGACTGTACATCTGACTCCTAGTACATCCAAACAGGTGATCTGGACTGTACATCTGACTCCTGGTACATCCAAACAGGTGATCTGGACTGTACATCTGACTCCTATTACATCCAAACATGTGATCTAGACTGTACATCTGACTCCTAGTCCATCCAAACATGTGGTCTGGACTGTACATCTGACTCCTAGTCCATACAAACATGTGATCTGGACTGTACATCTGACTCGTAGTCCATCCAAACAGGTGATCTGGACTGTACATCTGACTCCTAGTCCAAACAAACATGTGATCTGGACTGTACATCTGACTCCTAGTCCATACAAACATGTGATCTGGACTGTACATCTGACTCCTAGTCCATCCAAACATGTGATCTGGACTGTACATCTGACTCCTAGTCCATACAAACAGGTGATCTGGACTGTACATCTATCTCCTAGTCCATACAAACATGTGATCTGGACTGTGCATCTGACTCCTAGTACATCCAAACATGTGATCTGGACTGTACATCTGACTCCTACTACATCCAAACATGTGATCTGGACTGTACATCTAACTCCTAGTACATCCAAACAGGTGATCTGGACTGTACATCTGACTCCTAGTACATACAAACAGGTGATCTGGACTGTACATCTGACTCCTAGTCCATATATCCAAACATGTGATCTGGACTGTACATCTGACTCCTAGTCCATCCAAACAGGTGATCTGGACTGTACATCTGACTCCTAGTACATCCAAACAGGTGATCTGGACTGTACATCTGACTCCTGGTACATCCAAACAGGTGATCTGGACTGTACATCTGACTCCTATTACATCCAAACATGTGATCTAGACTGTACATCTGACTCCTAGTCCATCCAAACATGTGGTCTGGACTGTACATCTGACTCCTAGTCCATACAAACATGTGATCTGGACTGTACATCTGACTCGTAGTCCATCCAAACAGGTGATCTGGACTGTACATCTGACTCCTAGTCCATCCAAACAGGTGATCTGGACTGTACATCTGACTCCTAGTCCATACAAACAGGTGATCTGGACTGTACATCTGACTCCTATTACATCCAAACAGGTGATCTGGACTGTACATCTGACTCCTAGTCCATCCAAACAGGTGATCTGGACTGTACATCTGACTCCTAGTCCATCCAAACAGGTGATCTGGACTGTACATCTGACTCCTAGTCCATCCAAACATGTGATCTGGACTGTACATCTGACTCCTAGTCCATCCAAACAGGTGATCTGGACTGTACATCTGACTCCTAGTACATCCAAACAGGTGATCTGGACTGTACATCTGACTCCTGGTACATCCAAACAGGTGATCTGGACTGTACATCTGACTCCTATTACATCCAAACATGTGGTCTAGACTGTACATCTGACTCCTAGTCCATCCAAACATGTGGTCTGGACTGTACATCTGACTCCTAGTCCATACAAACATGTGATCTGGACTGTACATCTGACTCGTAGTCCATCCAAACAGGTGATCTGGACTGTACATCTGACTCCTAGTCCATCCAAACAGGTGATCTGGACTGTACATCTGACTCCTAGTCCATACAAACAGGTGATCTGGACTGTACATCTGACTCCTATTACATCCAAACAGGTGATCTGGACTGTACATCTGACTCCTAGTCCATCCAAACAGGTGATCTGGACTGTACATCTGACTCCTAGTCCATCCAAACATGTGATCTGGACTGTACATCTGACTCCTAGTCCATCCAAACATGTGATCTGGACTGTACATCTGACTCCTAGTCCATCCAAACAGGTGATCTGGACTGTACATCTGACTCCTATTACATACAAACAGGTGATCTGGACTGTACATCTGACTCCTAGTCCATCCTAACAGGTGATCTGGACTGTACGTCTGACTCCTAGTCCATCCAAACAGGTGATCTGGACCGTACATCTGACTCGTAGTCCATCCAAACAGGTGATCTGGACTGTACATCTGACTCCTAGTCCATCCAAACAGGTGATCTGGACTGTACATCTGACTCCTAGTCCATACAAACAGGTGATCTGGACTGTACATCTGACTCCTAGTCCATCCAAACATGTGATCTGGACTGTACATCTGACTCCTAGTCCATCCAAACAGGTGATCTGGACTGTACGTCTGACTCCTAGTCCATCCAAACAGGTGATCTGGACCGTACATCTGACTCGTAGTCCATCCAAACAGGTGATCTGGACTGTACATCTGACTCCTAGTACATCCAAACAGGTGATCTGGACTGTACATCTGACTCCTAGTACATCCAAACATGTGATCTGGACTGTACATCTGACTCCTAGTCCATACAAACAGGTGATCTGGACTGTACATCTGACTCCTAGTCCATCCAAACAGGTGATCTGGACTGTACATCTGACTTCTAGTCCATACAAACAGGTGATCTGGACTGTACATCTGACTCCTAGTCCATACAAACATGTGATCTGGACTGTACATCTGACTCCTAGTCCATCCAAACAGGTGATCTGGACTGTACATCTGACTCCTAGTCCATCCAAACAGGTGATCTGGACTGTACATCTGACTCCTAGTACATCCAAACAGGTGATCTGGACTGTACATCTGACTCCTAGTCCATCCAAACAGGTGATCTGGACCGTACATCTGACTCGTAGTCCATCCAAACAGGTGATCTGGACTGTACGTCTGACTCCTAGTCCATCCAAACAGGTGATCTGGACTGTACATCTGACTCCTAGTCCATACAAACAGGTGATCTGGACTGTACATCTGACTCCTAGTCCATCCAAACAGGTGATCTGGACTGTACATCTGACTCCTAGTACATCCAAACATGTGATCTGGACTGTACATCTGTCTCCAATTACATACAAACAGGTGATCTGGACTGTACATCTGACTCCTATTACATACAAACAGGTGATCTGGACTGTACATCTGACTCCTAGTCCATCCAAACATGTGATCTGGACTGTACATCTGACTCCTAGTCCATCCAAACATGTGATCTGGACTGTACATCTGACTCCTAGTCCATCCAAACAGGTGATCTGGACTGTACATCTGACTCCTAGTCCATACAAACATGTGATCTGGACTGTACATCTGACTCCTAGTCCATCCAAACAGTTGATCTGGACTGTACATCTGACTCCTAGTCCATACAAACAGGTGATCTCGACTGTACATCTGACTCCTAGTCCATACAAACAAGTGATCTGGACTGTACATCTGACTCCTAGTCCATCCAAACAGTTGATCTGGACTGTACATCTGACTCCTAGTCCATACAAACATGTGATCTGGACTGTACATCTGACTCCTAGTCCATCCAAACAGGTGATCTGGACTGTACATCTGACTCCTAGTCCATACAGACAGGTGATCTGGACTGTACATCTGACTCCTAGTACATCCAAACAGGTGATCTGGACTGTACATCTGACTCCTAGTCCATACAGACATGTGATCTGGACTGTACATCTGACTCCTAGTACATCCAAACATGTGATCTTGACTGTACATCTGACTCCTATTACATACAAACAAGTGATCTGGTCTGTACATCTGACTCCTAGTCCATACAAACATGTGATCTGGACTGTACATCTGACTCCTAGTCCATCCAAACAGGTGATCTGGACTGTACATCTAACTCCTAGTCCATCCAAACATGTGATCTGGACTGTACATCTGACTTCTAGTCCATACAAACATGTGATCTGGACTGTACATCTGACTCCTAGTCCATCCAAACAGGTGATCTGGACTGTACATCTGACTCCTAGTCCATACAAACATGTGATCTGGACTGTACATCTAACTCCTAGTCCATCCAAACATGTGATCTGGACTGTACATCTGACTTCTAGTCCATACAAACATGTGATCTGGACTGTACATCTGACTCCTAGTCCATCCAAACAGGTGATCTGGACTGTACATCTGACTCCTATTACATCCAAACAGGTGATCTGGACTGTACATCTGACTCCTAGTCCATCCAAACAGGTGATCTGGACTGTACATCTGACTCCTAGTACATCCAAACATATGATCTGGACTGTACATCTGACTCCTAGTCCATCCAAACATGTGATCTGGACTGTACATCTGACTCCTAGTCCATCCAAACAGGTGATCTGGACTGTACATCTGACTCCTGGTACATCCAAACAGGTGATCTGGACTGTACATCTGACTCCTAGTCCATACAAACATGTGATCTGGACTGTACATCTGACTCCTAGTCCATCCAAACATGTGATCTGGACCGTACATCTGACTCCTAGTACATCCAAACAGGTGATCTGGACTGTACATCTGACTCCTAGTCCATCCAAACAGGTGATCTGGACTGTACATCTGACTCCTAGTCCATCCAAACATGTGATCTGGACTGTACATCTAACTCCTAGTACATCCAAACAGGTGATCTGGACTGTACATCTGACTCCTAGTCCATCCAAACATGTGGTCTGGACTGTACATCTGACTCCTAGTCCATCCAAACATGTGATCTGGACTGTACATCTGACTCCTAGTCCATACAAACGGGTGATCTGGACTGTACATCTGACTCCTGGTACATCCAAACATGTGATCTGGACTGTACATCTGACTCCTAGTCCATACAAACATGTGATCTGGTCTAGATCTGTACATCTGACTCTTAGTCCATCCAAACATGTGATCTGGACTGTACATCTGACTCCTAGTCCATCCAAACAGGTGATCTGGACTGTACATCTGACTCCTAGTCCATCCAAACATGTGATCTGGACTGTACATCTGACTCCTAGTCCATACAAACATGTGATCTGGACTGTACATCTGACTCCTAGTCCATCCAAACATGTGATCTGGACTGTACATCTGACTCCTAGTCCATCCAAACATGTGATCTGGACTGTACATCTGACTCCTAGTCCATCCAAACATGTGATCTGGACTGTACATCTGACTCCTAGTCCATCCAAACATGTGATCTGGACTGTACATCTGACTCCTAGTCCATACAAACATGTGATCTGGACTGTACATCTGACTCCTAGTCCATCCAAACATGTGATCTGGACTGTACATCTGACTCCTAGTCCATACAAACGGGTGATCTGGACTGTACATCTGACTCCTGGTACATCCAAACATGTGATCTGGACTGTACATCTGACTCCTAGTCCATACAAACATGTGATCTGGTCTAGATCTGTACATCTGACTCTTAGTCCATCCAAACATGTGATCTGGACTGTACATCTGACTCCTAGTCCATCCAAACAGGTGATCTGGACTGTACATCTGACTCCTAGTCCATCCAAACATGTGATCTGGACTGTACATCTGACTCCTAGTCCATACAAACATGTGATCTGGACTGTACATCTGACTCCTAGTCCATCCAAACATGTGATCTGGACTGTACATCTGACTCCTAGTCCATCCAAACATGTGATCTGGACTGTACATCTGACTCCTAGTCCATCCAAACATGTGATCTGGACTGTACATCTGACTCCTAGTCCATCCAAACATGTGATCTGGACTGTACATCTGACTCCTAGTCCATACAAACATGTGATCTGGACTGTACATCTGACTCCTAGTCCATCCAAACATGTGATCTGGACTGTACATCTGACTCCTAGTCCATCCAAACATGTGATCTGGACTGTACATCTGACTCCTAGTCCATCCAAACATGTGATCTGGACTGTACATCTGACTCCTAGTCCATCCAAACATGTGATCTGGTCTGTACATCTGACTCCTAGTCCATCCAAACAGGTGATCTGGACTGTACATCTGACTCCTAGTCCATCCAAACATGTGATCTGGACTGTACATCTGACTCCTAGTCCATCCAAACATGTGATCTGGACTGTACATCTGACTCCTAGTCCATCCAAACATGTGATCTGGACTGTACATCTGACTCCTAGTCCATACAAACAAGTGATCTGGACTGTACATCTGACTCCTAGTCCATACAAACAGGTGATCTGGACTGTACATCTGACTCCTAGTCCATACAAACATGTGATCTGAACTGAAAATCCGACTTTTGATGTATTCAGGTTTTGTACGTCATATTGTATGAGGTGAGTCCGTTGCAGATTAAACAGAGTCCTTCTGTTTATGTATGTTCAAAAGGCTAAAGTGTCCAGACACCTTAACTAATCGGCCACTGCGGCCCCAATTAAACACTGACAGTTGAGCACTGACTATATATAGTCAGTGAGAAAAAAACCAGCAATAGGTGAAAAAACCAGCAATAGGTGGAGTCATGTAGGTGGTAAACCAGTAATTTATCAACGTCGAGAAAGCAATGACTATTTTAGATCAGTGACATGAAACATGGCAATGGGAGTAGTCATCTAGGCTGTAAATTAAACCATTAACTAGCTAATTATGATTAACACCAAAAGAGCACTGACTAAAGTCAGTGAAACGAAACCTAGCAATAATGGGCAGAGAGTCATCTAGGTGGTAAATTAAACCAATAACTAAATGTGACTAACGACGACAGAGTATTGACTTTAGTCAATGAGATGAAACCTTAGCATTGGGTGGAGTCGTGTAGGGAATAATTATAACATTTTTAACTAATTAAAATAACTAATATTATATCGCTAGGAGTTACCTCCCCTGACTGAGACAAACTGAAGTCATTAAAATTAGAACTGTATGATTATTACTACCTAAAATCAATAATAATAAATATTTATGTAGCTGTTCGCAAGTGCTGGACATTTCATAGCTTCACGTGCATTGTAATAATTAGGACCTGACCTGTATGATATGTCAGTATATAATTTATAATGCGACTGCTTGGAGTGTAGATCATACGTATACTATATAGCTACCTCTATACAGGTGTCTTTGGAGATTTCGGTAAGATGACTACGTGTACCGTTACAGTAAAAGTTAATATAAGTGGCCATTTTGTGAAGACTGCCTTTTGTCTGTATACTAAAGGAGTCTGGCAATGCACTGAGGGTAGATTTATAGGGAAATGTGAAGGATAAAGAAAGAGAAATGGATCAGGAAACACTGGTTTATCAGTGATAAGTGTGACGATAAACAAGGGGGTTAACGTTGATGTCATGGATTTTAAATGTTAAACTAGTATAGCTTTATATATGTGTGGGGCTGGCTGAGACTAGATCATACACTTAATATATATATACTGCAATGTATGTCTGGCAGGTTATGTACATGTTATAGTAAATCAATATAAAAGTTCACTGCACTCTGATACATTTCAGAACAGTACAGTGAATAGATCTGGAGGGTTTGTTACTGTATTATTGTTATCCACAGCAAACCTCTTCATGTACACTTTTGTAAATTTTCATTGTATTATTATGTATATATACAAAAATGTATATGGTACCAGTATACGTACTTATTATATATGTAATCAACTAATTTTATGAATGAGCAAGTTTGTTTTGATTGGTAGGTTATAAAAACCCTGAGTCACTGATGAATCAAACCTATATACATATACATATACCAGGCCATTTCATCTTCATCAAAGTACCTCAGCTTAAGGAATTTTCGTAACTTAAAATATGTAAATATTTGTGTTGTATACTGTTTTTGGGAAAGGGCTTTATATAAGGTGGAAAACTTGTGCCCTATCCCGTTGTAAATTTATGATACAATAAAATATGTTTAAACTAAACTAACTTAAAATAATGTCTATAGCTAGGAAAGCATTATTGAATCATGCGTTTTCATGCATCCCTAAAATTAAAGTTATGGGATTGGTGTTTCCTTATATTAAGGAATTTTAGTGAAAGTCTGGTTTGGTTAATCAATTTATGGTTGGTGTCTCTGTGAAAACATGAATTCCTCAATTTTACAGGAGTTACCTATAATACATATACATATACTAGCCCAATACATCCATCTATACTTACATATAATTGGTAATTAACAGCAGATGCTTATTCTCTCCTCATTACTGGAGTGATGGTTCTTTGATGGTTTGATGATTAATTTTACCATAATTAATGATGTAATAATTAGACCTTAGTGATAATTGTTTGAGGTGGCTTTTGAGTCATTAAAGTTATAACCTGGCTGTAGATACAGTATATTATTATCAATAGCTATATAGGTCACAGACCAGATCCAGGCTAGTTTTAATTAGTACTCATGCACTCACCTGTTATAGCTAACAATTTAAGTATAAGGCTGTTAATTTGTTATAAATTGTATACAAATATTTATTGTGTTAAAGTAACTATTATACATGCTACAGAGGCTATTTGCTGTTGGAATATTTTCGATTAATAAAAAAAATGGCAAACATACGAAAACGTGTACTAATGAACCTGACGTCACTGTGACCACATTGTTGTGACAATTAATGTAAAGCTTATAATGAGGTACAGGGGAATATTATGATGACATGTTTCCCTGTTACAGTTTCTGTTTCCTTGTAATTTATAATTAGGGAGTCACAAACTATAATGCTGCTACATGAATGTAATTATATATATAATGCATGGTTATTTCCACACACAATACATGTATAATATATGTATAATAATATACCTGTATTGTGTGTACTGTAGAAATAACCACACATTTATTTCCTATAAATCATATAAAGGTAGTGTACATTGAAATTGTACAGTTAATTGTAAACATCTATCATTGAAATATATGCAGATCTCAGAAAAAGCAATTTGAACAACTGAAGTTTCAGGACACCTGCACTGACCATTTGTATTTTGTGATTTTTCTATAGTTTTGGACAACTTTGAAATATGTGTACCACCATTGTCTGTTGACCTTTGCCCTTTTGTCCGTCGTCGTGCGTCGTGCGTCGTGCGTCCGTAAACAATTTACATTTTCGACTTCTTCTCCAAAACCCCTAAACCAAATTCCATGTAATTTGGCAGGAAGCTTCTATGTCTAAAGGTCAACCAAAATTGTAAATTATATGGTCCCCACCTCCCAGGGGCCTGAGGGGCGGGGCTAAAAAGGGTCAAATTGACTACAACTTCAAAAATCTTCTTCTCTACTCTCAGATATGGTGGAATCAAACACTCTTCATAAATGGAAGGGTCTTAAGGTGCTTTACCAAAATTGTAAATTTCATGACCCAGGGGTCTCACGTTTGCCCCTGGGGAGGGGGTAAACTTTACTATAGTTTATATAGGGAAATCACATTTTTGACTTTTATTTGTTTGATTTGTATTGGAATTCATTCTAATTTGGTAAACATTGTCAGCATGGGATGACAGTTTGATGGCATGCACATGTTGACCCTGACTGACCCCCAGGGGCTGATGGGTAGGGCTAAAAAGGGCCAAATTGACTGAAATTTAAAAAATCTTCTTCTCAAGACGGAAATAAGTTGGAATCAAATACTCTTTGTAGTTGGAAGCATCTTAAAGTGCTTTACTAAAATTTTGAATTTCATGACCCTGTGGTCTCAAGTTTGCCCCTGGGGAGGGGGTAAACTTTACTATAGTTTATATAGGGAAATCACATTTTTGACTGTAATATGTTTGATTTCTATTGGAATTCATTCTAATTTGGTTAACATTATCAGCTTGGGATGGCAGTTTGAGGGTATGCACATGTTGGCCCTGACTGACCCCTAGGGGCTAATGGGCGGGGCTAAAAAGGGTCAAATTGACTGAAATTTCAAAAATCTTCTTTTCAGACCGAAATAAGATAGAATCAAATACTGTTTATAGATGGAAGGGTCTTAAGGCGCTTTACTAAAATTGTGAATTTCATGACCCTGGGGTCACACATTTACCCCTGGGGAGGGGGTAAATTTTACTGTAGTTTATATAGGGAAATCACGTTTTTGAATGATTTGTTTGATTTCTATTGGAATTAATTCTAACTTGGTAAACATTTTCAGCATGGGATGAAAGTTTGATAATATGCAGATGTTGGCCCTGACTGACCCCTAGGGGCTTATGGGCGGGGCCAAAAATGGTCAATTTAATTAACTGAAATATTTCAAATCTCAGGTGACCGTTAAGGCCCATGGGCCTCTTGTTACTATTATATTGGCCTCCCATATATTTGTGTACATATATATATGTACCATTTACAGTTGTCTGTTCTTTATTTTTTTAATGGACACTAAATGTAGTTCCCTTACCACGAAGTTATTGGTTAATGAAATTTTCTTTAATGAACACTAAATGTAGTTCCCTTACCACGAAGGTATTGGTTAATGTTCTTTAATGAACACTAAATGTAGTTCCCTTACCACGAAGGTATTGGTTAATGTTCTTTAATGAACACTAAATGTAGTTCCCTAACCACGAAGGTATTGGTTAATGTTCTTTAATGGACACTAAATGTAGTTCCCTTACCACGAAGGTATTGGTTAATGTTCTTTAATGGACACTAAATGTAGTTCCATTACTACCACGGTATTGGTTAATGTTCTTTAATGGACACTAAATGTAGTTCCCTTATAATTACCACGAAGGTATTGGTTAATGTTCTTTAATGGACACTAAATGTAGTTCCCTTATAATTACCACGAAGGTATTGGTTAATGTTCTTTAATGAACACTAAATGTAGTTCCCTTACCACGAAGGTATTGGTTAATGTTCTTTAATGGACACTAAATGTAGTTCCCTTACCACGAAGGTATTGGTTAATGTTCTTTAATGGACACTAAATGTAGTTCCATTACTACCACGGTATTGGTTAATGTTCTTTAATGGACACTAAATTATAAATGTAGTTCCCTTACCACGAAGGTATTGGTTAATGTTCTTTAATGAACACTAAATGTAGTTCCCTTACTACCACGGTATTGGTTAATGTTCTTTAATGGACACTAAATGTAGTTCCCTTACCACGAAGGTATTGGTTAATGTTCTTTAATGGACACTAAATGTAGTTCCCTTACCACGAAGGTATTGGTTAATGTTCTTTAATGAACACTAAATGTAGTTCCCTTACCACGAAGGTATTGGTTAATGTTCTTTAATGAACACTAAATGTAGTTCCCTTACCACGAAGGTATTGGTTAATGTTCTTTAATGGACACTAAATGTAGTTCCCTTACTACGAAGGTATTGGTTAATGTTCTTTAATGGACACTAAATGTAGTTCCCTTACTTCGAAGGTATTGGTTAATATTCTTTAATGAACACTAAATGTAGTTCCCTTACCACGAAGGTATTGGTTAATGTTCTTTAATGGACACTAAATGTAGTTCCCTTACCACGAAGGTATTGGTTAATGTTCTTTAATGGACACTAAATGTAGTTCCCTTACCACGAAGGTGTTGGTTAATGTTCTTTAATGGACACTAAATGTAAGTTCCCTTACTACCACGCTATTGGTTAATGTTCTTTAATGGACACTAAATGTAGTTCCCTTACCACGAAGGTATTGGTTAATGTTCTTTAATGAACACTAAATGTAGTTCCCTTACCACGAAGGTATTGGTTAATGTTCTTTAATGGACACTAAATGTAGTTCCCTTACCACGAAGGTATTGGTTAATGTTCTTTAATGGACACTAAATGTAGTTCCCTTACCACGAAGGTATTGGTTAATGTTCTTTAATGAACACTAAATGTAGTTCCCTTACCACGAAGGTATTGGTTAATGTTCTTTAATGGACACTAAATGTAGTTCCCTTACCACGAAGGTATTGGTTAATGTTCTTTAATGAACACTAAATGTAGTTCCCTTACCATGGTATTTGTTAATGTTCTTTAATGGACACTAAATGTAGTTCCCTTACCACGAAGGTATTGGTTAATGTTCTTTAATGAACACTAAATGTAGTTCCCTTACTACCACGGTATTGGTTAATGTTCTTTAATGGACACTAAATGTAGTTCCCTTACCATGAAGGTATTGGTTAATGTTCTTTAATGAACACTAAATGTAGTTCCCTTACCACGGTATTTGTTAATGTTCTTTAATGGACACTAAATGTAGTTCCCTTACAACGAAGGTATTGGTTAATGTTCTTTAATGGACACTAAATGTAGTTCCCTTACCACGAAGGTATTGGTTAATGTTCTTTAATGGACACTAAATGTAGTTCCCTTACTACCACGGTATTGGTTAATGTTCTTTAATGGACACTAAATGTAGTTCCCTTACCACGAAGGTATTGGTTAATGTTCTTTAATGAACACTAAATGTAGTTCCCTTACCATGAAGGTATTGGATAATGTTCTTTAATGGACACTAAATGTAGTTCCCTTACCATGAAGGTATTGGTTAATGTTCTTTAATGGACACTAAATGTAGTTCCCTTACCACGAAGGTATTGGTTAATGTTCTTTAATGAACACTAAATGTAGTTCCCTTACCACGAAGGTATTGGTTAATGTTCTTTAATGAACACTAAATGTAGTTCCCTTACTTCGAAGGTATTGGTTAATGTTCTTTAATGAACACTAAATGTAGTTCCCTTACCACGCTACCACGAAGGTATATATATTGGTTAATGTTCTTTAATGGACACTAAATGTATAGTTCCCTTACTTCGAAGGTATTGGTTAATTTCAGCTGTTGCATTATATTGTTTATATTGTGACATTCAACTGTTTTCAACATTTGACCTTAATTTTCTAATTATAACACTCACTGTATATGTACCTGTTTCCAACACAGATGCACTTGCATTAGGATGTTGACCTGTGACCTTCACTTCATACATGTACCACGTGCACTCTGCCAGTATTTATTTATCAACCATCTACATGTGATAATTGACATGTACTGTACATTTACCTTTGACCTTGTTTTCAGACATACCACCTATTCCTGTACCATTTCTGTGTTGACCTTTGACCTGGTAGAACAGCACCATGCCGTTCTTTGGGAGTTCCAAAAAGAGTCCCCAGGAACTAGTGAGGGCCATCAAGGACCAGCTGCAGGTCCTGGGCACCAAGTCCGCCAAGGGCTATCAGACCGACAAAAAGGTACGCCAATCATGGCAATTATAACACATGAAAAGTTTATGTAAGTGAACAAATTAATCTGGGCACCAAGTCCGCCAAGGGCTATCAGACCGACAAAAAAGTTCATCAATCATAGCAATTATAACACATGAAAAGTTAATGTAGGTGGACAAAGTTAGGAAAATTTTATCTCGATACTATGTTGTATCGTATCCACTTATAATTATTAAATGACTTTTCAATTTTTGCATTGATTAAGATATTTGATGTTTTCATTAGTTCTAGACAATAACAATCATCAGCCAGTTTTTGGAAAGGACCAGTATAGGCTTAGCCTGTTGTCTAATCCATTCATACATGATACACAATAAAATATTTTGAAATAGAAACCATCAGCCAGTCACTAATCATACATGTACATGTACTACCATTTATGGCTTATATTACAGTCAGATATTTTTTCTTGCAATTCTTGTTCGTAATTGATAAGCTCAGCTTATACAGTACAGATATAGGTCTCTGTAATAAACTATTAATTTCAACATATATTCTCAATGAAATCTTGATTTGCAGAATTTTTTTTTTAATACATTTACATTTATATTTGATTTAAACTGATTTTGAATGGTTATTACATTTGATGACCAGGTATCGGAGGACCTGACAAAGAACCTGCAAGTGATGAAAACTATGCTGTATGGCAGTGCTGACTCGGAGCCGTCAACTGAAGTTGTAGCCCAGCTGGCCCAGGAGGTCTACAATACTGGCACCCTGATATTGCTCATCAAACATCTAATCCGCATTGACTTTGAGGTATATAGGTCATATATGTACAGCTCTTCATCATGTCATTAGGTTAGTAGGTCAACTTTGAGGTATATAGGTCATAGATGTACAGCTGTTCATCATGTCGTTATGTTATTAGTTCAACTTAATGGTATATAGGTCATAGATGTTCTGCTGTTCACCAAGTCATTAATTTAGTAGGTCAACTTAATGGTATATAGGTCATAGATGTTCTGCTGTTCACCAAGTCATTAATTTAGTAGGTCAACTTAATGGTATATAGGTCATAGATGTACAGCTGTTCATCAGGTCATTAGGTAAGTAGGTCAACTTTGTGGTATATAGGTCATAGATGTACAAGCTCTTCATCATGTCATTAGGTAAGTAGGTCAACTTTGTGGTATATAGGTCATAGATGTACAGCTGTTCATCATGTCGTTATGTTATTAGGTCAACTTAATGGTATATAGGTCATAGATGTTCTGCTGTTCACCAAGTCATTAATTTAGTAGGTCAACTTAATGGTATATAGGTCATAGATGTTCTGCTGTTCACCAAGTCATTAATTTAGTAGGTCAACTTAATGGTATATAGGTCATAGATGTACAGCTGTTCATCAGGTCATTAGGTAAGTAGGTCAACTGAGTGGTATATAGGTCATAGATGTACAAGCTCTTCATCATGTCATTAGGTAAGTAGGTCAACTTTGTGGTATATAGGTCATAGATGTACAGCTGTTCATCATGTCGTTATGTTATTAGGTCAACTTAATGGTATATAGGTCATAGATGTTCTGCTGTTCATCAAGTCATGAGGTATATAGGTCAACTTTGAGGTATATAGGTCATAGATGTACAGCTGTTCATCAGGTCATTAGGTTAGTAGGTCAACTTTGTAGTATATAGGTCATAGATGTACAAGCTCTTCATCATGTCATTTGGTAAGTAGGTCAACTTTGAGGTATATAGGTCATAGATGTACAGCTGTTCATCATGTCGTTATGTTATTAGGTCAACTTAATGGTATATAGGTCATAGATGTTCTGCTGTTCACCAAGTCATTAAGTTAGTAGGTCAACTTAATGGTATATAGGTCATAGATGTACAAGCTCTTCATCATGTCATTTGGTAAGTAGGTCAACTTTGAGGTATATAGGTCATAGATGTACGGCTGTTCATCATGTCGTTATGTTAATAGGTCAGCTTTGAGGTATATAGGTCCTAGATGTACAGCTGTTCATCAGGTCATTAGGTTAGAAGGTCAAGGTATTTCTTGTGTATTGATTTTGAGGATTATAGGCCTAGGCTTTGTTTTAATTTCCCATATTAGACTCTGATAGATGAAGGTCATATTGCCACCAACCATATGTATCTCATTATCATAGGTACATGTACAATATGTATATGCATTGACTTTGGGGTATGTAGGTAAAATAGAAAGCTATCCTGCTTAAAGAAAAAAGTTGCCCTCTTTTTAACTTCAATGTGCGCATGCCAATAGAAAACAAGGTTATATTTTCTTATCAACTGGCTGGTGTTTATATAGCATGTCATGGTTATCATCAATCTACTGATCAAACATCTCATTACCCTAGACATAGTTTTTACATGGCAGTAAAGGTCATAAAGCTGAAGTTTTCACAGGAAGGCCAAGGTCATCAAACTGAAGTATAAACAGGAAGGTCAAGGTCATTAAACTGAAGTATAAACAGGAAGATCAATGTCATTAAACTGAAGTATAAACAGGAAGGTCAAGGTCATCAAACTGAACTATAAACAGGAAGGTAAAGGTCATTAAACTGAATTATAAACAGGAAGGTCAAGGTCATCAAACTGAAGTATAAACAGGAAGGTCAAGGTCATCAAACTGAAGTATAAACAGGAAGGTCAAGGTCATCAAACTGAAGTATAAACAGGAAGGTCAAGGTCATACACAACTCAATCTATTACATTGATGAAAAACAAACACCTTATCGATTTAGCTTTCTAGGTACATGCAGATCAAAGTTATATGCATGCTCATCAAATTAATTGTTTCATCCATAATTGACAAATCTTATCAATCACAAAACAATGATATAGATATAAATATTGAAGCAAAATTTTGAAGCAAAATGTTTTTAGGAACATTAAAATGTTTTTGCGAACATTGAAATGTTTTTAATTTGAGTTGTTTTTCCCTTTGTTTCAGGGTAGGAAGGATATTGATAGAATATTCGCTAACCTTTTGAGACGACAAATTGGTACACGTATGCCAACAGTAGAATACCTGTGTACCAAACAGGAGGTCCTGTTTGAACTTTTAAATAAGTAAGTGTTTGTAATGTTTGAAATATCTGTTTGAATTTTTAGATAAACAATTTTACGTTTCACAATAATGACAGAATATTGATATTTATCACTAGAGATGATATACACAGCAATGATATATTTTTATCATGTTGATAATTTCTTATAATTTCCACTGTACAAAGATGTAATATATATAGATACATGTAAGTCCTCGTCTGTGGTATAAAGTATTGTAATGTTTTGTAGGTATGAGGAGCCAGAGACGGCCTTACTTGGTGGACGCATGCTACGAGAATGTTGTCGCATAGAGAGTCTCACCAAAATACTCTTATATCACGAGTCCTTTTATAAATTTTTTGATTACGTTGAACTGTCAACGTTTGATATCGCCTCTGATGCATTTTCTACGTTTAAGGTAACAAACAAATTGTATTGTACAGATTTATAGAACATGATTATTACAAAACCTACATATGATAATTATATAAATCTATTGAAGAGGGAATATAAGTTCAAAGTGACACCAGGTTTTAGATAGGAAGCTGCAGTCAGTAGTACTACAAATACATAACTATTTTTGAGGTGTACTTTTAAATTCATTAAGTGATAACATTTTTTATTTCAAACTTGAAACAATGCATTTAAGATAAGTGTTAATTTAAAAAAACAACCAATTTGGTCTAACATTCTTTCCTGTCTACTAGCTTTACCTTCAAAAAGTGTAATTATTTTAATAAAATGTTCTCTTTTCATTCTCTTTTGATAAAAATTGTTGATTAACTCTCTCAGTATCGTTGTCGACTATAGTTGACATAATTTCAAGCTCCTTCTTTCCCGCTGTCGACTACAGACTAAAGCTGACGTTATTAATTGTTGATTTGTTAAAAACAGCACCCGACACATAAAGGATGTTTTAGAATTTTGAAACAAACATTTTGCTTGATAAATTTGTGTTTATTTTGTTCAGGTTACTTTTTTCCACTAGAGTAATATAAGGTGACATTTTCTCAATGGGTTGGTAATGTAAACAATATGGCGGCTTGCTACATTTTCATTTTAGATATCAGTGTCTAGGACGTTTCATAGTGTTCAATGCGACATCTAGATCTAATTTAGTTAAATATTTCTCAATAATGTCCAAAAATAACACTAACCTTTGTGTTTCTATATGTAAAAACAACATATCAAAGATGCACATGTAGTCTGCCATTTTGTTTAAACTTCTGGGGGCGAGGCTAATAACTACTTCCAGTACAGAATCCAGAAAGAAAACAAAGTACGGAAAGAGTTAACAGAAGAGATTTGCATTTGAAATTGATCTACAATTTGTATGTGAAGCCCACTGCATCATTATACAGTCAATGTAGGTTCTTACCAATTTTATTTTGTTGCAGGAATTACTTACTAGACACAAAATACTGTCGGCCGAGTTTCTAGAGGCCAACTATGATAGATTCTTTGTCAACTACCAGAAGTTGCTCAGTTCAGAAAACTATGTAACGAGACGACAAGCCCTGAAAGTAAGTAACGAGTAACATAAAAATTCTACCATTCTACGACTATTGTCTATAGATGACCTTAGTGTTTTTGACTGGTTTAATTGATGCAAGACCAGATATAGATAAAAACTTATAATCTGTTTTCTGTCATAAAGTTTCTAGCAAAGAGATATTTAGTTTGTAATAGGAAGGAGTAATGATAAATACCCTTCCAATTCTTAGGCTAACTCCTATACCACTTTGTTAAAGTAAGGTGACCTATATAACTCTCCGCTTTTAAAAGTTGAAGTAGAAAGTATTTTAAAGTACATGAACTATAATGTGTTTCATTGGGTAGTCTTGTTTCATAAAATTCTGTTTTGGACACAAGAAATTAATATATCTTCTCTACGTTTTAGCTACTAGGAGAGTTGCTGCTAGACCGACATAATTTCACTACAATGACCCGCTACATCAGTAGTCCAGACAACCTCAAACTGATGATGAATATGCTGCGCGAGAAAAGTCGTAATATACAGTTTGAGGCCTTCCATGTGTTCAAGGTTTGAGAATATTTCAATATTTGGAAAAAGAGTGTTAAAGTTGCAAAGCATTTAACATGACAAAGGTTCAATTAAATACTGGAATAATACAGAAATGATATTATAACGATCATAAATCGGAGGGAGAGTCACATTTTATTATCTTAAGTAAGACAAATTATCGGTGAATATATTTTTTTTATTGTATTAATCAGCTTAGAATATATTGTGTTTTCAAAAGCAGGTCTAGAAATTAGTATTTCTTTCTCTGAGGTTGAAATTGTGAACATCCTCAGTCCCAACCATGAGAAAAAGGTTGGTATTTATTAATCATATACATCCTGTGTTTAGTGTTACTTACCTTGGTTCATAATATGGACTACAGACCGGATTACTTCGGCTCTATCAATGGTTGTAAAGTAGGTAAAAACAATCTATAAAAAGGATTCAGGAAAACAAAATAAGCAGGAAGCGTGAAAACAGATTTGTTGTGAAAAAATATGGAATAATACTGCAGTAAGACCAGGTAAAAACAATCTATAAAAAATTATTCAGGAAAACAAAATAAGCAGGAAGCATGAAAACAGATTTGTTGGGAAAAAATATGGAATAATACTGCAGTAAGACCAGAAGAGACAAATCTCAAGTTGGAGAGATTCCAGAAGAACCAACTTTCTGCCAAGTTCATATGTGTGCTATGGTTCCTCTACTAGGCTTCAGGATAGTTACTGATTAATTAGTTCATTACTATAAAAATTCTAAGGAAAGTTACTGACTGATAAGTTAAATCTTAACTTTTCGAAATTTATTTTCTCTACACTATCAGCTTGTATTACAGTGTTGCTATTTCTAAATACTTTCAGGTGTTTGTAGCAAACCCTAACAAGCCAAAACCAATTCTGGATATACTGTTACGGAACAAGGAGCGCTTAGTAGACTTTCTTACCAAATTCCACACTGAACGGTCGGAGGATGAACAATTCATTGACGAAAAAACATATCTCATCAAGCAAATCACAGAACTGTCTGGCCCGAAAGATCAGATGGAGGTGAAATGAAGTCGCTGAAGTGGTGGGTCACACATCACCTAATGGAGTCAACGCATTAGATACAATATGTCTGATGTGAGTGACCACTCGAGATGCAATGTATATTGAAACTATAAGTGGTCGCTATAGGTAAAAATGTATGAATTATACAACAAGGCACTCTACATTTGACTACGTTCAGACATAGGCGGTGGCCATTGTTTTATTAGAACAAAAGGAACCTGTAGCTGTAGTAGTGTGCCATCTACTACGTACAAGTGTTAGAAACGCTTACATGGAGCGCTTCTGTACTGTTGTCACAATGTAGATCTAAATATTATTCCTCTGCAAAATCTACTAGGTACAGGACTAGATGTCATCTACATTTGTACAGTGTTCTTGCTATCACTGTACAATGTGTCCGACATCCAGCTTAATTGTCTAAATAACTGCAGAGTACTACTCCTGTTATTCCTGTAGAATGTTGGAAACTCCAATGCTTTCACAAATATTTATCAATAGTAAAATATATGCTTTGTATTGCTAATTTCACTTGCTTTTTAAAGCATTGATAAGGAGCGTTAAGTCTATGGATATCAGATTTCTTGACGACTTCTACAAAATATAGTTTTGCATCTAAAACTCTGTAGGATTAAAATTGGTTTAGCTGTCATAGGTTTTGACAGTAGGATTAAAATTGCTTTAGCTGTCATAAGTTTTGACAGTAGGATAAAATTGGTTTAGATGTCATAAGTTTTGACAGTACATAGCTATAGGATTAAATTGGTTTAATAGCTGTCATAAGTTTTGACAGTAGGATTAAAATTGGTTTAGCTGTCGTAAGTTTTGACAGTAGGATTAAAATTGGTTTAGCTGTCGTAAGTTTTGACAGTAGGATTAAAATTGGTTTAGCTGTCATAAGTTTTGACAGCAGGTTTACTGATCTGGTCAATTATTCAACAATAGTATGTTATGTAATTTTAAAAGTATGATACCTATATAAAGTATTCCTTGAGAATGATTCTGACGGAATAAATATTCCCCAGTTGGTAAGTCTACAGATTTTTTCCTTGTGGGGGGGTTTGATTTATGTCATTAATTTGTTTATTTTCGTAGTTTTGTTTGGTATTGTAAAATGTGCAGGACAACACTATTTTTATTGAGTAAGTGAAGTAGTGATGTGAGTATACAGGTTGTCCTTTCTCTTTAGGACACAGTTATATCATTATATGCCATATAACTAGATAAATATGCCTTTTTGTAGGTTTTTGTTACATTGTTAGTGAAACACTTGTCAGCTTTTGAAATCAAGGTCCTCCTTTCAGACTTTTTGTTTAGTCAAGAGAATGTTAGTACTGAATCTGAGATATACAATGGATTACTGCAGGTTATTAACTCTTAATCATAAGTCACCATATATATAATCTTATTAATCATGCAGAAATTTTTCAAATCTACAGCCTCTCAGGTTTCTTTGCAAATCTTTACTTATTATTTTACAACTCTTTGTTACATCATCAATTAATTTGGGATTTGAAATATTAGAAAAAAATCTAAACGTGTAATGACGACGGGAGACTTTGGATTTCATATCAGATTTGTTGTTGATTAAAAATTTGTTGAAAAACTGTTTCAGTCATTAAGAAATTTGTTTTTACATTTTATTTTACGATGAAATCTCGAGCTGTATACAATATAAAAGTAATAAATTGGTACCTTTAGTTTGATAGGTAGAGTATTTATGATGTTGAATAAAATCTGATTAGAAAATATATGGGACCGACAGTAGTTAAATGTATCTTATGTTTTACTTATGCATAATTTAGTGAATTTAATGGATTATTTTATGTGATGTTTGGTTTTGTTGATGTATATTAATATGTGGTCCTATAAAAGATCCACTTAACAATTCTATTACTTTATATATATTGGCATGTTTACAGAAAACAGTTTAAAATTTACCACAATAAATGTTACATGTAGTTATTTTAGCCTCTTAAGGCTTTCATGAACGATGCTGTATTTTTGAAATCCAAGTCATTGTTAAAGGAAACCAATTGTGCAGTAATATGTGGAAAGATGGTATAATCTAGAACATTAAAAGAAACATATTAATATGTAATTTCTAAATTTTAAACTGTTTCCTCCCCAAACCTAGCTCTTACGCACAGTATATTTTGAACTATTTGAATGTTTTGCAGAAATTTGAAAAGAATTTTTATTATAAGGCTTAGTATAGATATAGCCTTCTATCAGTATCTTGTGATGTTTTACAATCAGTAATGACAAAATAATGACTTCTACAGATTGGTCTTTAACATTCTGTAAAACATAATTTAATCAGATATTAATCTAGTATTGTATAAACCAGGTTCTCTATAATGAAATGGTTATAAATTTTCACCTTGATTTCTCGGAAAACTTAACAAAGAGTGTGCAACACCTGAAACAAGTTTTTAAACAGGATGTTCCAATACCATGGATCTCGTACAGCTTGTTGCAGTTTTTAAGTACATACATGATGAATATTTTATTGGAAATATTTTCTGCACCCAGAAAGTAAAATCTGTGTCATATCTTATTTTTGAATATGGACTAAAGAACAATACATGATACATGTGATGTAAAATGAGGGATAAGAGATTCATATGAATATGATGAGGAGTTTTGTAAAAAGGAGATGTGAAATGGGATATGGTTTTGTAAGGTAGAGGATTCATTTCCTATGAAGTCCTAACTTTCTACATAAGATGAAAATTAGATTGAAGGAATATTTCTTGTGTAAATTTATATTAAACATTCAAGTCAATGTTGGGTATATATTTCTTGTTTGAACATAAGTTATAAGACATCCTTGTTATTCTTGTAACTGCCTTTCTGAAAAATGTGTTTATGGAGAATTAATATCCTAAGTTTATCTCAGGGAAGAATATGGTTACAAGATACTCTTCTTTACCATAAGTGGCCACCACCAAAGATGTAAGACAAAACTAATAGCACAGATAAATAATCATAAAGAAGATATTGATTGGTTGATTATGTTTTTTCCCATTGTCTGTCTATAGACATACGTGTTATAATGTGACTTTCATTGTTCTGAATCTTTTAATATAGCATTCAGACCAAAGTTTATGAAGCTTCAGTTGCTATCATTAAGGCAAATTAAAACACAATAAAAGTTTATACATAATATGTCCTAGAAACTAAAATTATCAATGTAGGGACTTTATATGACTAGAGGCATGAGGTTTGCTATTGCAAGGGGAGACAACTAAAAAAAATAGCTGAAAAGATGAAGTATGTTCATTATTTGAACTTTTATGGTTTTATGCTTTTCTCCAAAGAATATTTGATATCTAGCACAATTATTTCTGTGAATGGCAAATTTCTAGGAGACATTTTTTATATAAAGAAAAAGCAGATTCTGTATTCAATAAATGGGCTGATGATTTTTATTTTAATATAATATCTTACAAATCTTAACAGATGATATCTTAATACAAGTTAAAAAAATATGTTCTGGAGATTTCAGCAATCATAAAAATTGAGTTCAAAGTATTATAAGTCAAAATCTGAAAGAAAGAAAAAATTCACCCCTCGAGAGTAAAATCTGGCATTTCACAGGAAATTTTGGAGGAGAAAAACCAATACTGTAAGTTTAAGTGATTTCACTAGTAATTTCTGACTTAATACTATAGACAGACCAGTAATAAAACAGTTACTGTTTTAAAACTGTCAAAAGAACAATGGATTTTAGTATCTGTGATTATTACAATACCTTGTTCTTAAGTTTCAAAGATTTGTGATATATATATTTAGTGCTATTAAGATTATTATTGATGTATACTTGGAAGTGCTAATACTGCTGTGTACTAGTATAGAAGATAATATTTACTAACTTACATAGATACACCTTGATATGCTTATCTGAGTATAGGCAAATGTAACTTCTCTGTGAATGTTATCAGTCTCTGTTATCACACTAGGTAACTCAATGTATAAAGTATTAATAAAAAGTACATAGAAACTGTAATGTAAACTTATCATCTATATTAATACATGTACAAGGTTTATGATAGATGTTAATTTATGTAGTTGATACATTTATAAATAAAAAAGAAAGTTTTTCTCATATTTCTCTAAGGTGTAAATTAAGTTTAAAATTTCACTTTTTTTTTTTAAATTTTAGATGTCATTTTGGTTTTTCTTCTTTTTATGATTTGATTAATATTATATAGAAACATTGAGAAAGGCATTTGTTACCTTCAGTAAAAATATTAAGTATTGTAACAAGTGTCTACCTATCTGTCAACTTTTAAACACATTTGTCACTAAATGTACACAGTATTCAGCTAGTTATAAGTACATCTAGAGAAATCCATGTGTCTCAGTCAGTAAAAAGAAAGTTCAAATACATCATAGTATTTCTGTAATAACTTTAGACATGCGGTGTGCTGGTCTTCATTTTACTGTAGGCACAGTAGTTAGTTCTATATAGCTTTCTGTTGATCACATAGTTAACTTTCAGGTTTTATAAACTTAAGGTAATTCCTGTGTTCTGTTAAAATTATCTGAAGGATTAATGGTATGAACATTGTTTCGGAAGGTTTTTTTTAAAAATGTCCTTGGTTATTCTAACATTGCCAGGCATCCTATTTACATTTCCTTGTCACTAACAGAGGAATGCTATATCGGTTGTCAGAAATTGATCATTATATGATTGTAGCTTATTTACACCTGATTTCAGGTGGTCGTATAAAGAGACTACAGACCTTGTAGGAGAGAGAGTGTGGCTATATTTAGTGTACTCGAGACAATGGATGATGAGTTTAAAATGTACAAACTTCTTCCTTATGTTACCTCCATGTTTAAGGTTTCCACATAAGAACTAGTGTTTGCTTGTTTAGATGTCCAGTGTAGTTTTAACTGTAATGATAAATGACAGTTGACTAGATTACTGTTATTAGAGGGGTGTGACACTGTCCATCTGGATCAGCCACTTACTCCTATTGTATATGGATATGTACATTTAATGTATCCTGGTTTGTCATCATGTTGTGTAACGATGGACTAGATAAGGCTTGTTTTCCAATGTTTTAACTTAAGTTTTTGATTGATCAAAATGTTACTCTGCTTACTTACTGCAAAATCAGAAAGGTTAATATACGAATAATGCTAATACTAATGTTTTTTTTTATAATTTATGTCCACAAATGGTGCATTATGGGTAAAGCACACCCATTGATAGATATTAACAAATACATCTGATACCAAATCATCATTGAGAACTCTTTTGATAATTAAATTTCTTGGGAGGATCACTGGGACTTTTAAAGCTAGATGGTTTATAATGTTGTACATTTTGCTCCCTGTAAATGTGTGGTTTTCCTATCCTCCGTGTTATCATTGGCACAAGTAAATCAATCATGATATATAGTAATTACATGTTATTATTTGCGATGATTTCTTCATTGTATTAACTTTATAGCGTAAACCCTGTAACATTATATATTGTCTATACTCACCATCGTTCCTTTGTATTTATTATATTGAGGGTTGTATACTGATATAACAGAATTCTTTGTAGGCTTCATGGTAGTCAATCTTGATATTGACCGTTAGCTACTGTTTAGTAAAGAGGTACGTCTCTTCAGTCAAGTAAAAATTCCTCTATCCCAAAAATTCATTTGATTCTAGGGGTAATACAGTTGTATTATGTAACTATTGTGGTTATTAATCTAAAGAAATGTCAGTCGGTGAATTATCCTGTTATGAAAGCTTCCTTTATGGTAGATTTGGAGGACAAATATGTCCAGAGGATTCCCTTTTTTGTTCTCACATTTATTTACATCAACCCAGTTTTGTTAAATTTCATGTGAAGGAAGTAACCAGTCATTTTCAGACAACTCAGGATACATGTACTTCTGAAATCAGTGATGACACATGTTGTGTATGTAAGACTGGATTGTTATTAAATACATATTTACCATTCCAGCACAGAAAAGGAAAAATCATTCATTGTTAGCAAAGAATTGGATCTGATGTATAATAGACCTCCTGATGACACTCAGTGTAACTTTGCAAGTTTGTTAGAATTGTTATGAAAACATTTTATCCATTTAAATTAAGTAAAATATCCTGTACTAAAAAAAACACAAGTTGATTCGTTGTTTTTTTCATTGTTATATTCTGAATCATTATTTTGTGTAATATACATTTAGTTGCACGTGTGACATTATATATATTATAACCACACATTTTCATCATGTCACAATGTTTTGTGTGCTTATAAACAGAAGAAATCACATTTTCATTATTAATTATATTCCTGATCCCTAATGTTCAATAAAATCATGTCGACTGATCAAAATCTTTATCTGCATGCACTTACGGGTACATGCTTGCATGTTTGCAGCATATTGGGAATAAAAATGAGATAATAATTCTGAAAATCTTAAGGATAAAAATTTAAACATTTAGACTTCACCTCTTCAGGCCAATACCCACCTAAAATCTTAATAACCTACGGTAAGATATACCGTTGGTGGCACCAGAATCCATTAGATTATCCAAATGTCCCAAAAAATGACCATGTTTTTTTTTCAGTTCAGACTTTTTTCTTCGGTGCTTTTCATTTCGTATTTCCTGCAATTGTTGGGGCGATTTATGTAATAATAAGTGTTACCAAAAGATGATTAAGATAGATTCCGGTGTGATAATAAAGTTACATGATACATATAGAATGTAAAAAGTATATAATTATATATTAATAGTATAGCTATTAAACAGCATTTTAATACCTTATAATAACAACAGTTTTATACGTTATCAGCCATGTCATTTTCCACAGATAACCAGAATTCACACGTTTAAGTTCGGTTTTCTCCATGACTTACTACCGGTATACGAGCATCCCAATTGTAAAATGATTTGTCAATACACTTTCTGTTTTAAGATGATATAATATACCTCATAGTGTTTAAAATGAAGAACTGCCGTATAAGACTTAAATTACTGTTGCCATGGTAATTCATGCGAGTCATTGAAATTTCCTGAATTAATGATACAGACCTTATATACTTGTGTCCTTGTCATATTAAATTTATTGAATTCATGCAATTTTTGTGAGGCCTAAAGGCTATTATATTATGAAATTATTACATTTTGTTAAATAATTTAAATTTGACATAGACATGAGCAGAGTGAAAGATCATCTTTGTTATAAATTTTATTTTAAAATATATGAAAAAATGTATTAATTAATCAAATTGGCCTACACAGCACAGTGCCCAACGAAAACCCACATGGTTGAACAGGTGACCCCAAACCTTAAACATCTTCTTGCTGGTATTGAAAATCAATGAAGCTTAAAATGTATCAGTATTTCTTGAAAATTTGTTTTTGAAGACATTAAAATCATGCAGAACGCTGGATTGTAGGTCTCAGGAATATTCTTTGTATTTTACAAACAATGAAAAAAGATGTTGCTGAGACAATTTTTCCTGAATTCATTAACACTGAAGAAACAAAATGTTGGTTCGCACAGATTAAATCTTAGTATATGATATTGCTAATCTTTACCTTGATTTAGAAACAAAGGAAAAAGTACTTGAAATGTGTATTTTTTTGACAAATATTTCTATTTATAGTGTTTGGTTAAGAATCTTTGTTTATAATTCATGTAAAATATTTACCTGAATACTGTAGCACATGCATGTGTATTATTTTAAATGATTAATGTATTTCACAGTGTTATGTTCCTCATCAAACAGAAAAAAATCATTGGTAAGGCCATTTGATTATGTTACAGGCAATCAACAAAACAAGACATTAAAAAGAACGGGATAACAAACTTGATGTATTGTTATTTTTAGCTCACCTGGTCTGAAGGACTAAGGTGAGCTTATGCGATACCATGGTGTCCGGTGTCCAGCGTCTGTCCATCCGTTAACAATTGACTTCTTCATAACCGCTAATTGGAATTAAACAAAATTGACTTAAAGCATCGTCGTGGGGTGGGGATTCAGAATTGGACATATGGTGGGGCTAACCCCCCGGGGGCCCCGAGGAGCTGGGCCAAAAGGAATCATTCTTGCTAAATTGATATAAACGACTTCTTCACTGAAACTATGCAATGGATATCGTTCGTATTTATCTGGTAGCATCGTTATGGTTTACAAAACAAGGTCATAGGATGAAGGAATCCTTGCGTGATGTCATCTCCCCAATTAGAGTCAATAATCTGACAGCTTCACACTCCACCCAACCACATTACATTATACCAGGCTATATTGACAAAACTTGGATTGTCAATTTTAATCATGTCCTCCAAAAGTGGACAAAATCATGAATCCTTAGTAACTTAGTAAAAACAAAAAAGATAAGTTTCCAAATTAGTCATGTACTCTTGTAAACCAATGCAGATATTACACAGCAGATATAAAATGAATTCATTTTAAATTCTCTGACTTACTTGCATTGCTGTGAGCTTTCAGTATTCTGTTCATATAATGGTATGCTGGTTGCAATAACTCTGTCCTGATTGGATGGGTTGTGGTACCATATTATGTCCTTGGATGGGTTGTGGTACAGTATTGTGTCCTTGGATGGGTTGTGGTACAGTATTGTGTCCTTGGATGGGTTGTGGTACAGTATTCTGACCTTGGATGGGTTGTGGTACAGTATTCTGTCCTTGGATGGGTTGTGGTACAGTATTCTGACCTTGGATGGGTTGTGGTACAGTATTCTGACCTTGGATGGGTTGTGGTACAGTTTTTTTCCCTTGGAGTGGTTGTGGTACAGTATTCTGTGCTTGGAGTGGTTGTGGTACAGTATTCTGACCTTGGATGGGTTGTGGTACAGTATTCTGACCTTGGATGGGTTATGGTACAGTATTCTGTCCTTGGATGTGTTATTGTACAGTATTCTGTCCTTGGATGGGTTGTGGTACAGTATTCTGACCTTGGATGGGTTGTGGTACAGTATTCTGTCCTTGGATGTGTTATGGTACAGTATTCTGACCTTGGATGGGTTGTGGTACAGTATTCTGTCCTTGGATGGGTTATTGTACAGTATTCTGACCTTGGATGGGTTGTGGTACAGTATTCTGTCCTTGGATGGGTTGTGGTACAGTATTCTGTCTTTGGATAGGTTGTTGTACAGTATTCTGTCCTTGGATGGGTTGTGGTACAGTATTCTGTCCTTGGATGGGTTGTGGCACAGTATTCTGTCCTTGGATGGGTTGTGGTACAATATTCTGTCCTTGGATGGGTTGTGGTACAGTATTCTGTCCTTGGATGGGTTGTGGTACAGTATTCTGTCCTTGGATGGGTTGTTGTACAGTATTCTGTCCTTGGATGGGTTGTTGTACAGTATTCTGTCCTTGGATGGGTTGTGGTACAGTATTCTGTCCTTGGATGGGTTGTGGTACAGTATTCTGTCCTTGGATGGGCTGTGGTACAGTATTCTGACCTTGGATGGGTTGTGGTACAGTATTCTGTCCTTGGATGGGTTGTGGTACAGTATTCTGTCCTTGGATGAGTTATGGTACAGTATTCTGACCTTGGATGGGTTGTTGTACAGTATTCTGACCTTGGATGGGTTATTTTACAGTATTCTGTCTTTGGATGGGTTGTGGTACAGTATTCTGTCATTGGATGGGTTGTGATACAGTAGTCTGTCCTTGGATGTGTTGTGGTACAGTATTCTGTCCTTGGATGGGTTATGGTACAGTATTCTGTCCTTGGATGGGTTATGGTACAGTATTCTGTCCTTGGATGTGTTGTGGTACAGTATTCTGTCATTGGATGGGTTGTGATACAGTATTCTGTCCTTGGATGTGTTGTGGTACAGTATTCTGTCCTTGGATGGGTTGTGGTACAGTATTCTGTCATTGGATGGGTTGTGATACAGTATTCTGTCCTTGGATGTGTTGTGGTACAGTATTCTGTCCTTGGATGTGTTGTGGTACAGTATTCTGTCCTTGGATGGGTTGTGGTACAGTATTCTGTCCTTGGATGGGTTGTGGTACAGTATTCTGACCTTGGATGGGTTGTGGTACAGTATTCTGTCCTTGGATGGGTTATGGTACAGTATTCTGTCCTTGGATGGGTTGTGGTACAGTATTCTGTCCTTGGATGGGTTGTGGTACAGTATTCTGACCTTGGATGGGTTGTGGTACAGTATTCTGACCTTGGATGTGTTGTGGTACAGTATTCTGACCTTGGATGTGTTATGGTACAGTATTCTGTCCTTGGATGAGTTATGGTACAGTATTCTGACCTTGGATGGGTTGTTGTACGGTATTCTGACCTTGGATGGGTTATTTTACAGTATTCTGTCTTTGGATGGGTTGTGGTACAGTATTCTGTCCTTGGATGAATTGTTGTACGGTATTCTGACCTTGGATGGGTTATTTTACAGTATTCTGTCTTTGGATGGGTTGTGGTACAGTATTCTGTCCTTGGATGGGTTGTGGTACAGTATTCTGTCCTTGGATGGGTTGTGGTACAGTATTCTGTCCTTGGATGGGTTGTGGTACAGTATTCTGTCCTTGGATGGGTTGTGGTACAGTATTTTGTCCTTGGATGGGTTGTGGTACAGTATTCTGTCCTTGGATGGGTTGTGGTACAGTATTCTGTCCTGGGATGTGTTATGGTACAGTATTCTGTCCTTGGATGAATTGTGGTACAGTATTCTGTCCTTGGATGGGTTGTACAGTTTTCTGTCCTTGGATGGGTTGTGGTACAGTATTCTGTCCTTGGATGGGTTGTGGTACAGTATTCTGACCTTGGTTGGGTTGTTGTACAGTATTCTGTCCTTGGATGGGTTGTGGTACAGTATTCTGTCCTTGGATGGGTTGTGGTACAGTATTCTGTCCTTGGATGGGTTGTTGTACAGTATTCTGTCCTTGGATGGGTTGTGGTACAGTATTCTGACCTTGGATGTGTTGTACAGTATTCTGTCCTTGGATGGGTTGTGGTACAGTATTCTGTCCTTGGATGGGTTGTTGTACAGTATTGTGTCCTTGGATGGGTTGTGGTACAGTATTGTGTCCTTGGATGGGTTGTGATACAGTATTGTGTCCTTGGATGGGTTGTGGTACAGTATTGTGTCCTTGGATGGGTTGTGGTACAGTATTCTGTCCTTGGATGGGTTGTGGGACAGTATTCTGTCCTTGGATGGGTTGTGGTACAGTAGTCTGTCCTTGGATGGGTTGTGGTACAGTATTCTATCCTTGGATGGGTTGTGGTACAGTATTCTGTCCTTGGATGGGTTGTGGTACAGTATTCTGACCTTGGATGGGTTGTGGTACAGTATTCTGACCTTGGATGTGTTGTGGTACAGTATTCTGACCTTGGATGTGTTATGGTACAGTATTCTGTCCTTGGATGTGTTGTGGTACAGTATTCTGACCTTGGATGGGTTGTTGTACAGTATTCTGACCTTGGATGGGTTATTGTACAGTATATTCTGTCCTTGGATGGGTTGTGGTACAGTATTCTGACCTTGGATGTGTTGTGGTACAGTATTCTGACCTTGGATGTGTTGTGGTACAATATTCTGGATAGGTTATTAATATAGTTGTGGTTGAAGGTTTTTGTGCCAGACATATCCCTTGTAGCAAGACCATATTCTAAATTAGTTTAAAATTCCATTCTACTGTATCTGTAGGGAGAAAAGCATTCAAGCTTACACTTAATGCATGCAGCCAAAATCTTGTTTCATAACTTCAATCAATTTGCAAGAACATCGATGCTGTAGAAATATTTTCGTACACAGCAACTTCCTTTACAAAGTAAATGGGAGGCCAACTACATGAGCCTCTCTTTAGAGATGTTGCACACAAAAATGAAACAGTGGACATGAAAGTAAAGGGTTCTTATCTGAAAGAGCTTTAGTTGTAAACTGGAGCCTATTTCATTAAACATACAACCACGGGGCCAAGAGAAAATAAACTGGAGATGAAATAGTGAAAATGATTGAATTTCTGATCAACATCATCTTTGTGAGTTTGGTGACCGGGGTATTGGCATACTGTACCCCCTAGTCTGAATGATTCTTTATCTTTATCTTAATACAGTAAAACCTGCCTTAGTGACCACCAGGATTATTAAGAGACTCCCTCTCTGATGTGACCATAGTTTCCATTCTTAATGTTATTACTATTATCTCCTTGACTATTCTTAAGAAATCATGTTTATTTGTGATGTGTTATCTTTAAATAACAAATTCTTTATTGGCCATGTGATGTTTATCAGATGTACACTGTAAAACTCGAAATCTATGTTACAGACTCTTCAACATAAGCCACCTTGATCTTTACTTACCTGTCCAAAAGGGACAGGCTGCAACAATGCTGTTTTATAAGTGTGATGATTTTTGGTTCGCAATTATTGATTTTCCATTTCTAGATAGTAACATCCAAGCTTCCCCCACCTACGATGTTTACATGTCTTCAATATTCAAGAACTTGTTTCTTTTATTATGATTTCTACGACAGCTGTTCACTACTGATTGAAACACTTAGACAGCACAAGATTTCCAGAGATGACCATTGATGGAGGCCATGGGAAAATGTTATGGTCATTTTATCATTATGGTCTCCTTTAGGAAGATTCTATTTTATTTTTCAATACGAAGTCAGATGCATTTGATTTTTGTTAACATGCCAAGAAGGCGCTTACTTTTCTGGCTCACCTGGTCTTATTATCTCTGTACTTAAAGGTCTCCAAGCAAATCTTAAATCATCTGTTCATATTTTACCCTTGTTTTGTCGATTTTGAGTTAGAATTACACTTCTGTTTTAATGTTAGTATTCTCTGTAATTTTTGTAACAGAACCATCTTTATCCAACATTTCTTGGAAGCAAAGGAATGTCTATGTAGTCCCTTCTTTTGTGTTTTGTTCATCAAAATTATCTTTTGATTGAAAATTTCTTTCATGTGAAAAGTTATAGACAATCATGCATTTCAGAGTAAAAATAATAACACAAATATTTATCATTCAATAATTTAATATATTATTCTGTCATTAGTTTTGTAAAAATATACATCCCCACTTCAGGTTGGGACAATGATATGAAATAATCTGCAGTAGGGAGACAAAATGTCTAAGCAGGAAAAAAATTCTCTAGGTATATCAGAACTGAAACTGCCCTCAGGTCAAATTAACATGAAATTGAACTTATTTTACAGGAAGAAATTTGAATTGTATATTTTAAAGGAAGAATTTTGTTAATTGTATATTTTACAGGAAGAATTTTTGGTAATTGTAATTTTATAGCTTGTGACCATAGTTTGACCTTGTACCAAGAATCTGCAGATTATTGGTTCACTGTACTGTATACCATGAAATGTTTGCGACAGTGACACTGTACTGTATACCATGGAATGTTTGTGACAGTGACACTGTACTGTATACCATGAAATGTTTGTGTGTACTTTCTTTCATTGTCTGGAGCTTTCAGATTATTTCGTTGGCGCCAACTTTTGTGGTTACCCCATGCAACAATAATATAACAATAACACCTACAACAATATCCGTTGTAAGTATATATTCGTGGTTCCATAGCAACCAAGAAAACTACAGAGTTTATACACAACAAGCGTTCCATGTTATATAGTATATACATGTACATTGTATAAGAAATCATGTCATAACAGACGTAATATATTTGTGACTCTGGATTGTTAATTTGGTGAGAATTTTCCATTACTGAGAATTTTGTTTACCTACTGGAATATTTCGACAGTGTCACACAGTCTCCGTCAGCCAAATGTGCTGCTGAGAAATACAATTCTCAGTTTGATTTGCCTTCAGAAACAATAATCCTATAGGAGACTTGGGAAACACCAATACAAACAGAAGGACAGAATGAGGCAGGGAGACAAAATGTTTGCTTAATTAGGGATAATAAATAATAAGTAAAAGAATACCAGCTAACACACAACACCACAAAACAATACATCACAGAATTAATACTGTTAAAAAATAGTATTTGTTGTAGTTAGGTAAATAATAAAAATAGATAATAGATATAACACCAAGAAGTCTGTACCAACAATACTGGTACTTACAACTCTCACAAGAAATTAGATTCAGACTACAATAAGTTAAACTAGAATGGGAAAAAATATAAAGCAGATGGAGTATGTAATAAATAATCTAAACTAAACACAAATCAGAGATTCAGAAATTCAGCATTGTTACTATTTTTGGCAAAAAATGTCAACTTCTAATTTTGTTACGTGTATCTACTTCTGATCGATTCATCTCATTAGTAATTGGATGTTATCAACCTTTCAAGTTCAAATATCTTATAATTGTAACAAGTATTTATCATAACTATGCTAATGGGGTTGCAGTGTAATGTGAATCAAAATGTAGGGGTTGATTTATTGTGCTAAGGAAAAGATCATATATTAAAGGAAATTAATCTTGACAATTTTTATTGATGGCATTGGGATTCAAAACTATATATTACAATGTTTTTGTTATAACAGAATTGAAAGCTCATGTTCTTGTCATAATAAATCTATTAAGCTAGACTACTCCTTTCAAAGGAATTGATAATCTAGTTCAATAACCGTTTTCATGAAATTAAGAATTTAGCTGACTATTCTGTTATTCATTGTAAGAGAAATCACAAATTTTGGTGGTAACTTTTCCCACAACTTATCAATGTAATACGTATCTATCATGAGGTGACAACATTTCACACAACTTGTAGTAATATGTATATATCATGAGGTGATAACATTTCACACAACTTACCAATGTAATACATATCTATCATGAGGTGATAACATTTCACACAACTTATCACTGTAATACGTATCTATCATGAGGTGACAACATTTCACACAACTTATCAATGTAATACATATCTATCATGAGGTGATAACATTTCACACAACTTGTTGTAATATGTACCCATCAGGACTTTTTATCCAGAATACAGTCAATGTCCTGTATAGCTTTGGACGTTTTGAGGAGAGCCTCACGGACGGCATTGAATCCCTGAAGTGTTTCCATACTAGTACTGTTCCTGGAGGCAGTAGAAGTTATGCCCCTTGCCTGACCTCCTGACCCTAGATATAAACCAGGGACTGCAGAGTTCGTTACTTGTTTCGGTGGTATACCGTAACCATGGTGATGGTGATGTGATGGATATTTCCAGAAGCCCATTCACTGGTCTGATGACCTTGAACTGATGCTGGAGGAATGTGTGAATAAGCTCCATAGCCATGATGACCTTGACTGGAATGTCTTTGACCTTGACAAACTTCACTGTCATATTTGTCCACATATCCTGAATGAGGGATGGATGAGCTCGGAAAATGAGCTCTATTAGAATATTGCACAATGTCTGAATTGGCAGACAGTTGGGAAGTCATGACAGGAACTTCCTGAGATGAAGGTGGTGCCTGTTTACTCACAGTATTATCAACAATATCTGAATAGTTTAGTCAAAGATAAAATAAAGATCACAGAAGTGGTATTTTGTTAAGAAGAGTCAAATTCTAAAAGTTATGCTTTGGTTCAAAGAATATTTTTGTAAATCCTTTTAATGTGTAATTAGATCTTCATGTAATCTACTAAACATTACAAATGATTATGATAGCTGGGACAGATCAAATTATTTTGGTAACTTTCTTTTATTAATTTAGGAATTCTACAAGTCAGAGTATTTCAATTTATTCAAGCAATATACACTCCCCATTGTCTTTATCCAAGAGGAAGTTAAACAATGTGGCATTTCTGTACATAATGTGTAAAGAGCCCAACATCAGACATGAAAACTGAACGACCAAAAAGGTATATACATTGTAATGTATACACACAAAGTTATGTTATCAATAGTAAACAAGGGGACATAACTCTACATTGTATCTGGGGGAGGAGACCTGATCTCGAACTATTAACTCATTAAGTAGAATTTATTTCACAATTGCTAAACAAGTTATATCAACTTAAATTAATCCTTTTTGTCTGTCTGGATGTGAAGGATCTGAATTACTGAGGCAGGAAATCTGTGTGGACAGATGACACCACATGTACAATCAGTGAATCAAACACTGGTTTCAATATCTACTTTTTGTACATGTACCTTGTAGGTGAAAGGTAAGTGTTTTACCACTGTGCCACCTATCCACGACACAAAGACCTTATCTTAGATTCAGCATAATGAGTAAATGATGAACTCTACGTAACATCTGAATTTAATTGTCGATGGATAGAGGGGACAGTTGAAGAGTAATATACTATACAGCTGATCACATCTAGGCGGGGTATCCTACTACCAGTAGAAAGTCGTAAGAAAGGATACAATTGAAACACTTGATCTTCTGTAGCTCCTTTGCTGCCATCCTGAAACATTTAACAGGTACAATTAGATAAGATATATCTATGCTCCTTTTGACCCAACCCCCAAACATCCATACATCGTCTGAACTAGGCCTTTATATAAAAAGAGGATCTTACACTTGTGGCAATGTAACATGGAATTTAGTAATAAACGAGTTCAATAATCTGATGTCACGAGCCTTTAATCTGTTTATTACACATCACTTGTATTTACGTGGAATTAGAATAGAAGTGAAAAATTCGAAATCTATTTCAGTATATATATAATCTATATAAGACAAGAGAACAGAGACTCTGTAGGTACATTATTCTCCACAGATAATATCACGATGTCAGCTTCATTGTGACGTCATGAAGAGTTTTGGAGGTCACAATGTTATTACACGTTACTTTATTTATGACATGGCCGTATGACATGGTAGAAGATAAATGATAAAACAGAATACTCGATACCACAGAGGAGAGAGTTTATGATTATACAGCGAGTCACCTGGTGGCTTATACTGATTTCTTTGTTTAACCTTATAATTAGCATATACAATAATTAGCATATAAGATAATAAGCATATAAAATGATTAGCATATAAAATAATTAGCATAAAAAATGATTAGCATATAAAATGATTTAATTATAGCATATAAAATAATTAGCATATAAAATAATTAAACATGAATTCTTACACATTGTGGGTGTCTTGTTTATCCCAGCGTTCATAGAAATCCTTCCTCTGCCCAGGTGAGCTGTTAACCCAAGCCTGCCACTCCATGGCAGCGTCCGTGTACCTATAGTTAGATATAATATGGCTGGATATTCCTCATCACTAGAATCAATACACACACACATACACACACAAAAGCTAGCTTGACAAATTTCTTTGTAATAAATACATTTATCTATATTCCAATCAGTCGAAATATACATTACTAGCTTTTGATTACTGTGTAGTATCTCTAAGTTATATAAACAGTTTAACATCGCTATATATGTAAGATACTTATAAATGACACTGCCCTGATATACACAATATAAAGTATATCACATGACCCCCTAATAAGGTCATAGGTCATTGGTTTCATCACATACTGTATTACTCCCACTTACCTTTTATAGACACCAGGGTGGTTGACGTCCACTATCTGGTAGTGACCGTTCGGTAGGAGGAGCTTACACAGGCCGGACTGTTTAGTGGTCATGTGCTGTTTTGTCACTAGAATGCTACGATTCTCATCTTCTTCCATCTATACCAGTATAAAATGTTATAAAGCCTGCAATTTATATTCTGATAATATATTCTTAATTTTTCATAAGGTACATTATTGTAGAAACGATATCACAAAATTTCAACTCTTTAAATAGTGAAGATAATTAAGCAAATATTTCTTAAATGAAAGAAGACAATTTACAAAAAGATGTCACCAAATCATTGTTTTATATGCATCAGCGAAGACAGAACCATTTATCAAATGTTTATTAAATTGATGCTTATGAAAAAGACATGTACAGTAATAGTGTCTCATATTTAAAGCCAAATTTTGCTGGGTGTTGATGTATTTTAATATTTGTATCAATACGTGGCACTTTAATAAACATATATATTTGAATCTAAATCTGACAAACAATACCGCAAAACTCCATTCCTAAAAATAACCAACATACATTCAATCAGAGACATACATACAGAGATAAGAAACATAGCTATTTTTCCGTTCAAGTGGTGGCTCCCTTTATTCGTGACCACTCAAGCGTATCCCTATTGAGAGTGCCTTGTCGCCTACCAAACACAAGTGAGTATAGGTAAATCGGGCTTTGCGCATGTGTATGTGTATGGATGTACCAGAACTTATTCGACATGTTCTGGTTAATCTGCCATTAAGTCAGACCAAAATATCGTCAATTTTAAATACACACAAAAATCACATCGTTTTATTTAGGCCACTACAAAAGAGATTTCATTATCCAATCACTATCATACTTATGGGATATAGTCTTGATGATTATGCACACTGTTGTCATTTATCCGTATTTTCGAAAATCCATTGGTTCCTATTCGACATGACCTTGTTTTGTAATTACGCCGCCATTATGTCAGACCAAAACATCGTAATTTTAAACGCACACAAAAAGCACATCGTTTTATGTAGGCCACTACAAAAGTTACTTCATTATCCAAAAACTATCATACTTATGGGATATAGTCTTGTTTATCATGCACATTGTTGTCATTAATCCGTATTTTCGAAAATCCATTGGGTCCTATTCAACATGTCCTAGTTTTGTAATTAAGCCGCCATTATGTCAGACCAAAACATCGTCAAATTTAAACGCACACAAAAAGCACATCGTTTTATGTAGGCCACTACAAAAGTTACTTCATTATCCAAAAACTATCATACTTATGGGATATGGTCTTGTTTATCATGCACATTGTTGTCATTTATCCGTATATTCGAAAACCTTTTTCGAAAATTGGAAATTCCCGCTGATCTTCCCTGCGGTGTGCTTGACTTTCATACTTCATACAAACACTTTGACAGCAAATTGTGATATATTTCATATTGATGACACTTCTGCACTTTTATATTAATAAAATTAAAGCACATCATTGGATCTGGGTGATGATATTAATTAGAAATAATCGATAATTATGTGTCTGGTTTTCAAGTTTTCTTGGCGTCAGGTGTAGACTGAACTGAGCGACCGCAAAGGATTGTGGGAAGGTCAGTGGCCACCATGTAGACATAGGGGCAAATAGAGAGCTGCAAATCTCTCTATATATGTCTCTGATTCAATGTATATAGAAAATTTCCTAACCCTAACTCAAGCCTCAAAGCTGCCCACTCTCATTTATCCTCTACAGACTGATAGGACTAGTTAATGTTTACATTCACAGACCTGAGTATCATCTACAGACTGATAGGACTAATTGATGTTTACATTCACAGACCTGAGTATCATCTACAGACTGATAGGACTAATTGATGTTTACATTCACAGACCTGAGTATCATCTCCAGACTGATAGGACTAGTTAATGTTTACATTCACAGACCTGAGTATCATCTCCAGACTGATAGGACTAGTTAATGTTTACATTCACAGACCTGAGTATCATCTACAGACTGATAGGACTAGTTAATGTTTACATTCACAGACCTGAGTATCATCTACAGACTGATAGGACTAATTGATGTTTACATTCACAGACCTGAGTATCATCTCCAGACTGATAGGACTAGTTAATGTTTACATCCACAGACCTGAGTATCATCTCCAGACTGATAGGACTAGTTAATGTTTACATCCACAGACCTGAGTATCATCTCCAGACTGATAGGACTAATTAATGTTTACATTCACAGACCTGAGTATCATCTCCAGACTGATAGGACTAGTTAATGTTTACATCCACAGACCTGAGTATCATCTACAGACTGATAGGACTAGTTAATGTTTACATTCACAGACCTGAGTATCATCTCCAGACTGATAGGACTAATTGATGTTTACATTCACAGACCTGAGTATCATCTACAGACTGATAGGACTAGTTAATGTTTACATCCACAGACCTGAGTATCATCTCCAGACTGATAGGACTAGTTAATGTTTACATCCACAGACCTGAGTATCATCTACAGACTGATAGGACTAGTTAATGTTTACATCCACAGACCTGAGTATCATCTCCAGACTGATAGGACTAATTAATGTTTACATTCACAGACCTGAGTATCATCTACAGACTGATAGGACTAGTTAATGTTTACATCCACAGACCTGAGTATCATCTCCAGACTGATAGGACTAGTTAATGTTTACATCCACAGACCTGAGTATCATCTACAGACTGATAGGACTAATTCATGTTTACATTGACAGACCTGAGTATCATCTCCAGACTGATAGGACTAATTAATGTTTACATCCACAGACCTGAGTATCATCTACAGACTGATAGGACTAGTTAATGTTTACATCCACAGACCTGAGTATCATCTACAGACTGATAGGACTAGTTAATGTTTACATCCACAGACCTGAGTATCATCTCCAGACTGATAGGACTAATTAATGTTTACATCCACAGACCTGAGTATCATCTACAGACTGATAGGACTAAACCATGTTTACATTCACAGACCTGAGTATCATCTCCAGACTGATAGGACTAAACCATGTTTACATTCACAGACCTGAGTATCATCTCCAGACTGATAGGACTAAACCATGTTTACATCCACAGACCTGAGTATCATCTACAGACTGATAGGACTAATTCATGTTTACATTCACAGACCTGAGTATCATCTACAGACTGATAGGACTAATTCATGTTTACATCCACAGACCTGAGTATCATCTACAGACTGATAGGACTAGTTCATGTTTACATCCACAGACATGAGTATTATCTACAGACTGATAGGACTAATTAATGTTTACATCCACAGACCTGAGTATCATCTCCTGATGGGCCTTCTGTGTGCTCCAGACAACTCTTCACTCTCCGGCTGAAGTCAGCGGTCATCTCTAAAGACGTGCGGTCATCAAACAGAATTCGGACATGTCCATTGGAGTAGGCGGAGAATTTGCCGTGGTTAGGGACACAGCAGTCCTCCAATAGTGTGGTAGGCAGCAGCTCCAGTTTCTTCTCCACATACTAAAACATTACATTATATCTATTCTTATTTAGTCAAAGAAGAGATATTAGTCTGGTGAAATTTATTAGAAAAGGTTGGTGGAGAAAAATTATCATTTGGACAAAGTGAGAATATAAAGTGAGAAAACTGCCATAACAGTTTGCAGACCTCTAAGTGTAGGTATCATTAAGAATTGATATACGTGATTCTGCTTTCAAAACTTTGGCTTGATTTTTGATGAAAACTCAGGATTATCAAGTATACAGTTGAAGGGAAATGATTTCTTTCATTATACTCCATGTAAGGATACCGTTATTATATACAGCACAGACAAAAATCTGCTAAATATGACGGTTATCACAAGCTCTGAATATTGGGCACTTGTTAATGTCTAAAGCAGATAATGTAGATACACTGTACTGAGGTTTATGGAATCTAACATGGGCCTGTTCCATGGACAGATTGGCCAGTCAGTACAGGGCTTACAGAGTCTGTTACACGAGGATGGAGATGTCCTTGGTAAGCGGAACAGACCCATGTTTGATTATTTTTCTCACATACTTGCAAGCTAATGTAAGCTTTTCTGAAAGTTTTTTATCATGATATCTACTATGCTCCTTGGAATCATTAACAACAAGGTTATTTAACGTAAAGTGACGATGTTACGTTGTTGTGAGCAGTGTGATATACCTAGTGTGTGCCAGCTGTCCTCCCCCCCCCCCCCCCCCCCCCCCCCCCCCCCCCTGGATTAGGTCAGTTTTGTTGACACATATACACTTATATTTATATTATAACTGACTAAGTTAACCCTCCTAACTGGATTAGGTTTGTTCTGTGGACACACATACACTTATTGTAACAGTTTCTCATGTAAAACTCAAGATATGTCAAAAACTTTTTCAAGTCTTACTATATGTTCATAGTCAATTTCATGTAAAAGCTGCATGAACACTTAAAAAAGTCCTAATTAGAAACTCTAAGACACATACCTTCCAGCAACAAACATCAGCATTAGTGATCATTTTGTCCTCCTGACCAGCCTGGCTTAGGAACCTGCCCATAAAAAATTAACATGTAAAGCAATACTGACAGGCACTCAATTAAACCATCTAATAATATAATATATATGTACATGTACCATACTTAACCTGTAATACACCCTAGGGGTCAACTCCTACCCGTGTCAGTTTGTGTGTCCCAGTAAGTTGAGAAAAAGTCTGGTGCTGTCATGATTGTGTAGGGCAAGACATTTTACCTTAATTGCTCTGGATGGCATGTGATTGGCCTCTGATCATATGTTGTTCAATGAGGTAGTCACCAACTACTACAAGAAAATTTCACCTCAAAATGACCATTGCTATTCATGGACCAATAAACCCAGTTAACAGAGAGGAGACAACACTGTTACACTGGCTCACTACATTGTCTATAGGGATGGGGTTATTGTCTAGAGGGATGGGGTTATTGTCTATAGGGGTGGGGTTATTGTCTAGAGGGATGGGGTTATTGTCTATAGGGGTGGGTTATTGTCTATAGGGGTGGGGTTATTGTCTATAGGGGTGGGGTTATTGACTATAGGGGTGGGTTATTGTCTATAGGGATGGGGTTATTGTCTATAGAGGGTGGGGTTATTGTCTATAGAGGGTGGGGTTATTGTCTATAGGGATGGGGTTATTGTCTAGAGGGATGGGGTTATTGTCTATAGGGATGGGGTTATTGTCTATAGAGGGTGGGGTTATTGTCTAGAGGGGTGGGGTTATTGTCTAAAGGGGTGGGGTTATTGTCTAGAGGGATGGGGTTATTGTCTATAGGGGTGGGGTTATTGTCTATAGGGGTGGGGTTATTGTCTATAGGGGTGGGGTTATTGTCTATAGGGGTGGGGTTATTGTCTATAGGGATGGGGTTATTGTCTAGAGGGATGGGGTTATTGTCTATAGGGATGGGGTATTGTCTATAGGGGTGGGGTTATTGTCTAGAGGGATGGGGTTATTGTCTAGAGGGGTGGGGTATTGTCTATAGGGGTGGGGTTATTGTCTAGAGGGATGGGGTTATTGTCTAGAGGGGTGCTGTTATTGTGTAGAGGGGTGCTGTTATTGTCTAGAAGGATGGGGTTATTGTCTAAAGGGGTGGGGTTATTGTCTATAGGGGTGGAGTTATTGTCTTAATGGGTGGGGTTATTGTCTAGATGGATGGGCTTATTGTCTAGAGGAGTGGGCCTATTGCAAGAGTTTGATAATGAAACAGAATTATGATATCAACTGGACGATAATAGACATGTCATATAGTTGGGTATATCATTCTGGTAAAACGTACAGTAGATACACTGTATGTACACTGACTGACAATACTAACATCAGTGTATATAATATTGTTTAACTTGTTACATCACATACCAAACTAGTGATATCCTAAACAGTTGTCTCATAAATACTGGTACACGTACAGGGATCTCATTAAGTTGTATGATCATACATCGCTTTATCTACCTGTGAGCCCTCTTGATCAGCTTCTCAATGGAGTAGGCTGCCTTTGGAGGAGTTGGTGGGGCCGATTTCAGGGAATAAGTTCTTTCTTCTACCTGTAAAATAATGACCATATATTAGTTTAAACTGTATTTCCTTCTCAACATATCAGGAAAACCAAACAAAACAAACTTTTTTTGAAAACAGTTTTAGCATTGACGTATTATATCAGAAATAACTGACTGATGATCAAAATATCATGATAATAAGTATTGGGATTATTTTACGGAGATATTAGTTTTAGAAAACACCTGATGTACCTTATCATGACCACGAGGAAGGACATGTTTGAAGAAGTGTCCAGATAGTCCCTGTGAAGTGATAACACTACCGTCGCCCGGGAATATTTCCACAACTTTAGTTGTCGCCAGTCTCACCAACCTACATCAAAAGTGAACCAGATCTTTATCAGGATGTAAACAACTGCCAGGTAATTTTCAGAAATGTCTGTCTGAATGTAAACAACTGCCAGGTAAGTCTCAGAAATGTCTGTCTGAATGTAAACAACTGCCAGGTAAGTCTCAGAAATGTCTGACTGAATGTAAATAACTGCCAGGTTAGTCTGAGAAATGTCTGTCTGAATGTAAACAACTGCCAGATAGTCTCAGAAATATCTGTCTGAATGTAAACAACTGCCAGGTTAGTCTCAGAAATGTCTGACTGAATGTAAACAACTGCCAGGTTAGTCTGAGAAATGTCTGTCTGAATGTAAACAACTGCCAGGTAAGTCTGAGTAATGTCTGTCTGAATGTAAACAACTGCCAGGTAAGTCTGAGAAATGTCTGTCTGAATGTAAACAACTGCCAGGTAAGTCTGAGAAATGTCTGTCTGAATGTAAACAACTGCCAGGTAAGTCTCAGAAATGTCTGTCTGAATGTAAACAACTGCCAGGTAAGTCTGAGAAATGTCTGTCTGAATGTAAATAACTGCCAGGTTAGTCTCAGAAATGTCTGACTGAATGTAAACAACTGCCAGGTAAGTCTCAGAAATGCCTGTCTGAATGTAAACAACTGCCAGGTTAGTCTGAGAAATGTCTGACTGAATGTAAACAACTGCCAGGTAAGTCTCAGAAATGCCTGTCTGAATGTAAACAACTGCCAGGTAAGTCTCAGAAATGTCTGTCTGAATGTAAACAACTGCCAGGTTAGTCTGAGAAATGTCTGACTGAATGTAAACAACTGCCAGGTAAGTCTGAGAAATGTCTGTCTGAATGTAAACAACTGCCAGGTAAGTCTGAGAAATGTCTGACTGAATGTAAACAACTGCCAGGTAAGTCTCAGAAATGTCTGACTGAATGTAAACAACTGATTAACCTAATCTGAGAAATCTTTATCTGGATGTAAATAACAAGGTATCTAATTCAATTTTAATTTTAACGACAGAAAATAGAAACCTCTTTCCGAGTATAAACAACTCATAGATATATAAGCAAAGTAAGTGATGGCTTATATAGATATTCATCCACTCCCTTCATCAATTAAATGAATCTGTTAAGGGTTTATGAGATATCTTGTACACTTTGCTCTGGGAATGTGTATGTGTACAAGAATTATTACAGGAATTTGAAAACTTAGTTGATATATTGTTTATTGCTTTTTCTATGAATAAAGAATCTTTCTTATTTGGTTTATTATCTTCATATGCCAACCCTGTTGATAATGAAATCATTATTATAATTAAATATTATATCTATAAAACAAGATGTTTCAACAAAGCTTTAAATATAACAGCTCTTGTTAATGATATCAAGGATCATTTTACTGTTCAAAAATATATCAACAATGGAAATAATGTACACAAAAGATTGATTTTTGAAAATAATTGGAAGAAATGGATGCCATTATTGGAACTAAACTGAATATTTTCCTTCTGGCAGTGTCGAATCTATGTTCAATTTTGGTAAAGAAGTTTTTGAATTAAATTATTTCATTTTGATATATACATCTCTATTTTTGAATCTCCCTCTCCTAGCTCTCTCCTTCCCTTCTTAACTCTGCCTTTTTTCTTCTTCTTTGTTTTCATGTACAAATTAATTATGTATGTATGCGTGTTTGAAAGTTTGTGTGTGTGTATGTCTGTAAGTGTGAGTGTGTGTACGTATACATGTGATGGTGTGTGCGCATGTGCTGTCTGTATGAACATGATGTTTACACGTAATTTATTAGTGTGAATATGATGTTTGCTTTTCTCCCTTTGCTGTTGTATGCATACAGTATATATTTACATATTTACATATATATATATATACCGTCTTTGTTTTCATGTACAAATTAATTATGTATGTATGAGTATGTTGAAAGTTGGTGTGTGTGTGTATGTTTGTAAGTGAGTGTTTGTGTGCTGGTGTGTGTGCATGTGCTATTTGTATGAACATGATCTTTGTTTACATGTAATTTATTAGTGTCAATAGGATGTTTGCGTTTCTGTCTTTGCTTGTGTATGTACTATGTATACAGTATCATATCTATATACTATATACCGTACTATGTTAATATATCTCTGGATATAAGATTGGATGTGTGTAAATGTATGCAGTATGCAATATGCGTGGGAATTTTATATACATATTTGGTTGATGTATGTGAGAGCAAGCAAATGATATATATAGATAAGGCTTTTGTGTATGTTTGTGTGTGAGTGTGTAAAGGAGTAATTGTATTTTATGTACATTGATGAAAATCTTGAATAAAAAGATAATTACAAAAAAAATATCTTGTACACTTAGTTTTGAATTTTGAAAGTTGTCAAGTGTGACCCTTGACCTTAGACCTTTATCAATGGCAACCAGAATGTAATTGGGTGTAGAACTATATATATACCAACATTATATAAGTGGGGGTATAGAAAACACTCACCTAAACACTACCCCTTCTATGAGAAGCACTTTCAGCTTGCCTTGTTTAAATACAGCTAGATTTCCTTCCAGATCTTTATCATCATCGTACAGGTACTGACCCCCAAGGGAGTGAAGGTGTTTTCCCTCACAGCTTAGAGGTAGGGGTCGTGGAAGGGTTGAAAGGACACACTTCTCTCTCCTAACAGTCCGAGGATCCGACAGCTTCTTTTTCGGATTTGAGCAAAGCTTTACTATAAATAGATGAAATTTAACAGGCATGAAAATGTCGAATAGCTGACAAACATTTCAAAGATGATGTTTACATAATTGATAAGAAATAACGGTTGTCATGTATACGCTTTTTATTAAAAGAGAATGAAGGATGAAATTATAATAAATGTCTGAAGAAGTTTCCTCATCTTGAATAAAACTGTTCTATTCTATTTACCCACAATACATGCTAATTTATTGTTCACCAATTGTTAATTTTCAACAAATCAAATAGAAGATAACCTACAGGCTTTCTGTTCCAGACTATCTCTATTGTCTAGTACAGCTCGGGCTAAATTGACCGGATGACTCCAAACCACAGGGCATTCCTCGCAGGAGTAGTGTCTTGTAACCCAAGAATAATGAGTGCGTGACTCAGGTGTCTCTTCCATAGAACCCCCTTCTCTGTCTCCTGATTGGCTTCCTGGACTGTACTCCTCCCACGAACCGACTTTCCTTTCACCTGATTGGTTCCTTGAAGACGGCTCATCCCATGACCTATTTGCTTCCCTTTCTGATCGACTACTTGGACTAGGTTCATTTGATTTTTTGCCCCAGATAAACTTCCCTTCCTCAAATGTTTTTTGAGTGCTCTCCTCTGTAATTTGTAGTTTAGATCCAGAAACAATTATGGGAGGATTTGAATTGACTTGTGGTATGCCATTTTGGCTATACTTAGGAGAATGTTGACTTCTTTGGGAGTCCTTTGTATTAGATACATCGTGACTAGTTAACGTCTCATCAAGAGCTGAGTCAACATCTTCATTTTTATTTTCTACAGGTGGGTAATCGAGAAATGACCCGTCGTCTTGATGTTGTTCACGTTTATGCTGTTTAAATGCAGCAGCCTTGTTGAGGACACACTGCTGTGACCTTGCCCCTTGGGTGTCAGTTTGAGCATAAGTGGGCGTGGAATACCGGCGATACTCCTCCTCCGTACAGGGGGAAGATTTCTCACTACGTAGTCCACTCACAAGACTGATTGGCGATATGCTGAGGTCTTCTGTCAGTCTATGCTGAAGGTCATCGGAGAGAGGACTGCTACTGTCTCCTTCCAAAGAATCTTTATTTCTTTTTAGTATCGCATGACCTTCATTTGACCTTGAACTACCACTATTTTTCATGTCATCATTATGTTTCGCTGTTATCAAATTGGTTTTCTGTACATGATGGTCATCTGTCCTTGCTGTAGCTGAGTTCCTTACCATCTCACCCGAGATATTCCTTATATTTTGACTTGTCCCCGCTCTATTAGAGTTTATCACATTTCTATTTCCCAAGCTCCCATTGCCGGGAGGGGCATTACATTCTTCATCTGATGGTATAAACCTTTCATGTCTAGAATCAATTTCTGTTGGTATACGATTTGTAGTAGATATCATGCTTTTGGCCTTGAACTTGTGTCTGACCTTCACCTTGGTTTTATCCTGACTAACCTTTGAGAGGTAGCAGACAGTGAAATCTTGTTTGTGTGTGGAGAGCACCATACTCGCATGCTCATCCTCAGATATTAACCGGACACTACCATCAGGTAGGTACTCGTATGTAGCTTTCTCAAGTGTCTGGGGCCAGGCAACATCCCTTATGTCTGCGTACAAGGACTGCAAATAAGTTTGTTAGATTGAAATGAATTGTTGGCCAAGTGAATGATGTCACGGAATAAGTCTGTTAAACATTAGAAGTATTCTGTTACTTCATGCTAAAAAGTTCATATTGATCTTATCTCTGGGGTCTACAAACAATGGACAGGTGTGTCAGTTTGATGCCATCTCTTGGGTCTACAAACAACGGACAGGTGTGTCAGTTTGATGTTATCTCTTGGGTCTACAAACAATGGACAGGTGTGTCAGTTTGATGTTATCTCTGGGGTCTACAAACAATGGACAGGTGTGTCAGTTTGATGTTATCTCTGGGGTCTACAAACAATGGACAGGTGTGTCAGTTTGATGTTATCTCTGGGGTCTATAAACAATGGACAGGTGTGTCAGTTTGATGTTATCTCTGGGGTCTACAAACAATGGACAGGTGTGACAGTTTGATGTTATCTCATGGGTCTATAAACAATAGACAGATGCGTCAGTTTGATGTTATCTCTGGGGTCTACAAACAATGGACAGGTGTGTCAGTTTGATGTTATCTCTGGGGTCTATAAACAATGGACAGGTGTGTCAGTTTGATGCTATCTCTGGGGTCTACAAACAATGGACAGGTGTGACAGTTTGATGTTATCTCTGGGGTCTATAAACAATAGATAGGTGCGTCAGTTTGATGTTATCTCTGGGGTCTATAAACAATGGACAGGTGTGTCAGTTTGATGCTATCTCTGGGGTCTGTGTGTGTCAGTTTGATGTCTACAAACAATAGACAGGTGGTCTACAAACAATGGACAGGTGTGTCAGTTTGATGTTATCCTTGGGGTCTACAAACAATGGACAGGTGTGTCAGTTTGATGTTATCTCAGGGGTCTACAAATTAAACAATTGATAGGTGTGTCAGTTTGATGCTATCTCTGGGGTCTACAAATTAAACAATGGACAGGTGTGTCAGTTTGATGCTACCTCTGGGGTCTACAAACAATGGACAGGTGTGTCAGTTTGATGTTTACAAACAATAGACAGGTGTGTCAGTTTGATTGTTATACAGGTCCATTTTAGTGGAGTGTATATGTGATCAACTTACCATTTCAAACAAGATTTTAGTTATATCATTGTATTGCAGAGCAAAACTGACACAAGATATTGTACAACACTTTGTTTATGATACAACAGTCTTACTGTTATATAGAGTATTTGGTGAGAAAATAAATTGACACCACATTCAAATTCTACACAAGGCCAAAAATACTGTAAGCCAATTTTCTTTCTTTCCTTTTACTTGTTATAATTATTTACTTATAAAAAATTTAGTGATAATACATGAAATTAAAAAGATTAAATTTCCACATTTCATACAGCCTGATAAAACTTGACTACATAGTCACAAAATTTTCGCCTGAGCTTGCCATACAAGATCACTGTGATAATGCTAGTACATACCACTAGCTGGTCTTGTAGAAGGAGGTCTGGGCATACATATGGCCGCTCTGCAAACCTGTTTCTGAAGTCGATTGCTTCTAAGACTTTTTGTCTGTAGTCACTTGTCACAAACTGACAGCGCTGACTTATCACCTTCATACCTGTATAAATCAGAAACTTCGTGTCAAGAATTCCCTATTATAATCTCATTGTAGGCAGATCAAGAGATAGTAAAAATTTTAGTAATTGAAGGAATTTCCTGATATTCTGTTATACTTATGGAAAATTTTAATTTCCTTAAGGAATATTGATGAAACTGGCCCTTGTGTCTAGCACATGATCCACCAAATTGAACCCCTTTAGGCAATTCTTACCCTGCAGTGTATTATAGTGATTATATGTACTCTATTTGTCCTATATTTTCCATAATCATAAACAATGACATATATATTAATTTAACATAAATAAATATAATTTCATCAATGGGGATCAATATTCAGCTTTGATCCTCTGATTACCGTGAGCTGGGTGGATAGTCTCCCCTGGACTTTGGTGATGTACAAAGGTAGAGCCACACGGAGACATCTTGAGACAGGATCCATCGGAGTACCTGACCTCAATAGCATCATTAGTATATAGAACCATGAGGACTGGGACTACAGGCATGGTGTTTGTACAGTCTCACTGTCAGTCTAGTGTTCGTACAGTCTCACTGTCAGTCAGGTGTTTGTACAGCCTCACTGTCAGTCTACATCAGTATATCCCTGTGGTACAATCTCACTGTCAGTCTACATCAGTATATCCCTGTGGTACAATCTCACTGTCAGTCTACATCAGTATATCCCTGTGGTACAATCTCACTGTCAGTCTACATCAGTATATCCCTGTGGTACAGCCTCACTGTCAGTCTACATCAGTATATCCCTGTGGTACAATCTCACTGTCAGTCTACATCTCCATGTGGTACAATCTCACTGTCAGTCTACATCAGTATATCCCTGTGGTACAATCTCACTGTCAGTCTACATCAGTATATCCCTGTGGTACAATCTCACTGTCAGTCTACATCAGTATATCCCTGTGGTACAATCTCACTGTCAGTCTACATCAGTATGTCCCTAGGCCTGTGGACTGGGACCAGGCAGGCATGGTGTATGTGCAGTCTCACTGTCAGTCTACATCATGTGGATTGGGACCACACAAATTAAAGATGTTTCCCTACCATGGTCTGCATCCCCATCTTTTTACCTGTAAAATATCACATTATAGAAGACTGTCTTAATTTTGAATCATTTGTTGAAATTCAAGATCAACTAGGACCAAGGGGAGTATATACGAGGTTTCTCATGAAATAATACAGCAATCATACAACATTTTTTTATGGACAGACAGACAGATGGACAGAAGCAGAGACAAATTACGGGCTATTTGAATATAGGCCGCCATCCAATTGATGATGGTGGGCTAAAAATGGACATTCTGTAAGACAGCACTGTGGCATTGTCCAACCAGGGAACAAGCTACAGTTAGAAAGTTTTATTTTCACTTCATTAAATACATCAATAACTATTTTTAACAAAACGTTTCCTTAATTGGTGTGGATATCATACACATATGACCCTTAGCATTCTAGTCATTCATACCGTAAACATTTCCTTGCCTTTGGCAATATATACTAGTTTAGCAGTTAGTTACATCATAACGATATCATTTATTATCTCTACCCCTGCTTCTGAAGCATCACACACAGACACGGTATATGGTCGATACATATTGACAACAACAATAGTAGTAACATGGCTATTTGTTAGTCATAAAGCAATACATTTTAACACAATCAGAACCACAATGTACAGTCAGATCTAGAAGAAATGATAAAGTGTACAGTAACGTATCCGTCAAAACTGGTAACGCTTAGTCTAATATTCAGAGAATCGAAATCGTTTCATGATCTATCACAGTCTAGCATTGGTTATAACGAATGCTCATTTTCCTTCGAAATATTCGAGTGTTACCACTTAGGATGACATACTATATAGTCTGTACACTAATCGTCGAAATGTAAACAAGTTCATGCCTTCCGCCTTCGGCCATCTTGAAATCTGATTGAGCGTGTCTGAACTTGATCGGCCAATCAGAAAAGTTTATTTTGTGACAAAGGGAAATAACTCTTACAGTCTTAGAAGTACCTATGCAAGATTTCAAACCATTTATAGCGATAAATAAATTAATAGATATATCGATAGATAGATTTCTTTAGCTAAATAAATAAAAACAACAGCAGGACTCCAAGTACCATTACATTATGTAAAACTCAAACGACATGGAAATTATGATTAAATGGTTTTTTTATTATTATTATCCAAGTCAGTAGGTTTAGATAAATGGTGGAGGGAATGCCTATACCTCCTGATGAACACCTAAAAAACAACGACCAAAAAGAACCATCTAAGCTAACTATTTCGATAATTACATCACATCAAATATTGTTGAAAAAGTCAACCAAAATATAAAGCCTCACGCAGTGTCTGCACACAACTGGACTGGAACCACTTGGAGGATTACAAACGAACTTTGGTGCAATAAATGTAAAAGAAAATATACAAATGCTGCACCCTAAATTATCTGAACATTGTTTGAAACTACAAATGCGCAATTTCGCTTCCATCCATTGCGTGTCAAATTTTGTATAGATTTAAATCAATCGTGATGTTATGAAATTAAAATACAAATTTCAAAAAGTGTAATTCTTTTACATTATTTAGGTTTTTTTTCTGTGGTATATAATCTCATGCGCTTTATCGCTATTAAATATATAAAAAAAATGTTACACTAGATCTCATACTTTTTGGGGACGATACATTATCCATAAATGAAAACAAGATTGTCTTTGAAGCAGTTCAGAACTATATTTTGAAAACTAACAGATTTTCAACTGTTGAATAATATGTCATTGATCAGTACAAGTTAAAACAAAACCCAAAAATACCCCTCTTTACTCCTTTCCTTCCTCTCTTCCACCTTAATTTTCTCCCTTCCATTATATCTTAGTGTTCTCTGTCATCCTGTTTAAACTGTCCCAATTGTATGGTTTTCACTGTTAAATGCATTGTTGACTTAATTATGCTGTCCGTTTTTCAATTCCTTATTTATTTATAGGTGATAGATTTATATAAGTGTCTTAGACACTTGTTTCTATTTTCCTTTAATTTAGTATTGTATGCAATGTAATGTACTTAAGATATTTGAATAAAATAAGGTTTAAACTAAATATAAAAATAAAGAAAAATACTAAAAGAAAAAAGGGGAAGTAACTTATCCTACACAGAGATCTATTATAGATATTGATGAAGGTCTCATTCTTACAGGGACGTATTTGCCAGGTTTGTGTGACATAAATATTAAAAAGACACTGCTAGTTTGAATTTCCGTCGCATTGCTTTCTGTAGATTTGTTGTTTTTCTGACCTCTTTTGTGTCGCACGGTGCGATCTCAAGATACTTAACGGGTGGTAGTTATGTATAAGCTGTGTGTACGTAGGTTTTGAAGCAGAAACCAACGAAAGACCAAATCTATAAGTTTCTTGCACAGCATGTTTCCTTTTACATGTTTTAAGAACTTATGTTACACGACGTAAATCATATCGGGTAAGGATTCGTCCCACTACATACACATCTCCAAAGAAATGTGATTCCCTACAATGCATAGGAGGTTTCCTTTTGGGAAAGTGGGATATAGTCCTCACTAGCTGCGATAACGTAGCTCTGGACGACGGACGAACAATTTCTGACAGATGGTCGTCGTCAGAAGGCTGGGTATGAATATCCGTTCTAAGTCCTCACTAGCTCCAAAGAGTGATTTTGTCTCTCAATACGCACGATGTCCTCTGGTTCTTTTCTAAATGCCGTGACGAATAATTCATTTTTGTCGGTAATTTAGATTTCCTTCTCTATCCTGAATGCTTGTATCATGTCAATTGTGTTCCGTTGTGTGGTATCGCAGTGATTTTACCCCGTGTTGGTACCCATTCTTTGAGAATTTTCTAAAGCTAATTGATTTACGATGCCTTTTTTTTTTTTTTACATATTCAACGTCTGACCTAATTACTACATGTAGTCCTTTATAAATTGCCAAAAACATTTCCCTGTCCATATAATAGTGAAAGATTCGGAGTAGCGACCCAGGCGATTGGTTTGGCCTGGCCACACTCACAGCGATGACCTTGGTAAGTTTGTAAGTTGTAATGAATTAATGGTGTCAATCTTCTGACATTGTGTTTTAACCGTAGATGACGTTGATGTAGTTTATCAGGCGCAAACAAAATTCGATACCTTGATAATTTACTGACGTGGCCAGTTTCTGGATCAATAGAAACAAATTCGGTTATATTGTTTAAGCATATTTGCTTTCCACTTGTTATGTGGTATTGTTTATCCAGCTCCCATTTCACTGATCATTTTGGTTTCAGATTTTACTTATTTCCAAAAACTTATTTCTTGACCTCATCAGTAATCTTCCTTTTAATATATCATTTTTTGCCGTTTTCCTCTGATTGCATGTATTGGTACCATTTCTGTTTCTTGATGATCTCGATAGCGTCGTGTCGTTGGTGTAACTATTGTCTTTGTTTTCTATCCGAATTAAGTTCTTCGGCACATGTCTTCTGTCATCCTCATTAAAGTTATTTTTGAAAGGTAACATACTTTCTCAGTAGATTTTTTTTTATTCAAACACGTCCTCCTATTTTATGGATTTTCGCTTTCCTCGCGTGCCATTACAATCTCTATAATACCTGTAGGATCAGACTCTGCAACCTTTCGGTCTTCTCGCGTGCCATTATAATCTCTATAGTACCTGTAGGATCAGACTTTGGAACCTTTCGGTCTTCTCGCGTGCCATTATAATCTCTATAGTAGCTGTACATGTAGGTCAAGTCTTTGAGAGTAAAATAACATAATTGTTTATATTTTTCGTTGTTTTTAAACCAGGGCCTGCATTCGTGAAACCCAACTCATGCTCTCAGGCTCAAATATTGTTGAAGATAACTTTTTTTTTTAAAGTTTTCAATAGTTTGAAGAAATTTCGGAAAACTTTCAGTGGGATATCATTTTCGATTATTCATGTAAACATATTTTTATTGCTTCAAATATAAGCATGAGGATTGGGAACAAGCTATACAACTTATTAAAGCCCTCTCCTCCAAACATTGTTACAACAATGTGACACAAACAATGGACATTTACATTAATTTTACGATTGACAAATTAGAAAAGGAAGACTAAAGTGGGAAAGTGAATGGAAAACAGATAATTATACAATAATTAATTTATGTCTAACAAATATATTTGATTTACACACAATAACATAATATCTGCCTGGAACAAACTAACTACATATGCACGCTCCTTCACCTTATCATTGACCTTTTATGCTCATTCCTTAATCGTTCTCCTTTTGATAATCAAGCACCTGATAGGTAACGTTTCATTATGCCAGACAGAAAAATATTTACAGAACATATCAAAATAATAGAGGACATTTTATACATAAATATCAATTCGTAACGTTCCAGAAAGGGTAGTGGTAGAATTGGGTATAGGGAATTAATAGAAAGACAGGAATATAGGAGATGGAATACTAAGAGTATTTGTATGATATAATGTATTTAAAATAGTCTCATAGTCTCACCTATTCTGCAAGGGATATATTTAAAATCTGTTACTAGCATGAATGAATTCTTGGACACTTTCAAAAATAATTTTTTTTTGATATGTTCCGGTTTCAGATAGAAATGCCCATACAGGAGAGTATCCAGTTGTAATGGTTGATAATGATTCAACTTTATTAACATATCGTTCCTTATATTATTATACATAGGACATTCTAATAAAAAAAATGATACGAGTTTTCACATGGATAACCACAGGCACATGATGGTGAATCAGTTCAATTGACACGATATAGATAATTATTTAATGCACTGCAATTCTGCAATTATGCCTTAATTTAGTAAGAAGAATATTCAGATAACGAGTTCCACAATCAAAATATAAAAGGGGGGGGGGGGGGGGGGGGGGGGTCGTTTTCTGTATGTATATGTTTTTAAAAGTATTCAGAGATGGCTGGTTTCTGTCAGTTTCCGATTCCGAGAGGTTGTTCCAAAGTCTAGTCGTAGCTGGTATAAAAGATAATCGAGTATTTGTTTAACTATAAAAGAGGATAATATAGTTGCTATTATTTCTCAATGAACATGGATTTCTTTCACCAACTAAACCAGGTAATAAATTATAGAGGTATGGATGAGTCATTTTATTATGCATTTTATAAAATAAACTAAGTGTTCTTCTTTCTCGCCGACTTTTTAAAGTTTCCCAACCAGTTTCATGATAAAGTGATTGTTTACTAGCATATCGAGGCAGTCCTGTAACGATTCTAGTATTATTCATGATTTAAGTGAGCTTATAGAAAGTTAGTTTGAACACGTATTTGATGTTTGAGCATGAAACCTGTTTCCTATGACCCGTTTTGATCATTTCCTCATGATTTGCTCCATGTATTCCTCTAGTGAACGCCATGGAGATTGAGAAGGTTTGGGTCGATTACCTTTGTGTGTTGTTAGACAATTTTGAGTGTTTAGATATTGGTTAAGCTAAAATCTTGTTACAATGGATCTTAGAAAACATCCTTCTGGTGAGTTTTGCTTTTAAGCTAACAGATCAGAGATTGATTGACATTACTAAGCAAAACATACCAGCAAATGTGGCTTGTTCATCTAAATGTTTCTCATATTAATACATGTATTTACAAAGTGTAATTATTATTAATTGCTGTGTTCAGTTCTGTCTACATAAACCTTAACCAAATTTACATTGTCAACTCATAAACTATGTATAGAAACTGGTAGACATCATGTGATTTGAGAGACATAGAGGATGACTCCCACGTTATTTTGATATGTCTATTTTAAGTGTATTATTGAAAACCATCTGGTTTTTTTTTTATTGATTCAACTTAAACATAATGGCAGAGAGTTGTCCAATGTACATGTAGGTAAATATCCATATCTAGCATAAAGACAGTGATTGGTAACTGTATAATATGAATGAAGCGTATGTCTATAGTTAATTACGGTAGATTATTTAACGTGTTCAATGCTACATGTAAATGTAATGTTATCTGTTTATAATTGATTATGTTAATATGTTCTACACAGCCAATGTTTCTTCACCTGAAATTCACGTGAAGACATTTTGCCTGTGTAATGTTCAATACAAGTGTAATGTTGTCTGTATATAAATAATTATGTTGATATGTATAATGTTCAGTGTAATGCTATCTGTTTATAATTAATTATGTTAATATGTTACAATGTTCAATGTGAATGTAATATGTGATCTGTTTATAATTATGTTAATATGTTACACTGTTCAATGTGAATGTAATATATCTGTTTATGATTAATTATGTTAATATGTTACAATGTTCAATTTAATTGTAATATGTTATCTGTTTATAATTGATCATGTTAATATTCACTGCGGCATACTCTCGTATGTAACTCTCCTATCTACATTGTATCTTTCGCATTATCCGTTCTGAACGTTACAATGTTACATTTTGTATTTATATACCACGTAGACCTTACAAACCTAAGGACATTCAGTTAATAAATAATCTGAATCTAGGGCTGCGTACACATTTTAATACAATAATCACGACCCGCATTTAATGTTTAAAATTAGCTAAGAAAACACGGATTATGTTATTTAACAAGTTTACCTCTCGGCTTTGACACTTATCAACATAACCAATTTACTAACAAGATTACTATTAAGTGTATATTATTAGATTATGTAACGATATCAAAACAAGTGTATGATGTCTTAATGCTCATTGTATTGACTGTAGGTTTAACATATCTACCTCGTTAAGTTTGAATACATATGTCTGGCGACAATATGATGTTATAATCCGCAGTGTCCTGTAAATGAATAGAACAATAATGTAACCATGTAGGCATGTAGACCTACTAATATAGACGAATGTAGTAAAATTATTTGTAATGCGTCTGAAGATTTAAGATGGAGATCAGTGTTTCCATGTTCATTATCTATACAGTTTTGTATTAGTTTTATGACCACTGAAAAGAAGTTTCGGTGCAATATAAGTCCATGATATACTGCAACAGTCGAAAGTGACATAATCACTCAAGACATATCAGTTAAGATAATTTTGTTTAAAGAGGGTTCGTTGAATAAGACACTTAATAGACACGGATATTATCGAGTATTTTATTAATTATGGGCAGTATTTAAAACAAAAACTTTACTCGAATTAATTACTACTTTTGATAATTTAATACGTTTTACACTGATTTTACCTGATCGTCTGTTTGATTATGTATCCATTATCTATCATTGTAAACTTTATTCTGCATGAGGCTGATTATCATTATAACGTGTTCAGAACAAAAGTTAAATCGGTAACATTTTTCTACGACGTGTGATTTCTTTTAGATTCCTGTTTATATAAAGTATGCATGTTCGATTGGATAATATTGTTCTTAAAATGCGAAAAATCAACTAGGCAAATCTTCACACATTGTAAACTGTATGAATACACATTGGAAAGGTTTGTGATAATTTCTATGACGTAAGCACGGATTGTAATACTCCAACCGTAACGTGTCACAGTGAATGAACTGAACAACTAAACTGAACCGTGCGTGGTACACCCCACTGTTGGAAGGTGGTAATGAATCACTGAGAGGGAAAACCACTGAGGCGGTTTGTGTGAGAGCCCGGATGTGTATCACACACACGTACAACTTGTAAGATAAAAACAGCACACGTGATTCACAGTGAAATATACACGAAGTATTACATGTACAGAGATAAACTTTCCTATTCTATACGACAAAGACAGGATTTAAACCGACGGTAAGTACACAATGTCGTTATAACGTGTGATTGTGGTTGTTGTTTAATATGTAACTGTGTGGTATTGTTTGTGATATCCTGTGTATATTATGTCTGGCTTATCTGCTTCTGTTTACATGTATTTATTATGATAGCTATTTAGCTGGAAAATGGCCCCATATGTAACTTCATTACACAGATGTGGACTGCCGAGTTGTTTATATACCGAGATATATATATATATATACATGTACTGTGGCTATATACAAGTTTAATTGCAATAAATCTCCTATCCTAGCTGATGTATTTGTGACGCCTGTATCTACAGTAAATTGAAATCTTGTGTTCCACTGTCAAACTAGGCATGTGTTTATTTTGATTTTACGAAATTTTATTGTATATCCTCTTATTTAAAAAAAAAAGAAAGATAAATTGCGTTTTGCTGACATTGTTTGTAAAACTCTCCATTGACATGTACGTGCTATCTTATATTTATCACGTCCTATAGAGTTTGGACAAAGCCAACAGTTTTTCATAACACTTTATGTTTGTTTCTGTAATAACACTTGATGTTTGTTTCTGTATATTTGTGGTTGTTTACAGCCTATATTCAGAGTACAGACATTACTTTGTATATATATTTCTGAATACGTGTTTGGAAGTTCAGGTACAAACATACTATATTTACCATGGCCATACCTGAGAACACGAAGCCCTATATAGATTGGACGAGTTATACATAGCCAGGTAAATCCCACCCCAGACGATAGGAGACGGGGTACCAGAGCTTTATAACTAAATCCTACAGACAAATCGACAGCTATATCTATCACAAACGTCCGAAACACTCCCATGTCCCATGTCTTATTCAGAGTGTAAGATACTTGCTCAGTTTTATAATCTATTTAAACTCTTCAACTTCTGCTTTGTATAGCGATTATGTCATAGTCATGTCAACAATGTAAGATGGAAACTACGATATGCTTTCCCGTTGTTGTCTACATTATGACGACAATGTTTACGCAAGCCGAGGTAATTAGTTTTATCGTCTGTTGTGTAACAAATATAATTCAAATGATTTTCTAACATTACATGAATCTAAATGTCAGTTCACAGTAAGATTCACGTAAGTATATACAGAGACTTATATACTAAATATAGGTCTCTGGTATATATGACGTTCCTTGTTGACTCGTGTTAAGTCTATAACCATTATCATTATATTCCATCATATATTTGCTTTGTTAATTAGACTGGAGACATACACATATCTAGTTGCATACATTGATTTTGTCTACTTTAGAATATCTTTTTCTTACGTTATGTACATATTATTTCTTTTTCTTATATTCCGCCATGTAAAACAATTTTGAGGAATAAAAAAATGAAGGAAAAGACACAAATAAATATAGCGGTAGATACAGTCATGTGACGAATATTATCTGTATAATCTGTAATACCACGGAATTCCGGAATTATAATAGTTGTACTAGATGTGTAATACCATGGAATTACGAAATTTTAATAGTGATACTGTATAATGATGTTACTTAGATTATACTGTACATGTAAATGACGTAATGTGTTCACATAAAATTAATTTATTGCGAAACATTGAGAAATAGACAACAGAAATTATACAAATATATACGATATATCCACGTACACAAACTGTCTGTTTGATTTAATTAACCATCTGTATTCAAATTGACCCAATTAATATGTACAACTAATTTCAAAGATTTATCAATGCTGAATAATATATATATATGAAGCTACATAACTATGGAAAAATATGATTCAATGTATATTGTCTAATTTTGATTTGTCCATTCTCTACACAATTTATTTGGTCTGCTCTATACTGCTATCATGCAGTGCCCGTCAACATGTTTGTACTGATAAGATGTAAAGCTCAAGGTTAACAAACAAATTATAATTAGGCGCACGTATTCAGAGAAAGATTGAACTTGGATGACATATCTGAGTAACTTCATCCTTAGGATTGTACTGTTATATATACGTGACAGACATACGGTCTGATATCATCAGACTCTGTTATGTTTTGACTTGTTAAGTGTATCACGAACCACTACACCGGTCAAAAGAGAAGTGTCTAGGTTTAAAGCCCGATGTCGTGTAATGTATGGAGAAGGGGTGAGGGCGGTGACTGTAGGGATTTATGTTGATAGTGTAAAGGTTATCCGTAATGTGATAAGCCTCGGAGAAAGGGAGTAACTTTTTTTGTCTAGTTTTTATTTTCCCTACCAAGGGAGACTCTTCAATAGTACGATACTATGTATCGAGTTACTAGTAGATAACGAGATGGCCCTATTGGGTACGTACGTACAAATGAAACCAAAAATGCACTCCGTTTCTAGGCAGCATATCACATTGTATTTTTGACAAAACTCGTTTGTATTTTAAGTTCCAAACAAGGTCAGTATGTACACTTGTATAGAGACATAGCTGAAATATGGCAAGATGTCCTTCATGGAGCAATGTTGATCCTATTATATGTTTATAAAATGTACATAAGATATCTAATAAAGTATATAAGATATCTAATAAAGTATATAAGATATCTCACAAAATGAATAAGATATTTCATAAAGTGTATAAGATATCTCCTAAAGTGTATAGGATATCTCCTAAAGTGTATAGGATATCTCATAAAGTGTATTAAGATATCTCATAAAGTGTATAAGATATCTAATAAAGTATATAAGATATCTCACAAAATGAATAAGATATCTCCTAAAGTGTATAGGATATCTCCTAAAGTGTATAGGATATCTCCTAAAGTGTATAAGATATCTCATAAAGTGTATAAGATATCTCATAAAGTGTATAAGATATCTCCTAAAGTGTATTAAGATATCTCCTAAAGTGTATAAGATATATCATAAAGTGTATAAGATATCTCATAAAGTATATAAGATATCTCATAAAGTATATAAGATATCTCATAAAGTGTATAAGATATCTCATAAAGTATATAAGATATCTCCTAAAGTGTATAAGATATCTCATAAAGTGTATAGGATATCTCATAAAGTGTATAAGATATCTCCTAAAGTGTATAAGATATCTCCTAAAGTGTATAGGATATCTCATAAAGTGTATTAAGATATCTCCTAAAGTGTATAAGATATCTCATAAAGTGTATAGGATATCTCATAAAGTGTATAGGATATCTCATAAAGTGTATAGGATATCTCATAAAGTGTCTAAGATATCTCATAAAGTATATAGGATATCTCATAAAGTGTATAAGATATCTCCTAAAGTGTATAAGATATCTCATAAAGTGTATAAGATATCTCATAAAGTATATAAGATATCTCATAAAGTGTATAGGATATCTCATAAAGTGTATAGGATATCTCCTAAAGTGTATAGGATATCTCATAAAGTGTATAGGATATCTCCTAAAGTGTATAAGATATCTCCTAAAGTGTATAGGATATCTCATAAAGTGTATAAGATATCTCCTTAAGTGTATTAAGATATCTCCTAAAGTGTATAAGATATCTCATAAAGTGTATAAGATATCTCCTTAAGTGTATAAGATATCTCATAAAGTGTATAGGATATCTCCTAAAGTGTATAAGATATCTCATAAAGTGTATTAAGATATCTCCTAAAGTGTATTAAGATATCTCCTAAAGTGTATTAAGATATCTTCTAAAGTGCATTAAGATATCTCATAAAGTGTATAGGATATCTCATAAAGTGTATAAGATATCTCCTAAAGTGTATAGGATATCTCATAAAGTGTATAAGATATCTCCTAAAGTGTATTAAGATATCTCATAAAGTGTATAAGATATCTCATAAAGTGTATTAAGATATCTCCTAAAGTGTATTAAGATATCTCCTAAAGTGTATTAAGATATCTTCTAAAGTGCATTAAGATATCTCATAAAGTGTATAGGATATCTCATAAAGTGTATAAGATATCTCCTAAAGTGTATAGGATATCTCATAAAGTGTATAAGATATCTCCTAAAGTGTATTAAGATATCTCATAAAGTGTATAAGATATCTCCTAAAGTGTATTAAGATATCTCCTAAAGTGTATTAAGATATCTTCTAAAGTGCATTAAGATATCTCATAAAGTGTATAAGATATCTCATAAAGTGTATAAGATATCTCCTAAAGTGTATTAAGATATCTCATAAAGTGTATAAGATATCTCCTAAAGTGTATTAAGATATCTCATAAAGTGTATAAGATATCTTCTAAAGTGCATTAAGATATCTCATAAAGTGTATAAGATATCTCATAAAGTGTATAAGATATCTCCTAAAGTGTATTAAGATATCTCATAAAGTGTATAAGATATCTTCTAAAGTGCATTAAGATATCTCATAAAGTGTATAAGATATCTCATAAAGTGTATAAGATATCTCCTAAAGTGTATAGGATATCTCCTAAAGTGTATAAGATATTTCATAGAGTATACATACAGTAAGATATAAGAGTTTGCCAACTGGGTCAACATTGCTCCATGAATAAATGCTAACTTGGTTTACCATACTGAATGGACAAACAAATGCCCCTATTTCATCCCATAGACAATTCCAAGCATACATTTTGTAACGGCATGCTTGTTTTATGCAAAATAGCTGTACAAGTTCTCCTCAAACATGCACTTTTCGCACTTTTTGTCAAAATTGCCAAATAGTATAGAAAAATACCGTTAATCTCAGGCAGAACTACGTACAATGCCAACCCGATAGGTGATCATGTCGGGAACGCCAGTCAACATGTCCTGTCGTGTGTGCTAGTTAATGCCCCGTGTTGTATAGCGTTTCGTTTTCCTTATTATGCTGATTATTAATCTTGTTCTATTTCAAAATTGTCATATTGAAACGAGATTTTAATTGTACATAAATCTGATATAGTATATGAAACATCATAATTATATGAAATATCACATAAAATATTTCATAATGTACAATTTGATGGAAAAAGAGATCGACATTGCTGGTAGAATAAATAATCAGTTTGCTTACGATATCTTTGATTATTGTATTATGACGATGAGTGAATATTGGTATTTGGTAAAGATATGGTAAGCCGTTGTTGAAAAAGAGGCATTTTATTTGATATTATTAGACGATAATTAATTTATGAGAATAAATGAATTATTACTACAGTATTAAACAGTTAATCAAATGATTAACAATTCATTTATTATTTAACCATTCGTTTATTGATAAGAATAATTCAGTTATAAATATTACAAAAGAAATGACTTATTGATATTATGAAATGATTCATTATTAAAAAAAATGATTTATCAATATTAATAAATGTTTTTTTCCCCCACAACGGCTTGCGAAAAAGTCGGGTAAATTCTAATTGTCTGAGTTTATAAATTATAAGCAGGTGCATCGACAAGTAGCTTACAACAGTGAGAGTTTATAAGTTATATAACGCAAGTTAAAGGGCCGTTCAGAACTAAGATGCTAAAACGTGATAGGTCATGATGTCGGAACGCTAGTCAAATTGTCATGTCACGTGCGATAGCGATCTCTGAATTTTAATGGTCACTTTGCCGTATTTTACGGACGTAATTGCCCCAAGGAACCACTTGTACAGATACGTATGTTAATTGTTACGTATCTAATAAAACAACACCTGTGGACATACATATAGATATACGATACGTATGTTTATTGTTATATATCATAGCTCCGACCAGTACCTATCTCACAGTGGCATCGTTCTGTCAATATGTCCGGGGTTAGATGTTCCAACTATATCCATATATATATATACAATGATACAGTATATACTTGGAGATTACAAGTCAGATGATTCCATAAGGAGTCTCATTTTTGTATAATATTATAATTAGCTCACCTGGTCCGAAGGACCAAGGTGAGCTTATGCCATACCGTTGCGTCCGTCGTCCGTCCGTCCGTCGTCCGTCGTCCGTCAACAATTGACTTCTTCTTCATAACCACTGATCAGAATTTGACGAAATTTTGTCAGAAGCATCCCTATGGGGTGTGGACTCAAAATTGTACAAATGGTGGGGCTGACCCCCCAGGGGTCTGAGGGGCGGGGCCAAAAGGGGTCAATTTGGCTATATTAATATAAACGACTTCTTCTCTGAAACCAAGCAAAGGATATCGCTCCTATTTGCCTGGTAGCATCACTATGGGATGAGGATTCAAAATTGTACAAATGGTGGGGCTGACCCCCTGGGGGCCTGAGGGCGGGGCCAAAATGGGTCAATATACCTATATTTATATCAACGACTTCTTCTCTGAAACCAAGCAATGGATATTGCTCATATTTGCCTGGTAGCATCACTATGAGATGGGGATTCAAAATTGTACAAATGGTGAGGCTGACCCCACGGGGGCCTGAGGGGCGGGGCCAAATGTGGTCAATTGGGCTATATTGATATAAACGACTTCTCCTCTGAAACCGAGCAATGGATATTGCTCATATTTGCCTGGTAGCATCAGTATGGGGTGGGGATTCAAAATTGTACAAATGGTAAGGCTGACCCCACGGGGGCCTGAGGGGCGGGGCCAAGAAGGGTCAATTTGGCTATATTGATATGAACAACTTCTCCTCTGAAATCAAGCAATAGATATTGCTCGTATTTGACTGTGAGCATCCCTTTGGGGCCAGGATTCAAAATTGTACAAATGGTGGGGCCGACCTACCTGGGGCCTGAGGGGCGGGGCCAAAAGGGGTCAATTTGGCTAAATTGATATAAACAACTTCTTCTCTGAAACTAAGCTATGGATATCGCTCATATTTGCCTGCTTCAACCCCCGGGGTAGGGATTCAAAACTGTATAAATGACAGAGCTGACCCCCGGGGAGCTAAGAGGCGGGGCCAAAAGGGGTCATTTTGGCAGAATTGATATAAACAACTTCTTCTCTGAAACTAAGCAATGGATATATCACTCACATTTGTATGGTAGCATGGTCATGGGGTGGGGATTCAAAATTGTACAAATTTTGGGGCTGACCCCCCCACCAAGGGGACTTAGGGGTGGGGCCAAAAAGGGTCAATTTGGCTAAATTGATATGAACAACTTCTATGAAACAGCTCATATTTGACTGGTAGCATCCTTTTGGTTAGGGATTCAAAATTTTATAAAGGAAGGAACTGACCCCAGGGTGCAGAGGGCGGGGTCAAAAGGGGTCAGTTGGTTTAAACAACTTCTTTTCTGAAACTAAGCAATGGATATCGCTCACATTTGTGTGGTAGCATCTGGGGTTGCGCCAAAAGTCAATTTCATTTCATGGATTAATGCATTTTTGGCATAAAAACCTCACGTACCCATATAAAATGCCTATGATATATATTGACATAGCAATACCAGTGACAATATACTTAATCATCATTCTTGTTTCATATCTCATGAAATCCAGGTGAGCGATACAGGCCCTCTGGGCCTCTTGTTATCATTGGTACAGGTATCGATGCATGTTCATAAGAAATATAATGTCTAAATTAAATGTCTTAATTCATTACGTTTTTACCTGCGTTACAGCGTTTTTAATAAATTTTCACAATAACTGGCTCAGCCAATGATCTAGGTTAAGTACGAAGAATGCATTAATGTTCGAAGTTAAACGTTATAAATGTTGACGACAGCTCTGGCGTTTATTTTGTTATTGCTAGTGGGGAACGAATCATCTGGAAGGGCAAAAAGAAAAGCAAAACATTGGGCGATTTTTCTAAAAAAAAAATTTCAGCTCATGAAAAAGTAACTCTTATTCGCCAAGCACATTGCTGTGTATTATTGTTTCTAATTTATATAACAGGATTGTCTGAATGATCCCATCATCGTATGGCGAAAATAGTTTGAAAGTTTTCATTTGTTATTTTTTGAAATGTTAAGCTACAAGAGGTTTTCATCAAGGATCCAATCATCGAGAGACCGCCTCCATTAAATGGATTCCGTAGAAGTATAGGAGAATGGTTAAAACGAGAACATATTGCATTGGAGTCATAGTCAGAGTGTTGGTTTTGTGACCTAGATCTGTACGGTGGGTGGCGTCGTGACCTAGATTTGTACGGTGGGTGGCGTCGTGACCTAGATTTGTACGGTGGGTGGCGTCGTGACCTAGATTTGTACGGTGGGTGTCGTCGTTACCTAGATTTGTACGGTGGGTGGCGTCGTTACCTAGATTTGTACGGTGGGTGGCGTCGGTGAAGCCGAAGACGCTTGTCCTGCCGGAACACCAGTCCTTATCCTCTTGTACAAACAGTAGACAAATTTGCTGTTAGATAACGATGCATATAAAAGTTGGATAATGTTGGTTGTATGATGGCGTGCTTACCTGGAGGATGGCGGTAATTTGTTTTGTGTATCTATAATTATTACAGTATTATACGATAGTTAGATGGTTTTATACAATAGATATGACACAGACATGGCCTGTTTATCAGGCTGACACCCCAAACACAGCTGCTGTGTGTGGTGAGACCACCTCGGCTGAACCTAACACGTGAATGGAACACGTATAGCTAAGTAATTATCGGATTCCGCCCCAACATTGTGCCGTGGTCCGATAGGTTTTATTTTAGTTATACACAGCTCACTGTTTCTCTCCAGATACTTACGGAGACTGCGCTGGCCATTTTCATAATAGCATCTTGAATCACTGTTGTAGCTTCTGTAAAATATTCCTTGTCCTTATAATTTTCTGTTGATACATGTACATGTGTATCCTGATTAAGATGTCTATCTATGTATATCCACCTATATACTATATATTGATATAAAATAAATAAATAGAATATAAATAAATAAATACAGAAACGTCAGTAAAATTAATGACATTAGTACGATATTCTGCATTTTATGTTTTTGTCGTGTTCGTCGTTCATTCACATCTTTTGTTAATATCATTTGAAATAAATCTTTGAAATTTAATTTGATAACCCCCATTCATCCGGTAAAATAAAACAAAATTTACATTACAAATAATTGGTTAGGCTTTTATATCATTATAAAACGCTGTGTATTAGCTGTTACAGATTATAAAATCATTTTATAAAATATTCACAATATTGAACACCTATTAGAGTTTATAATTAAAGTAGAACTTGCGTTACTGAATAATATATTTTCGGTTTTATTCATCTGTAAATTCCGAAACGAAATATCAAGAACAAAGTCACGTGACGCAACACCATTCCCACCAAGGTGTCTACCCTCATAACAATTAAGTCACACGTGCGGGCAATATGTAACTGTAAGGGTGTCAACATATCATAACTGTTTTCATACACGACTTGTCTCTGTTCCAAGTGTACCGTAATACACGTATAGTATTCACTTATACACCGCTAATCATCGCCTAAGATGTTCCCCTGGTCTGAAAATCAATCTCAAACAGTCTGTGATAATTATCTCCATAAATTCCTGCGTGCCTTTTATCTCAACTTAATTGAAGGACAACATTCGAATCTGTCAATGCATCGACACAATGGTTGATGGGATATTAGTATAAAATCTATATCGTTTTAATTACACGATATTGAATTTCTTTTATTCGTTGATGAAAGAAATGCACATAGTTTACTTATTTTGATATAAGTTTCGATACTGTTAAACATTGACTACTTGTTCTAAAATGCGTTTCTTTACTGTTGGCAGTTCGGCCCGTCTGAACGATGTACAACCGAGTGGTGGCCAGCGTCGTTTTGTTCTGTTATGGTAAGTACATTGTCTCGACGTACGTCAGGCTCCGAACTCGGAATTCATTTAATTAATGAACAGATTATCACTAATATTTATGATAATTTATAAAAAGAAAACTATCCACTTTTATTCTCACACACAATGTCGCCGTTAACTGCAGATGATACAAATATACGTAGTTGATGTGATTTTGATGTTTGAACGAGCCGAGTACTTATGTTACAAATCTAATTGGAAGATTGGGATAAAATATAATTCATTGTATCAAAATATCATGTCCTAATTTGCCGCTTCTAACAAATTTTTGGATTTTAACGGTTTTCATATATTTAAAGTTCTGAACGTGACATCAGCGGAAAAGAAATGGACAGAATGGAGCGAGTGGACCACGTGCTCCACCACGTGCGAGTTCGGACTACGAGAGAGAATTTCCCGCCTTAATAACGAAGATGGGGGCTTTACTAATCTCACTAGGACCGATCACAGAACGTGTTTAAATGACGTCATGTGTCCAGGTAAATAGCCAATATTGACACTGGATATATGCTATCTATATCGTTATTGTTAACATCAGATGTTCTGATTTTGAAATACACTATGGCCATGACTTCTTACTTAAACCATATACAGTAACTGAAAGAAAACGGAAACACAAAAATGGTACAAGAAGAGAATTTTATACTCTTGCCCTGTGAAGGTCTCAAACTAGCGCACGACCTACTTAGGTATAGAAAGGTGATTTATCTTTCTACCAAGACAACATCTTAGACAGAATGGTATAACTACAGTCATGTTTATGTACATTCATTTTTATCGTCACTATCATCAGGATATTACGACACACATACCATCTTCATAACTTATAAATATCTTACAAACTTATCTGTCAAACCAGTCGCTCTACTCCAATAATGCTGAGCGCTAAGCAGGAGTAGCAACTGCCATTTTTAGAGACTCTGGTATGTCTCGGCCAGGGGACAGAACCCAAAGCCTTCCTCACAGGGGCGAACGCTCAACTCATGTCAGTATAATGTGACCGGGGGATGTGCTGCTGGGTGTCCTCGGCAGTATGCTTCACTGAGGTAGCACTGTAAATCGGCAAAAGTTCCGGACTATCAGATGGAGCCTCCCATACACACTCACGACACGCATGCATGTCGACGCACTGGAGGCCGTCCTTAAATGACCGTGGCTGTTGATAGGACGTTAAACAATAATACATTAAACCAAATCATTCTGTCATAAAACTTTGTTATAAGCATATCTAACTGAATCAGTCTCTATTGGCTATGCATTGTTATTCGTAATATATAGTGACTGGCAATCACCTTGACTGATTCACGCGGGGAAGTTTAGCCCTGTAATTTTCCTTACCGCACTGACACTTTAATGCATTAATTTTTTTTCTCTTTCTTTCTTTTGTCGATTTCTTGTATCCAAACATCTCCTTCTGCAGGAAATAAAGGATGATGATGATGATGATGATGATGATGATGATGATGATTATGATGATAATGATGATGATATGTCGCACTCACGGGAAGCCGTCCTTAATTAAATGACCTTAGCTGTTGATAGGACGTTAAACAATAATAAATCAAACCAAACCAAATCATTCTGTCATAAAATTTTGTTATACGCATATCTAACTGAATCAGTCTCCATTGGTTGGAATGATTCCCCATATGTGATCTTGAACAGTCAGACACATCTAACGTCTCTGTAGATGTAACTTTATACGACTTAATTATAAAAGATATAACTCTTCACACTAGTATATCTCTATAACATTATTGTCCACAGTGGCCGGTAACTGGACAAGTTGGAGCCCGTGGAGTCACTGTTCTATGCCGTGCGGAATGGGCCAACAGAAACGGGTCCGCCATTGCGCAAATCCACGCCCGGCCCACGGTGGAGCCGAGTGTTTTGGACCGGAGGAACAAACCCAGGAGTGCAAAAATCAGCGATGCCCACGTACGTGATTGATCATTTAAAATTGACCACTGTTAATAATTTGTAAATGCTTTATTTACGTTGTATGAGGGCACTGCATCAAAGGTAGGGACCGCCGTATTGCCGTCATTCTGTGTAACACAAGGAGACGAATCCTTGCATAAGGACGTCGAATTGAGACACTAATTCTCCAATAGCTTCGATGGCTTTTCTTTGGTTGACGGACCTTGCAACCAAAGACATGGTCGTTCCACTATTTCGCGAAGCAGTTTACTTACTTCTTGAATATTATACCGACGGGGAAGATGCCATATGATATATATTCAATATAGGCCCTTTCAAACATAAGATAATTATGCCATAACACTTTATTATGTTGGAAGCTGCAAAATTCTACACAAATGCAATGGATACAGGTTTTTCATGATAATTCCATGTCTCCTTGTTCTGTGTAGCTATCCGATATTTAATTCCATCTTGTTCTATGTAGATATCCGATATTTAATTCCATCTTGTTCAGTGTAGATATCCGATATGTAATTCCATGTCTCCTTGTTCTATGTAGCTATCCGATATGTAATTCCATATCTTCTTGTTCTGTGTAGATATCCGATATGTAATTCCATATCTCCTTGTTCTGTGTAGCTATCCGATATGTAATTCCATGTCTTCTTGTTCTGTGTAGATATCCGATATGTAATTCCATGTCTCCTTGTTTTGTGTAGCTATCCGATATGTAATTCCATATCTTCTTGTTCTGTGTATCTATCCGATATGTAATTCCATATCTTCTTGTTCTGTGTATCTATCCGATATGTAATTCCATATCTTCTTGTTCTGTGTATCTATCCGATATGTAATTCCATATCTTCTTGTTCTGTGTATCTATCCGATATGTAATTCCATGTCTCCTTGTTCTATGTAGCTATCCGATATGTAATTCCATGTCTCCTTGTTCTGTGTAGATATCCGATATGTAATTCCATATCTCCTTGTTCTGTGTAGCTATCCGATATGTAATTCCATGTCTTCTTGTTCTGTGTAGATATCCAATATGTAATTCCATGTCTCCTTGTTCTGTGTAGATATCCGATATGTAATTCCATATCTTCTTGTTTTGTGTAGATATCCGATATGTAATTCCATATCTTCTTGTTCTGTGTAGATATCCAATATGTAATTCCATGTCTCCTTGTTCTGTGTAGATATCCGATATGTAATTCCATGTCTTCTTGTTCTGTGTAGCTATCCGATATGTAATTACATATCTCCTTGTTCTGTGTAGCTATCCGATATGTAATTCCATGTCTTCTTGTTCTGTGTAGCTATCCGATATGTAATTCCATATCTCCTTGTTCTGTGTATATATCCGATATGTAATTCCATGTCTTCTTGTTCTATGTAGATATCCGATATTTAATTCCATGTCTCCTTGTTCTGTGTAGCTATCCGATATGTAATTCCATGTCTTCTTGTTCTGTGTAGATATCCAATATGTAATTCCATGTCTCCTTGTTCTGTGTAGCTATCCGATATGTAATTCCATATCTCCTTGTTCTGTGTAGATATCCGATATGTAATTCCATGTCTCCTTGTTCTGTGTAGCTATCCGATATGTAATTCCATATCTTCTTGTTCTGTGTAGCTATCCGATATGTAATTCCATATCTCCTTGTTCTGTGTATATATCCGATATGTAATTCCATGTCTTCTTGTTCTGTGTATATATCCGATATGTAATTCCATATCTTCTTGTTCTGTGTATATATCCGATATGTAATTCCATATCTTCTTGTTCTGTGTAGATATCCGATATGTAATTCCATATCTCTTTGTTCTGTGTAGATATCCGATATGTAATTCCATGTCTCCTTGTTCTGTGTAGATATCCGATATGTAATTCCATATCTTCTTGTTCTGTGTATATATCCGATATGTAATTCCATATCTTCTTGTTCTGTGTATATATCCGATATGTAATTCCATATCTTCTTGTTCTGTGTAGCTATCCGATATGTAATTCCATATCTTCTTGTTCTGTGTAGCTATCCGATATGTAATTCCATATCTTCTTGTTCTGTGTAGCTATCCGATATGTAATTCCATATCTTCTTGTTCTGTGTAGATATCCGATATGTAATTCCATGTCTCCTTGTTCTGTGTAGATATCCGATATGTAATTCCATGTCTCCTTGTTCTGTGTAGATATCCGATATGTAATTCCATGTCTCCTTGTTCTGTGTAGATATCCGATAAGTAATTCCATGTCTTGTTGTTTTGTGTAGCTATCCCTGCTGATTTCTCCATGGATCTGTGTGAAGATGAACACAGGATCTTTCTGTGTCGCAGCGCCATACAATGTGTCAACAAAACGGAAGTATGTAACAGGGTGGTAAACTGTCATGACGGAAGTGACGAAATGAGTTGTTACAGATACGGTCCAAATGCTTCCGGTAAGTTACTTGTACAGAACACACACTACCTACAATGTGAAACACTTGTATTTGTTTCGAGCAAAAATACACGTGACCACAATGATGACAACACTAGGCGTGCTAAGTCAGATATCAAAAAAACGAATCAGTGACTATATATGTGTATTGCCAGTTGCAAAGGCCAACACCATTAGGTGAAACAGATTATTTAGAAAACATGCATAGAAACTTTTTCACACAAAATTAGCTACTCATTGACGTTAAAAGAGGATAAAATAATGGGGAAATGTTGGCAAAAGTGAAAATAATCATTTTGATTTTAAGTTATCACATACATGTAGGTAGTCGGTGTTCACAGGGCTGCAGTGTTCTCGTTTCATGAAAGATAAATTGTTTTCTTACCTGCACGTGTGATACTCTGTACTTATTTGTTATGTCAGCCTTTCACGGGTTTTTGGAAAAACAGGCGAGAAACACTACAAAACCACATTTATTTACATATCCACAATATTCAAAACAGTAGCTGAGATGATAAGGCTTTGCATTCACTGAGAGGCATTACTACCTGTCAATGGGTGGCTCTGAGCTATATGAAGATATTCATGCAGACGCCGAAAGTCTTGTCATCTCACTTACTGTTTTGTATAATGTTGACATGGAAACGAATATGGTTACTTGTAATTTGTTTTACCTGACTCGTTACACCTTCGTTGTTGGGTACAAGCCACTGTACTAAACTGAAAAAAAAAATATAAGAAAAGGTTTTTGTAATTGAATGTTGCATAACATGTATGTAGAATAACACATATGAGATACTTATAATGAGTGTAGACCAAAACGTAAAAATCTAATATTACACTGTAACATCTTCACCGGTTAAATCTATAGTATACCTTCCGGAAACGTGTCTATATAAATCTGACAGATTCTTAGTCTAACTCTGATATATTTCTTTGTTGCAGCCTCCATCCAAAACCTGCTATCAACAGCCATGACGATATTTCTTTGCCTGGTGTTGGTCCGTTTGACGTCCTGACGACACTGGGGTACCCAGCGTTAATGACACGTCGATATATTTTATATGATTAAGAATACTAAGACATGGTGCTGTTTGTTTTAAATGTTGATGATCGGCATTATTCCATTAGAGTTACCTCCCGTTGGTCCGATCATTGCTGATTGAATTGATTGTAGATTTTATATTGTTTGTGGTTTAATGATACTATCGAAGGTTGTTGTAGTTTACTGTATGTCATGTTTATCCCTCCCACGCTTTAGGTATATATATGTATATCCTGGAATGCTGATGTTTTCACATGCACGGGGTCGATTACATGATAAGTCAATTAATTGAACTATGTATTATATCATATTATTGACATTACCATTACGACATGCAATGTACTAAAGCTAATGACATTTACAGTTTAGTAAATGAAAATCGTATGTAGATGGCACTTTTTGTTTGAAATCCTTTGATACATAATTATTTAAATTACCGAAAGAGGCTATTCTCAGTTGTTAGGTTTGTGTCCTCTTTGTATGCAATCTGTGATTCCAACTTAACTTACCTGGCTATGGCATATTGTCTAGTCTATAAACAATTGCTAATTGAAATGATTTTCTGGTTTTTTGGACTGATAGCTAAACAGTTTTCCGTTACTCCGGTCCAGTGACTAGTGACTATAGACATTAATTTGTTTACAAAAGCGTTTATGTCCTAAATACAGTATTTAAAACGTAATCCATCTACACACACACATACGAGATATACCACACCTGTAAAATATCGATATTATGTATATAAATGTATATGTAAATACATTTTTGTATGCTTTCATGATAAAAAATGTCACCTTAAAACCCGTCAAACATTTATACTATCAGTTATACAGTCTTTTGATAATTAGTAATATAAGTCGTTTATATAAGAATTTCTTAATCAATCACAACCTTCTTCAAAATTAGCTGAAATAAATGGATATTTGTCTATACATGTAGATGAAATGTAATTCGCTATAACAGTAAGCTGACATATTTGTAGGTTGTAATTTGTTATAACATTTATTTTTCAGTGTAAATGATGAAATTACCATTTCTTGTAATTAAATTTACTCTCAATTACACATTACTTTTATTTACTTGAAACAAATTTAAATTAATGACCATTACATTTGATTACCCTGTAAATATTATAGGCGGATATTTCCTAGACATACTTCCTCCAAAAAATATACAATATGATTTTGTAGTCCCTAGTTGTGTTTTTATTGTTTTTCACTTTTCATAATACATTTTATGATAGATGTATCATTTATGTGACTTTTATATTGATTTATAATATAGATGATATACATACATTAGGTGCTATGTGTGATGACGTTATCTATAGAATCTGAGATGTTTGTGATCATCATGCAAAAGTTAATGTATGCATTGTTAAAAGCGAAATTCTCAACCTAATCATTTTTGTATTATATTTTAAAATACTTTTCAATGATATTCTGATTTATAATTTACATTCTGTTCTATAAATTACTCATTATTACAGATTACATGCATTTTTAACCTTTTAGTTCTTTCAGTTGTGTGTTTTATTAGAAACGTTCTTGCCAGTGTGAAGTGTAGAACAGCCGGTGCTATGGTAACTTAGTACCCTGGTATCCATATACCGCACACCCACAAGTTTTCTACCGTTATTATGCTTGTAACAGTGCTGAGGGAAACATGCCCGCACACGATCTATATTTGTTTACAAGAGAATGAAATTTTTATTGTGTCCGTGCAGTATAACTTATATATTTTTGATATACCAAGGTATTTGATATATTTTTGATATACCAAGGTATTTGAACACATCATGTGTCCTTCACATACATTGTGTACGCTTACATCGTGGTTTAATAATACAATGGTTGCTATAATTATTCGGTTTAGAGTGAATATTGTTTTATTTGTTAGTAAATGAAACGTTATGCAATACTCTAGGGTACTATATTTACATCGTAATTCCGCCAGTACTTGCCATACGTAGTTGTCTTTTTTTTCTCTTTCCCTCTCTTTATTTTTTGATGTGTCAGCGCAGTCTTTACGACTAAATTTTCTACATTGTATATACATGTAGATGATATTTGTGTCGTTAATAATAAGGATACCGGTATTTCAGGGGTGTGATTTGAGGGAGAGAGAGAGATGTTTTTTTTCACATGATAATTACTTGTGCTGTTTCTTGAATAAAAATACCTTATATTTGTAAGATAAACTTTTTATATTGTCTGTTTAAATGACATATGACCATTAGCATACAATCTATTATACTTTAAATATTCGGGACGAGATGCATTAGTTTTGTAAGACAAAAGCGACCAAAAACAGTGTTTACGAGCTTGTGCAATCGATAATTTTATTTGCGGGCTTTGACATTCGATCAACACTTCTGTTTGCGAGCTTGTTTGATCAAAATCAGTATTTGCGAGTTTGTGCGATCCTTAATTGTTTGCTAGCTTGTTAAAACTAATGTTTCTTTCAAGCAAATGACCTGAACATTGGCAATCTTTGGCTGCCTCAGTCTACTTAATCGCTGTTTATGTCAAAGATCAATATTTTTTCAAATAATACTGTTTTACTCGATTTTATCTCGTGGTTTGATGATTACGAGTCCGAATGGCGATTTCTGTCCTAATTCAGCTTTGTAACTCTGGAGTCTTCAAAGCCAGGTTGACTATGATACTGCGAACTCGCTTTACGTTACAGATACAGTTTGTGATACATTAGTTAGTATAGGTATGTAGAGTTATAAATAGTTAGTATAGGTATGTAGAGTTATAAATAGTTAGTATAGGTACATGTATGTAGAGTTATAAATAGTTAGTATAGGTATGTATAGTTATAAATAGTTAGTATAGGTATGTAGAGTTATAAATAGTTAGTATAGGTATGTAGAGTTATAAATAGTTAGTATAGGTATGTAGAGTTATAAATAGTTAGTATAGGTATGTATAGTTATAAATAGTTAGTATAGGTATATAGAGTTATAAATAGTTAGTATAGGTATATAGAGTTATAAATAGTTAGTATAGGTATGTAGAGTTATAAATAGTTAGTATAGGTATGTAGAGTTATAAATAGTTAGTATAGGTATGTAGAGTTATAAATAGTTAGTATAGGTATGTAGAGTTATAAATAGTTAGTATAGGTATGTAGAGTTATAAATAGTTAGTACATGTATGTAGAGTTATAAATAGTTAGTACATGTATGTAGAGTTATAAATAGTTAGTATAGGTATGTAGAGTTATAGTTAGTATAGGTATGTAGAGTTATAAATAGTTAGTATATGTATGTAGAGTTATAAATAGTTAGTATAGGTACATGTATGTATAGTTATAAATAGTTAGTATAGGTATGTAGAGTTATAAATAGTTAGTATATGTATGTAGAGTTATAAATAGTTAATATATAGGTATGTAGAGTTATAAATAGTTAGTATAGGTATGTAGAGTTATAAATATTAGTATAGGTATGTATAGTTATAAATAGTTAGTATATGTATGTAGAGTTATAAATAGTTAGTATAGGTATGTAGAGTTATAAATAGTTAGTATAGGTATGTAGAGTTATAAATAGTTAGTATAGGTATGTAGAGTTATAAATAGTTAGTATAGGTATGTAGAGTTATAAATAGTTAGTATATAGGTATGTAGAGTTATTAATAGTTAGTATAGGTATGTAGAGTTATAAATAGTTAGTATAGGTATGTAGAGTTATAAATAGTTAGTATAGGTATGTAGAGTTATAAATAGTTAGTAAAGGTATGTAGAGTTATAAATAGTTAGTATAGGTATGTAGAGTTATAAATAGTTAGTATAGGTATGTATAGTTATAAATAGTTAGTATAGGTATGTAGAGTTATAAATAGTTAATATATAGGTATGTAGAGTTATAAATAGTTAGTGTAGGTATGTAGAGTTATAAATAGTTAGTATACGTATGTAGAGTTATAAATAGTTAGTATATGTATGTAGAGTAATAAATAGTTAGTATAGGTATGTAGAGTTATAAATAGTTAGTATAGGTATGTAGAGTTATAAATAGTTGTTATAGGTATGTAGAGTTATAAATAGTTGTTATAGGTATGTAGAGTTATAAATAGTTAGTATAGGTATGTAGAGTTATAAATAGTTAGTATAGGTATGTAGAGTTATAAATAGTTAGTATAGGTATATAGAGTTATAAATAGTTAGTATAGGTATGTAGAGTTATAAATAGTTAGTATAGGTATGTAGAGTTATAAATAGTTAGTATAGGTATGTAGAGTTATAAATAGTTAGTATAGGTATGTAGAGTTATAAATAGTTAGTATAGGTATGTAGAGTTATAAATAGTTAGTATAGGTATGTAGAGTTATAAATAGTTAGTAAAGGTATGTAGAGTTATAAATAGTTAGTAAAGGTATGTAGAGTTATAAATAGTTAGTATAGGTATGTAGAGTTATAAATAGTTAGTATAGGTATGTAGAGTTATAATTAGTTAGTATAGGTATATAGAGTTATAATAGTTAGTATAGGTATGTAGAGTTACAAAAAGCTAGTGTAGATATGTAGAGTTATAAATAGTTAGTATAGGTATGTAGAGTTATAAATAGTTAGTAAAGGTATGTAGAGTTATAAATAGTTAGTATAGGTATGTAGAGTTATAAATAGTTAGTATAGGTATGTAGAGTTACAAAAAGCTAGTGTAGATATGTAGAGTTATAAATGGTTACGAAACAATCTGATTAAAACTTTTACAGATAAACGCAGGGTCTGCGTGTCTTTGAGGTATGTTAAAGAGCATAATTTACAGTTACCTGGCGTCCTGTTGGTTCCGGAGAAATGACCACAATGCTATAAACTGTAGCATCCCACTTCCACTACCCTTTATACCCAACACTGTCTTCTCTGGATAAATAGATTAAATTTATTCAGCGTTTGCTTTGATGTTTGAGATATATCTATTACGCATTTTGAGGATTTTATTTTGACATAACATGCTCTGGGCGCGTTTAAAGAAAATGGTCTTAAACTAAAGCATGTCTAGTACAATACTGAAAGTAATGTTCAGCGCATCTGATCGCCATAATCCCACACAAAATTCATGCTGCAAAGGATACACTAATTATGGATTTTCGTGAAGACTGAAGAAAGGCGAACCAAACATATACAAAAAAACATTGAACACGTCTTAATATCGCAGAAAATCTCCCAAACAGTTAATGAAGTCGACCATTAATATTTCACGTGGTCTTCGCCAAGCGGTATCTCCGTCTGTCAAGGAAATTGAGATGTTAAGAACACCGTAGGCTGAGGAAGCGGGATTCTTACTATTCAGAAATGGAAAAGTAACATTTGCTTAATTGAAACCATCACATTTACCATACAGCTTAGTTACGAGCTGTGACTGCCAATTACGTTGTGGGATTGAAGTCAATAATCAGCCTTGTTTGAAAACGAAAGTAGATCGTCCAACAGATTAGGTCCTATGGGCTAGCCAATAAACTGTTGTAATATATTGTTTACAAACGCAATAAAGATATCATCCATAAATGCGATCCATCTCACGATTCAAATTATCTCTTTTCTTCTGGGCCCAAACGCATTTGATGAGTGTCATATTTACTACCCGTATCATACTAATAATAGCATGATTGTATTAAGCGGGATATTGTTATGCATATGATACCTTTTAACAGGTTATCTTATCGATCTGTATGTCAAAGTGTCTGAGAAAAGCTGTACGTGATGTTTGTCACCCTAATATAGACATCACCCTGAGTAGCACGATGCACCGGTCGTAAAACCTCAGACGCCTACTAGTGATTTTGAGTGGAAATGCTTATGCCTTCGGGTACAGTAAATAGAGGGCTTGTTGTGGAGCCTGCGCCATGTCGAATTGCCATACAGCACATGTATGCAGAGATCATGTCCACTGGGGGAATGTCCAGGATATACCTGTCACCATTTGTTTAAATCCCGCGAAGGAAAATTTTATCCGAAGTAGCACAGTTTCATTGACGCCATTGGAACGCTGCAGTAACTGTTTCAGATGTACAATATTGCGTGATCACAACTCACCAATGTGGGTCACAACTCACCCATGTGGGTCAAAAGGCGGAAGGATGGTGCCACGATAAAGGATTGGCAAAAGTTGTATGACACATCGTGTGGGTGGTACTTTGATATACTCAAATGCTCAATTTTTCTTTGAGAAAGGTAATCGACTCGGAGGATGTTCTTCAGTAGGATAATAAATAGAGACTTTGCCCGAAATTAAACAGAAAATGATGATATTATTATGTATTCGACATACTATGAATAATTAGTATTTTTTTGTTTATTTGATTAAGTGTACATGGTACATTGATAAGTTTGGATTATATTTCAGCTATTTTATAACAGCGATACGGATATTTGCTGCTTACGTTAAAATGACATCGCTTGTATTCCACGTTCGTCTTCCTAGTGTCTTGACATTTGGTTGAGCGTTTGCCCTTGTAAGGAAGGATTTAGGTTCTGTCCCGAGGTCAGGACATACAGGAGTCTATAAAAATGGCGGTTTCTACAATCCCATTTTTTGGATTGAACAAGTGAAATATGTTTAAATCAAAATCATGCTTAGAACTCAGCAGTTTTGGGAGTGGGACGACTGGTTCGCGCGGTGCCAGTATGATGGGACCGATTGGGTATCCTGATGGATGTCATGATCAGAATGTTTTAGTTAGTTGGTGAGTTAGTCATGATTAGTTAGTTAGTTAGGTGGGTAGTTAGTTAGTTGAGTAGTTAGTTAGTTAAGTGGGTATTTAGTTGGTTGGTTAGTTAGTTAGTTCGTTGGTTAGTATATACTTAACGACCCATCAACACTATCAATGCCAATAGAACTAGACAATGAAGCAGCTCAAACAGCTAAAACGTAAAAAAGTTGATATACAAATGTACATGTATATTGGTATTTTTACGTTCAGTTTAAAATGAAAGTGGCCATGGTTACTCCAGTCCTGTGATACCGACCAACAACTTTTAAATAATTCAAAAATTTGTTCATGCTAACAGCTTTAAAAATAATGTTTAGTATTGCTTTGTCATTTCAAAAAAGGTTCTCTTGTAGGTTGTAGATCAATAAAATCCAATAAAACCTGTTGAACGGTAAACGGTTCTCATTGCATGCAATGCACTGAGGCTGGCTCTCACGCTGGTATCGCCAAGACGACGGATACCAAGACGACGGATACCAAGACGACCGATACCAAGACGACGGATACCAAGACGACCGATACCAAGACGACGGATACCAAGACGACGGATACCAAGACGACGGATACCAAGACGACCGATACCAAGACGACCGATACCAAGATGACCGATACCAAGACGACCGATACCAAGACGCCCGATACCAAGACGACCGATACCAAGACGACCGATACCAAGATGACCTCGTCTTGGCGACTGTCTCTGTTTGCTATAAGCGAAGCTTTTTAATTAATAATAAATGTTTTTATTGCATTTTTGCTTTTGTGAAATATACATATAGAAACTTATCAAACTAATAAAACTTATATTTTCACTGCTCATCGCTGCAGTGAAAATATAAGTTTTATTAGTTTGATAAATTTCTATATGTATATTTCACAAAGATTTTGCAGTGACAATATAAGTTTTCCGTTTTTGACCAATCAGAGCGGACCTTTGTATTCAACTCGTTGAAACTTGCCGATTTTTCCAATCGAAGTGGAGATAGATAAAGTGATTATTTTGCTGTATTTCTGAAATTTTCAGAGTAGTTCTTGACAAAATACTCACTTGACGTTAGATTTTCATGCACAGATTCTCCTATAACAGATGAAAACGCTTATATTGCGTTGACCAGTGCTTTCAAAATGGCGCCGTCAAGTTGACGCGGAGTAACGTCACAAAGAGATGACGTCATTACTAATTCCCACACTTTTTGATGCTATTAATTTTTCGATGTTTTTAATTTTCTTTTCAAGTTTATGAAATGCAATTAAAAGAAAATTGAATGGTTTGACGTTAAATATTACATATATTTCACTCGCATGACAGAATATATCGATATTCTGTCATACTCATGAAATATATGATATTTTTAACGGGAAACCATTCAATATCCTCTATATGTTTTGATGATGTGATCAAAATAACATAACTATTTAAATTAACTCAATAGTTTTCATTGTAACAGTATAACTGTATTGTATGGTAAATACGATACTATTAAACAAGACGTATGGACAACACCATATGCACTACAGGGTATGTGTTCCCATGAAGTACAGGGTATGTATTCTCATGACCTACAGGGTATTTATTCTCAGGAACTACAGGTTAGGTACTGCAATGAATTACAGGTTTGGTATTCCCATGAACTACAGTGTATGTGTTCCCATACTACCTACCAAGGAATGCAAAATAAACACAATTTGAAGGATTTAAATCGGCATAATACTTTGTTGTGATCTCGAGTGCAAATATTTTTTTCTCATATTAATCTGTAAAAACATGAAATATTTTATAATTATAATTCCGAAAGTGCATTACGTGATTTAGCCTCTGTACGAACAAAATCTAGAATTAAGAAATGATTCGACTATTGCTGTATTGGTTGTAGATCTACTTGACATAGCGGTATGTATGGTAAGAATGGGTTTATGTATAATCTATTCATCTGTAGCTGTCAATCAGCCAGCACTATCAATAAGTCGTCAAGTAAATAAACCGCTTGTTGATATTCAATTGACATATTTACAAATGGTCACATACAGTGGAACAAACCTAAGTTTTATTATCATTGTTGCTTGTCTTTTTGAGTTACTGCAAGGATATATACAAGGTGATATCACAAAGAGTACGAACTTACAACTAAATCTAAATCATAATGTTATATCATTAATTGTACATAAATTTTATCAGTAATTATATATGGCGATATATCAGTAATTATATGATGTTATATCAGTAATTATATATGACGTTATATCAGTTATTATATATGACGTTATATCAGCAATAATATATGACGTTATATCAGTAACTATATATGACGTTATATCAGTAATTAAATGATGATATATCAGTAATTATATATGACGTTATATCAGTAATTATATTTGACGATATATCAGTAACTTCATCATTTATATCAATATTTTTTTATGACGATATATTTAGTAATTATATATGACGTTATATCAGTAATCCCTTGATGGTCTTATTTACAAAGCTTGATTTATAAAAAGGAAACCATATATATCTTTACATAGATCATATATATATAACAAAACAAAAATACGGAGCAGCAAACTACCACATTGAGAAATAAGTAATCATAAGATTGGTGTCTGAGTTAACGTGTAATTCGAGACCATAGAATAATCAATATCGATACCACAGGATTATATCGACAAAAACATGAATATAGCAACTCTACAAATATAGCTCGTATCCTAATATACAATGTACATTCCAGGGGGTTTATTATACATTCTTTTAAAAAGAACATTAAACTCTTGGGATTGAAGAATACGATGGGTAGATTGATGTTATTAAAGAAATCGACATGGACTCGGAATTCCCAACCCTCGTCCCATATATATGTATCATATATACTATAGTGTGGGGGAGTTCCGAACAGCATTTTACAGAGCGCATACTATTCATACATGAAGAAAAATCTATGTTCTCATTGTATAAAATATGTATTGTTGCTTTTCCATGTCCATGTAAACCTATATTTTGTTCGTATTTGGCCTTGGATTTTATCAATTGTAAAACAGAATTATGATTTCATATTCCCTTCGGACTTCTCTTCTTGTTTTGCCTGGATATCATAGATGAAAACTTTAAGATTTTGTAGCTAAATGAACGTTGATCAACTTGGAACTACTAGAATTGTTATGATCACAAATATAATATTGGCTGTTTGTACTATTGACTGGAGCGGTATCTAATAATAGCACAATGAAGCAAATTCACTCTTTAAAAAAAAGTATTCTATATGGACTGTTTGTTGCACAACCCATCCCTTTGTAATATTGACACACGCTGTCTGGTATTCCTATCGGCAGATAATCGTTGAAGACAAGTGGCTTTTAAAGGAAATTTGAAATGTAAATACAATGAAATAATTTATTGTGATATTTGAAATCAAAGGCTAACGTGAGCGATGTTCCCTAGCCGTCGGTGATACTGAAAGTTATTACTCCGACAGGAAATTAAATTTACGACAGTAAAGGCGGCAATAGTTAAGTAATACTCCGTCAGAATACATATCAGTCGATGTATCCTTTGGGAATGTCTAGCGAGTTTTCTATTAAGAGTATTACCAGGAAAAGGAAACAATGGGCATTGTTCACTCTATACCCTTACCATCACCACTGATAAGCAACCTAACTAGTATTTGCATTGTTAGTTTGGGTGAAGTATGTTGTAAGTAATCCACCGGTTGTTGTCTATATAGTATCATATAACCACCTATCCTATCTGTCCACTAGCAATCACGTAAATCAATATCCGGTATTAATTACATGATCAATATTCAAACCATTATAATTAAGATTCATGTTTGGCTGTATGTTCTTCTACAACACATAACACTAGAACGATATCGGATGATCATTGTATACGTTAGTATCATGTAATGTTTCAAAATATCACATGGAAGGTTCGAACGGGCCGATGTATTTTCATTTTGGAACAATAGCCAGACATTCGATATCCCCTGATTCTATTGATTGATTGACTAGGTTAAAGATCCTTTTGTACTGTGTATTTAACTCGAGACATCTGGCTCGGAGAGGTTCGCTACTTGAAGCGATCATATCGAACGCACTCAGGATAAGACGGAAAATACCTTTAAAGGGGACAGAGGCGAGACTATGTAGTGAATCGACTTAGTATGACCGATCACACTGTGGTAACGATATGTCGTTCCAGAATACCTTCAGGAAAAGGATAGTGTAAGTGAACATGTGGATACAGAGGATAATTAAACAGCAAACTAAGGAATTAAAAGGATATATAGTTTTACCAGACTAAGGGATGTTATGGACATGTTCTTCAAAGGATGAATACTGTTATCATACTGGAATTAATTTGTTTCCTTTATCAAGGTGAGCTTTTACTTTATTGACATTTCTAAGATTGATGTTGTCTATAACCTACATGAAAAAATGTTTGAAATCATAGAAATATGAAATTAGATTAATCAACAACAGATTTTCTTTTTTTTTTAAATTGACATCATGAGTCGGTTTGATGTTTGATGTTACGATCTCGTCGGGTGCCCTATAGGATTGTACAAAAACACGTTATCAGCACCTTACAAAACTAATTAAGAGTTAGATGGGGACAGCCATAATCAATTATACTACATAATATTTCTGTGTCGTCCTTCTAGGATTCGCCAGTGATGCCTTGGGCCTAAAATGTTGGTACGTAGGATGCGACCGAAAAGTCAAAGGATTCCAAATAATTTAGATTTAACAAGACATTAACTAATTGTTCTAAACCTTGTCACTATTTAAATGAATTAAAACAACGGTATACTGGGATGTTGAAAAGACACCGAGAATATAGTTTTATCTACATTTTTGTATGTATTTTTTATCTAATGAGATGCATTAGGCATCGATAGATAACACTGGGAATCGTTTACATTGTGAGGTTACATTGTATGGTAACAGCCCTTTCCTGTCCGTGTTGTCCGCTTTTCAGAACATGAATAATTAAAATACTCATTACTGAGAATAATTTGGACGTAAAATGAGAAAAGCGTATGATTAAACTCTGTTAATTGGTCGTTTGGTTTTAGCGTGAATAAAATGTCCGTTTAAACTGATCAGATTAGAGGAATGTTGGAACCGTTCCGAGATAAAATTACGATTTCTTTATCATAAAAAGAAAACAAAATTGAAAACACAATTCCCAAAAAATAAGACGAAAGACGGAATTGACAAGTTTGTTTAGTAGAAGTCAAACAAATGTCATCAGTACACTTTCTCATTCTTTATGTGAAAGACAAAGATAAAAAGGTTTGGCCCATCTAGTTCCTCCTTTTATTTGGAGTTAATTAGTTTTATTAATGTCTCCTATGTAAGCAACATATGAATATAAATTACACCGAACTAAAACAGCCATGGAGTACGATACAAGTCCTCCTCTGATACCCAGTCAGCAGAACATTCAGTACACACAAATGACAGTCGTTATTATAAGAGGAGTTGCATATTTCGTGAATCGCCTTTTCTGCGAAAGAGGATATCATGGTTAGTTCACTGCATTCAGCAAACCGTACACTTATTTAATTGAGCAATTTTGTTTAAGTTAGCTATATTACCGGGATGTGAACTGATCTTGTCCCAGCAAAACCTCGTTATAGATCCAATATCAACTGCATGTGCTGATCAATGTCGAACAAAGGTCGTGTGTGAAACTCAATTATTTTAGTCTGTCGATGATTTGTTGTTATGCAATAAAACCCAGACATACCAATTACAATGTGAATATTGTAGCGTCCTTCTGTGAATGTTCCGCTGACATTGGATTAAACATGGATCCTATCTTCGGTTTACTAGTGTGAGCGATAACTAAATTAATATCGTATATAAACAACTGTAGAATGTACATTTCAACAGACTACAAAACATCATAGAAAGGTAACGTAATTATCTCATTTCGACGATCGCCACGTTACCCACATTATTACCATGGTAACACGAATTGTCGTAAACAACATTAAAGCTCCTTCAAGTAATTAATTTCACTCGAATGCTTCAAGGTTTAATAACCGTATCTACAAGTGAACAATTGCAGTATTTTTTTTCTGTGCATTTCGAAATTTTCTCACGTCGAAATTTAAAGTTTCGGGGTTCCTAGTTTGTACCGACACATGCACGATAATACTAATCTTATTGTGTCTTATTTCAGCTCAGACATGCTTTTATTTCGAAACAGATACATTTCGTACAGCGCCAGTAACACTAGAAGTCGATATTCCTTACCCTTGATTTGATGGATTGAATAAATCGACGAGGAAAATAATTGCTTTTGAATAATAATTTTTGTAACAATTTAAAACTTTGCACGAATTAAACATCAACAGAACTTTCTGGAAACCGAAAAATCGTTATACTAATAATGATAGTTTATGTATCGTCCCTTGATTAAGGTCTTATTTACATAGCTTGATTTATAAAAAGGAACCAGTGAAGATCTATACATATATCATATATATAAGAAAACAAAAACACGGAGCATCTAACTGCTACATTGGGAAATAGGTGATGATAAGATTGGTGTCGGAGTTAACTTGTAATTCGTATTACAACTATCTTTTTAGGATATTTGTGTAAACCTTTTTTTACACATAAACAAGACAATGACTGACCCTGTGGTACTGATGATTTAGTACCCTAATATGTGGCAGCAGTGGGTAAAGCTATTTGAGAGTTTTACTTAGTCTGAAACTCTTTGAAAATGAGATAAATATCACAGTTAAGTAACAAACATCATTAAGTCAACTCTCCCTCTCTGTAGACGCCTGCTCTATCTAATTACAAATTGAAATATCACATATTTTCCTTATATTTTTGAGATACATCATGTATGAAGCACAAATTGCCAAGAAAAAAATAGAATAATGTAAAGTGGTGTAGGAAAGGATGTACACCATATCACAACAAAGTAAGAAGGATATGAGAAGAGATAGAAAATCAAGACAATTTCGAAAACCTTCAATGATAGACTTTACAAATCCTCGTGCGCTGCTAAGGTTGCGGTTTTTGCTTCCTATTTAATGAACCAACATATCTTGTCCTGATATACCTATAGTTGATTTGAAACCGGATAAGTATATAGGTAAGAATTTTACAAATACGCAACGCAGGCCGGTGTAATCCTGGGTGAAACTATTTATTCACAGTAATGGAGGGAATTTCATAGGGCTAAACATGTTACTGACATTTATACTTGGTCAGATATGGCACTGTGTCCTTCCTTAAGGTCCTTCAGTACACTTGTGCCGATAAATATTTGAGAAATAACCAAATCGATGATGAACCCCTCCAATAATGTTTTGATGTGATCTATTTATGATCAATATTTCAATATGCCATAATTTGAATTAATTAAATAACCAAGTTTATAATTGGTATTTAATCAGAAACTATAGAATTCACAGAGCTTATCTAAAATATTGTTTTTTGTGTGACACATTTACAATGATATCATTGTATAAGTGCTCATCTATGTCGTATACGTGTTTTGTTCAAATGATCAAAATAATATTGTATTGATAATTTTCATGATTTATTTTCATGTAAAACCATAAAAACTGTCTAATTTGAGCTTTTTCACGTTGCTTTTATACAAAAAAAAAAAAATAAAATAAAATAAAGACTTGCCACGACATAGATAAACACAAATACAATAAAATTATTGAAACTGTTTCACATAAAAAAACCCATTTTAGATAAGCTCTCTGAATTGTTTAGTTTTACATTACACACAAAAAGGGTGTGTAAGTTAACCAGACATAAGTAAGCGTGTAGCTGACCCATGTAGACTTTTTCCAGGTGTGTCTCCACACAGACGACCCGGTTATATGTGCACGTGCATTGCCATTCAGACCAAACGTTCGTCGGCAAGCCAACTTTTCTCAAATTTTCATAAAAAGATTTTTTTGTCAATTACTGATCAACACCAGTCATTTATTGATATCAACTAGTTAGCATAAATATAGTAAATAGATATGTTGGCGTAATATGTGGGGTGCAAGTGTCACGATACACCTTAAAGGTTAAACGGATGGGCATTCCGTCGGAGACGGTGACCCAGGGAGTTTACATCACAAACAAACTTTGTTGCATCAGTTGTTGCTTGTCCGATATTTGTTTGACCGCAATCCGATATTTGTTTGACCACAATCCGATATTTGTTTGACCACAAACTAAGGCTTGACTTCAATTCAGGTTACGTTTAGGTTCGTAATGTCGTAACGTGAAGCTAACAATCCGTTGACTGTTACCAGAGGTACAAACCCCTAGGTATACATACCTGTAGGTTACATAACGATGTAAAGAAGAGACTTAACGGTGTAATCCTATACTCTGATTTTATTTTGATTACATACAATATCACACATCGGGGGGTTTGATTGAAATATTTGTTCGATTTAACGGAACACGGCTCACATATTGCGGTTAGATGTGAACACGTGTTGATTTATTTTGACACGGGAATTTATTGTATCCATTGAAAAGATACATGTATGTGTACATATCAGGATTGTACTTTGATTAAGTATTGAATTATATTACAAACTATCCCAATTGACAAAGAATTAAGGCCAATAGCAACAGTAATGATAGAATATGTTGTGTCACATTCGCTTTGTAATTGTACTATGTTGTCCCCTACATATTTTGTAATGATACAATGATGCCTCCTGTAGTGCGTAATGATACAATAACAACCACGAATATCGACATTATGACGAAACCATAACGTAAACTCAATTTATATATTTTAAAAGATTAAAAGGGGCAAAACATATATCCACAAATATAGATCTGCATAGAGACTATTGAAAAGGATAAGTACAAGAGCGATAAGACCAGAAGCTTCGGTGGAGTAAGCGTCTTCTGCTTCATCAACGATATCCTTAAACAAATAAAAAGCCTAACCCAGCTTAGGTCACAATCTCAAATGATAGTTAGGGTGGTGATAACGCAATCACCACATATGACTTCATATCGCATAAAAATATAATAGTTCCGCATGATATTATGAAATTGACCATAAAACATTCCCATGATTGTCATCAACCTGCATCTCTCGAAGACACTTTAAGTTGTTAATTTCGCCGTCAGCAGTTGACATCTGTCAAGGAAAGTATGATAATGAGAGCACGCTAATTAATCCAGAATTAACTCTGACATGTATACACCGTAGGTAGGAGGTGAGGGATTCTGCTATCTAAAAATAACAATTAGAGAATTGAATTCATCAAGGTTATCATACAACTTATTTTTAGCTGTCCCAGTTGGTTACGGTTTTAGGTAAATATCGAGCTAAGCTGCTGATACTGAGGAGACACTGTAGTGGTCTTGACTTCGACTATCCGATAGTCAATGAAGGTTTTGTTTTTATAAATAGTATATCATCAATGTGCCATGTCTCCGTTACCAGTTCCGATAAGCTCGTCAATAATCAATAGGACACAGTTTGATCCCATGGATATGCTAATTACCTCTTGGACGATCTTGTTACCAAACTCAACAAAGATTTTGTCGAGCAGAAATTCAATGATTGAAAATCGAAATATGTTGCCGTATGCTAATATAGTTTATAATGATATATCGCTTTGCTGTAAATATGACAATATTGCTTTTTGATAGGTAAGTTTATAGAAGGAACGGGTGACAGGAAAACAATTTCAGGATATTTTAAATTCTTTAAATCTTCTCTGCATATAAATGCAAGTTCGCTGGTCTCTACAATTCGACATTCTACATGTTACTCATATAAATGATGTTAATAGTATTGAAGTTTCTTTTTTCCAAATTTTACCTGAAGTACCGAATTTTCGATACACCAGGGATTAACTTGAACATATTTTTTTATATCGTGGAACCATAACAGAATATACTTATATATTCATAATTACGTTGCATTGTCTCTAGATGGAGCTAACAAACCAAATGTATGTCATCAATGTTAATGCGTGGTGATTAGGCTTGCGCAAGAATACCAGAGACAAATATTAACAGAACTACTTGACACAAAAACTCACCAGCGCTTCAAAAATGAATCATAAGATACATCATTGGTGATGTTATAGAGTACACATATGTAAGGAAAAAGTAATGAACAATTCTGGCAGTAATAAAAATAAAAGTAAATCTAATAATAAAAACGACCTTTTCCAAGCAGACGTCTGTAATGTACATTGACATCAGGAATCCAGCTGCGGTCGATGACTTCGGAATTGTCTACGTCAGCCGGGCTGAACCAGAACATTATAATGGACATATTAAGGTTTTCACAGAATTGAGTTCGGGAGAGTGGGATAATATCGAAAGATCTCTAGTAGAGTCGGATGATCGGGACATGCGACTTCCCGAAACTCAAATGCCTAGCCGTTTCACGAGGAGTTCCTCGTTACTACATGGTGTAGCTGATACAGTATTACATTATAGTATACAGTTATGATAAAATAGACGCATGTACTTAAACAATTAGAGAAAATGAATAAAAAACATTTCTTGTATGATTTCCCTTTCGAACTATTCTGTTTACTGTTATCGTCACTGACACCATCATCAGCGCCCAACCTAGTGCCTCCGGTGTAAGTGGGCTGTTCTTTTCACGAAACCGCTTTTCAAACCATGTGAGTACCATGCTTGGTGCGCGTTTATTTGACAGTACACTCTGTTTTTGTTTGTGGTATGGCACCATAGAATAACAAAATATATTCAAGTTAATCATTATAATTGATGCTACACAATCCCTGTAAAAATCTCCTTTTAGTCTACTACATTGGTGGATAAAAAGCATGTCACAGCGACGCCAGTTTTGACGCTATTGGCCGATACCATAAACGTTTAAGTCAATGAAAATGCTAGATTAGTTTACTAGAGCATAAATGAAATCTAGTCTTTGATGATGCTATGAGATATGTTATGCCCGATTATAAAAGATACATGTTAAAGCATGATGTAATTTTCCAGAAGATGTATGGCACGACGACATGTATGATATTGATACAAGAGTTAATCTTGAATGCATGCGTCAGTTTGTTTACTGACATGCTACCTAGAGGAATACCCCCGGCAACTGTAGAAAGCAAAACAGAATAAGAAGCTGACGAGATAAAGTTGAAATGACACGGACACTTACTCAAAAACTGATAAAGTTGGAAATGACAAGGGTACTTACCCAACAACTGATAAAGTTGGAAATGACACGGATACTTACCAAAAAACTGATAAAGTTGGAAATGACACGAACACTTACCCCCAAAACTGATAAAATTGGAAATGACACGGGCACTTACCATGTAACTGATGAAATGCATTGGAAATGGTGGGAGATAAACACATTTCGTTTGACGTATTAAACTCAGATTTTTCCATTTAACAAGAACATAATGTTGTCGGTAACACACGCTATATTTTAACACGATTCCTGTCTAATAGAACGTAATATTTCACTGAAATTTATTTTTGTATCGTTTCTAAATCTTGTTTATGATACGTGATTTAGCATGCAACAAAACTGTAACTTTACACAGAACACAAACTGACTGTATAGTGTCACTGACAGTACACTACACGAGTACAATATTAGTCTTTTTTCTACATATGTAGTAAGTTACTATCATCTATTTTCTTCAGACGGACGACTGAAGAAGCCAGAAAGATCTTGCGGAAAAAACTTTTGGGATTTTGTTTTCATTTAAAGATATATTATCTATTTTTTCAAATATTAATTAGCATTGCTGTATGAAAAAAGGAAAAAAGCCTGCAATTCTATACAGTAGAAAATTGGAGGGACAACTTGCCTTTACTGAAACTGTAAATTCTACTTTGCAAACCAAGAAATATGCACATATTGACCTTTTGCCTCTAACCAAACTAACTTTGAATGTATGTATATAGATTAGTGTACATGGTATATGTATAAAGCTCTTACCATGCAAACCACGAGCAAAACAATGCACTTTTAAAGTTTATCCGACGAAGTCATCTTGAATTATGTATGGACAGAATGTTTTAGGAAAAGTCAGGGAATCGCTGCATGTTGTATACAAACGAAGAACTAGTCTTGCATTGATTTAGCGGAAGCCTCGTTCAGGTCTCTGCCATTTATTCTTGACGTCATCAGTGTTGATCGTAATGTATACAGGGGTAACAACAGGTGATCGGACGGCTGATGTACTTTTCTTTGTTAAAAGCAGAAAGGCGTCACATTTGAAATATTTGTCCGATCCCAATAAGTACTCCGAATGAAATAACAGAACGAAAATGGAAAACACTTGTGAAGCACTGCTTCACACATAAGAATTTAAGCAATTCTGGATTAAATTGTTTCTTCCTTGAAATGATACGTTTTACATGTGATTAAAATCGTTGGATTTACACAAAAAAAAGCAAATTCGAAACAAATATAAGAGTTAGAAGGTAGCGAAATAAGATGATGAAGGTTAAAGATTTTGTTTCATCGACAATATGCGTCATGTCAATCTAGATTTAATGTGCAGATTGGTAACAACCAGATATATACTAACAAGTATTGAACACGTCAGAAGTGGTATACCATACCAAATAGAATAACTCCCAATAACATAATGACGTTTACAACACTACTGCGTCATTGTCTCCATCAACCTCTCATAACCCCGTGGTGTAAGTCGAAATCATTCCCCACTAGTTGGTTACCTATTCCCATGATTTCCTTTGTTATAACTGGGGTTTCTGTCCATGTGTAACAATTTTGTTTCAATAATAAGATCAAAGACAACAACTGCAGGGCCCAGTTGTTCAAAAGGTGATTAGGCTAATCACATTTTAACAACATTTTTCAAATCCTGATATAATAATTTCTCGTAGAACTAACTTGACAAAACTTGATGAAATTCTGGAATTCTTAATTCTCTTTCAACTGGTTTAATTTAAAGACGATATACTCACAGGTTTTTCAACAAATGAGAAATGAAATTTTCACTAATCAAGTGATTAAGCTAATCACCTTTTGAACAACTGGGTCCAGACCGTTATATAAATCTACTTCCTTCAGAGTATGTTGTGCATGTTTGAAAAGAGAGTACAATAGCACTAAATATCGTAATAGATTGAAAGTGGAGTTACAAGTTGTGACATAAAAGTACATAGATATTGCCCGGAATGTTCCAATATTAAAACAAAAACAAAAAATAGCATGTTTGTAAGCCGGCAGTTAAGGAACGGTAGATACATCTCCTTTGACATTTTAAGTATGATAGCAGGCCGTCAGTCTAGTCAGTCTAAGCAGATCCTGTTGTGGTTTGTCTTGATAGCAAATCTCGAAGCATTTCCCCTAGATTCTCTAGGGCCTTTGTTCTGAAAGCGTTAGGAACCCCTCATATAATGATAGGTGTCGTTCTATCAGTTGCGGATGTGCATCTTGCGCCGATAAGATTTTTTGAGACGACCAGGATCGATAGCTTGGCATTTGTGGTTTCTGTATATACCAACAAAGGTATAGAATCGATTGCATGTATACATAGTTGATCTCAGGTCTGTATTTACACAATGCTACATTGACCTATTGCCACCTTCGAGAATTGATATATATAAATCACCACGACATATTCATTTGATTCTTAAAGATGATATTATGTCAATAAGTAGAAATATTTGTATCTTTTTCATTTCATGCTAGTGGAAATAGAATGGAAACAAGTAAGTTTTTAGCGATAGTTTCGGTCCCAGATCAATCTGCATTACGTTTGCATTGAGTCTGGTTTCATGAGCGTATTCCTGATCATGGTCAGATATCATAAAGATGAAGCTTAAACTAGACCAGATAATATCAAGGTAATCAGAGATAACTAATCATATTCCATATTTATCTGCCAATTAACGTGCTCTAGGTTACGGCGAAATGACGGACTGTCGTCCAAATGCTATTGTGAAGTAAAATCAAAATTAAAAAGTAACGAATATTTCACAGAAAAGTAAATATAAGTGAGGACAGACCATGACAAAGATGGTTTTATACGATTATACCAATTATTTATCCTCCAGAGTAAATAAGGCTCTTGACTTTAGTATAGACCCTATGGGGACTTGTGCTGTCTCTCATCGTTAGGTCTTTTGAGCACTGGCCAGGGGTAATTAGGTAAAACTCATTGGTTACAAGAAAAAAAGTCTGACATCGCCTTAGACGCTCGGATGATCAGATGAAAAGCTCTGACATCGCGTCATAGTGAGAATAATTAGACGAGAGGAAGGTTAAGACAAGCAAACTAATGAACTATTCTTGTTCGAATCTCGTTGATGTACCTGGCGGTTCCTCCGTTATCAAACTGTTTGTCATTTGACCCAGACTTTCATAAATTTGGTCGATGAAGCAGAAGACGTTCAGCATTCGGGAACACCAGGTCTTACTCTTGTACTTGTTTCATGTTTATTTGTTTACAACTTGTCCGCGTTTTACACATTTCGAGTGATGTGTAACGTGCACCGGGGGTACAACGGAGTGTTTCTCTGTTATTGTTTACATTGTCATTTCCTTCATTACATATGTAATTGTAAACATACACATGATTTGTTATATTTCTAGTTAGTTATTCACAGTTGGTCAGTATTATTCAACCTTTAATTAAAATCAAACTCTACTTTCTGGTGTTCTCCTGTATCCGCTGTAAAGGACTAGCGCCGAAATATTCGAATTTAGCACAAAAATGTCAACCTTAGTAAAATGTTCTTACAGAAGTTTGCAAACAAAATTTGTTTCATACCCCGATGAAACTAAAATAAAAATTGACATCAACGCTTATAATTAATTTTTGAAAATGATTTTCTAATTTAAAACATGTTTTATGTACAATTTTACTGGTTTTAAATGGGATTCTTTTTCTCAAATCAATTCGCAACGTCAATTGTCGTATTGTGACGTCACATTTTTCGCGCCATTCTCGGAATTTCTTTCATAGAAGAATGAAAAGAATTTTTCGACCAATCACATTTGAGTATTTACCATGAAAACAAAGAAAAATTAATTATTGTAAATTGAACTTAAATATAATGTTTATACTTTAATTAATACATAGGGACCGTCATTTTCCCCCAGAACCACAAATATTGAATATTCTTACAACTATTGAATCAACATTCTGACAAGAACGCTACAGGATATATTGATATTGGTTTACACGTTAAACCACTTCATCTGGAATCCAATATGGCGTCCTCTCCTAGAATCTGCTTGGCCATGTCAGGGTTGGTCTACATCGTAGTTCTAAATGTCCAATCGACTATACCCAATACCTGGAATCTGACGGTTGGTAGCGAAATCTATATTACTTGAGGTTTGTCTTAAACCTTTTGACTATTAGATGCAAAGGATTACTGGTTTCCAAATACGTTTAGTATCCTAAATAGTATAGAATACTAGCTACGTGGGCCATAATCATGTCTTATTTTTTTTCTTGGAATGAAATGTTATATAATAAGTTATCAATATATGCAATATCTCGAAAAGATCATTGATGCTTTCCTTTGATCTGGAAGGTAGCTGGGAAGTCAACATTTCTCTTTCATCAGTGCGATTTTCAAGCAAGACATTTCCCTGTGAAATTATGTTAATAAATACGCGAGGACCAAGGACACCACCGTTTGTGATGAAAGAATAATTGGTGCTTTGCGCACTCGGGCAAAATAGTCTAGTTTTGACTGAAACGTTTCATACACAGTGTGCTTTTTGCGTTGGAAGACTGGCCATAAAAAATAGCCTCGGTATTTTATGTACATGTAAAAAATGTACAATGTATATGGGAAGGCATAATAGTGTTGTTAATTCCGGCTATATAGACTGGAATTAGACTAGGGAAGGACTCCCTGTATATCATGGTATCTCGTCTATCTCCAGAGTGTCCGTGTGCGTCTGTCTAATTGTTTGCTGGGTTCAGCCCTTTATATAGTATATTAACGATATGAATTATATAATCCACTAAGGCGATGGATCAAATAATGAAATGTCAACATCGTTTATACAATTAGACATTTATATGTATATGGGGTATATTGTTGCAAGATTTGTTTAGTCACTATCGGTCATAATATATCGTATTAGCGTCCTAATTATGATAAACAGCAATGGGCATTTAAGGACGTTGCCGACACATGTCGGCATTGCTTGTATGTCTGCTACGGGTTGTTATATATTAGGAAAGGGACATGTGTATTACTGTTTGGAATGTAATAGGAAAGTCTGTGATGTCCAATCTCATTCCAAAAGTCATTTAAGTGACACACATAAAGCCAAAAATTCAACACGTTGCACGAACGGTAAAGATTAATCTCTAGGCAGGATAAGTGATAAAGCTATCTATATGCTAAATATTTTTGAATGGACTGAATATGGAAGACATTCAAAATTCATTTGTTCACCAAAATACTTGAAAATAAATATTATCAGCGGTATAATTATTTAGAATTTTGTTACTGAGTTTATCGTTCAAACGTAATAAATAATTAATGTTGTCTGTTGATTGGGCATCATTGATTAATTTTGGTTAAATGTATAGCCAAGGGGACCAATGTTGATAGAACAAAGAAATATATCGGTGAGTGGCTTCCAAGGGTAAACAAATATTTAGTCCCGAATCCTGTGGGAAATTAACATTGTTGCAATGCCTACATTGTACAGCAATTTATAATTTGATGAATACTTTAGCTCTTAAATACATTTTATGTATTGTGGAGGCGGCAAAATATATAGAGTATTACAAAATATGCTTATGTTGCATACTGCACTCCTAGAAAGTATAAATTTGTCAGTACTTGTCAAACCCGATCCCCAGTAATAAAACTTTAATTGTCTGAAGTTTGCATCTTCTGCAGAAAATCGTTCATCTTGACAGTCATTCCGAGCTTCTGGTGAAATGTCGAGACTCGTCTGTCTAAAACATAAATGACTGTTTACTAGTTCCGTAGCTTACTGTGAAGTGCTGTTATTTATCTGTCACAGCCTGTTTGGGAGTAATTTATCACACTTCGGCTAGAAAAGCCGAAGTGGCGATGTTGGGTATACACTGGTAATTTGCTGTAAGTGACTTTGACAGTATGATTGTTATACTATCAAACAAGAGAAAAGTGTTATTGTAATACATCACCCAGCGTCAAGGTCCCGATGATAGTCAGTTGAACCGGTCAGGAATGAGTTTAATTGTTCCAGTTAAAGCATATCATTTTTATTGTAGTTCTGAATCTGCACAACTTCGTCATGCTGTCTTATAATTTCATAGCAAATGGTCATTTCCAAAATTATCATAGAATCCCGACTTATGTAAAAAAAAAAACAAAAAAAAAACAAAACGCTTATGCATTTACAAAGATGTTTTATTATAAAACAATAGCGAAACAATTCTTTATCCTGATAAATATCAGTATGGCTTTGATTTCGGAATGATATATTAACCTAAAACAAGAAATTTTTAGTTTTAACCTGTATTCCGATTCGGGGTAGTACGAATTCTGCTATTTTTCTCTAATATACATGGCGTATGAAAAAAATGGATAAAGTATATTTAAAAAAAAACCTCTGGAATGTTGTTATGGTGGGAAAGCCTATAGCGCGTTGTTCCTTTCCCGAGACGGAAACTGACTTTCTCCTGGAACCGAGACCTTGAAATAAAGTCCATAGAAAACAACTAGTGTAAATGTATTGTTCAGGAATGAGGTCAAACTTTCATCCCTGGTCTTAAAGTCCTGTAATGCCATGCTGGGAATTACTATAAATGATATCGTGTGTTTATTACGTCATACTAGGCTGACATGTTAAGCTGTAAACTAATTAATGCGTCCACCATAGAAAACATGTTTGTTTCCAGTTGTATATGTTAAAAAAACAAAAAAAAACAAAAAAACAACACGGCTTGCATAAATTATGCTGTATCAGAGCCCGAAATAAATTCTGCTATAGCTGGTCGACTACACTCTACATAGGGGTACGGATAGTCTTCATCGCGATATGTCGGCATGGTGACAAAACCTGCTTGATTTTGTCGTTTCGGTATGGTGACAATACCTGCTTGATTTTGTCGTTTCGGTATGGTGACAATACCTGCTTGATTTTAGACGATACTGAAACAATACCGGCCGCCTTGGCCTTCACACAAGCACATTTTATTGGATTGTTTGACATTTTCTCGCTCAAGATGATGGTTTTCACGACAATAATACGGTCATTACGTTTTTTTTTATACATTCTCGTCCGCTCTAAGGTCAAGTGTAATTTGCATTGTTTATTCAAATATTTTCATGTTTGTTTTCATACTTATTTCGTTTCATGAAACAGCAAATAATACCAACATGATAACAATACCCATCATTCGGATCGTATGTAATTTACCTGTGTCTTGATAAAGGGGCAGATTGCCTCGAAAATTTGACAATTTACTTGTCTGTACTGTCGTTATTACTACTTGACACACACATATATATATATATATATATATAGATTTGTTGGGAGACCTTTGACAAAATACAAGGACAAAAAGACCAGGTGCACCGAAGGAGTAAGCGTCTTCTACTTTGTCGACCATACCCTCCATGCAAATCTAGGTTGAATAGATGTAAGTCATAACCTTAAACTTAGTTATTCTATAGCCCGAAACAGAACGTACAAGGTTTACTGTAAAGCGAATATAAATGTGAATATCTGATATACCTTAATGTAGATACCAACAAAAATTTCACAAGAGTTCTACCATAAGTAAAACGATCTAGGATCAAAATGATACCTATATTGAGGTGGCACATATTTCAGATTTAAAATTCAAGCAAAATGTCGCTCTATGGAATAGCATAGAAATAGCTTAGTATATATATATTTGTCGTAATGCTAGAACAGAATATATATATAGTTATTACACTCAAATACATTCTGATATTTATCACCAACACAGTTCACATACAGGACATAGCCCTCCCTCGCGAGGAACGTTAATCCATCTACCTGTTCTCATAGGAAGCTTTAAATTAGAAGTTCTAAATTACATATAAAACATTATCTCGTTATGATTAGGTTTTAATAGGTATGGTTCAAAATTAAACTGAGATTTATATAGTAGACTTGTCATCGCGAAGGATTCTCAATACCATGAAACCATTTTTGAATAAATTGATCTTGTAATCATAGCTTAATGATGGTTTTTACATATTTTATATCAATTGTACAATATGACAAGAGTGTCCATATATTAATAAACCCAGTATATATTTTTAATATGTCTTAGACACATAATAACCACTTAAAACTAAAGTCTTAATACTGATTGAACTTATACATTAATATGAGCAGTAGATAATTCCGTTTACACGATATAAGTTTATGTCAAAACATAACCATTCTTGTTTTTATTTAAACTTCTAAAGGAGACCTGCTCAATTCACCGTATACCACGTGATTAAGCGTACTACTGCATGTATTATAATCCTTTACCATACCGTAAATGTATTTCTCCAATAGTCATAATATATGATATTTATTTTAGTATACAAGATCTTCAATATTCATAATCTGATTTTTAAATTTCATGTTTCACAGTGAACATTTTAAATTTTATTTTCCCATTTTTCAATCAAGTAATTTTGTTTTTCAGATAGCCAACATACCTGAAATCGAGTTGTCTCCCTTTAATATGAAGGCAGGCATATTGGAGAGATTTACTTCCCTTGTTTAGTTATCCAATATTATTGTAACTTCAAATTTTTACTAATGTGATGAAGATATGCATATGTTGTTAATTTATGATTGTCTTATATGTAATACTTGATGTAATTTGGTAAATATTTATTAAGATTTATGAAAATAATTGCAATAAACTAAATTTTATAAACACTGTATGCTAATTTTTGTGCACCCAGACTACGTGATATTACAATCAGGTCATATACTATATTCGTACTATATTAACTCATACTTACCTGGTACAGGGGATACCGTGATCAGCTAGGCGGTTCCCCCAGGTCGAGGCCCTTCCATTGCACTCCGGTCGGGCTGAACCCTGCGATAATCCCAAATGCGGATTACTCGGGTACGCTATTTTTTAGTGTGGGGGTCTGCGTTCGCGCTAACCCCTGACCATAAACAATTAATATAAGTATAAATCCCTCTCAGGGAAGTCGGTATGGTGTAGATCTCTATCGTTACTTGACAGACAAGGTTTTAAATATTACTCAATATTTATTCATTAATTCAACATATAGCAAATATTGATGCATTTAACTATTCCATATGAGTGATAAAATTATAAATCTCATACATGTTATAACTTTCACAGTGGGATTTTAAACCGACGCAGTTATATCCTATGTGTTTCCAGGGTACAATGTTGAGTGATCTTATGGGTGATAGGACACTTCAACCATTTGATTTTTCAGCTATCATCAAGGGTCATTGTACTGTATCATGTTAAGATATTTCGATTCATACATTTCAGTGGAATATTACCAGTATATAATTGTTGCCAAGCACTTATACATATTTTCACTGACAATGATAGTGAAATGTGGGTTTTGTATAGATTGCATGTGTGTATCATCTTGTATCACAAACCTGAGTATCCAGAACTATTGTATTGTTGGTATGCTTATTTGAACATCAATTTGCGAATAAAATGACACATTATTAAATAAAAAAAAAAAAAAAAAAAATGTAGATACCATAAAACGTTAACCTAATCAGTTATACTCACCTTGGAACACATAATGCCGTTTAGAAAATGAAATTTAACTCTTGCATAATCTACAGCAAATGTGAAACACTCTTTGACTTTTTAAAAGTCATTACCGCCTCGATAGAATGTCGGTAAAAACCTTAATTCAATGATACATTTATTGAAAGTATGTTAGAATGAAAACAGGCATACATATAGTAAGGCTTTTCCCAGTTGAACCAATTCTACAAACAACATTACTCCCCAGAACTTACTGAACAAACACGAAGTCAGGACAAGTTTAACCCCCTGTATTCTGTCATGCGTCAAATTACACCAGTTAATCGGATAAAGAAGAGAACAGACTTCCCCTGGTAGTGAAAAGTTGCATGTCTCAGAAAAGTGTGCTGTTTTGTGAGGATAACAGAGAAATTAAAATCTAATTCGTCAAGCCTTCAGGACAAAATAATCAACAATGTTGTAGGCTGGTAGCGTACAATTACTCCAGAGGATGGTTACAGATGTGCCTAAACATATAACGGTTTGTTGTACATTTGTAGTGGCCCAATTCCATATAAAGAGAATTTATTGCAAACCAAATATAACATGAAAGCCAATGATGATAGAACACGGAACATTATAGTTGCAGGTTTAACCAGTGAACAAAATGGTACTACATGTAGTAAGTATATAAGAGATGTTCTTATGAAAATACTGTTACAAGTTTTGTCAACTCTAAATCCCACCGCGGCCACCAGTGTTACATTTTGTAAACTCTAACAATTCCTCCACTGGTACCAGTATTACGTTTCTGTATCTCGCCGTTTGTTTTTACCGCTGCCACCAGTTCAAAATTAATTGAACAAAAAGTTATGTAAGATTATATTTACACTTTATTTACATCATAAATCATATAATAAATTCATCAGTCAATATCAAGGCACTCCACACTAGTCTCCAATCGTTCTCTATTACTACCTGTATATCTACTCAGTTGTTAACTCCAACTACTAAAACTACACACTATTATTCACACTATCTACCACAAACTACTCTAAGACTACTATAACTATCCAATCTCTGGAATATATTCTCAACTCTCAGATCTCCTCGAATCTGCTCACTTCTATTCTCTACTGTAAAACCCTAACCTCCAGACCTCTTTACTGTCTGATCTCTAACTCACTAGTCCTACGAACTGCTCACTACTGACCGCTGGCTACTGACTAACTAACAACTGACCGCTCTCTCCGAAATCCCTAGTCTAAAAGTGCTCCCCTTTGTCAGAATCCTGGTACCTAAAACGAGGCTGCTGATAAGGATAACTTTAGATTGACCTACAGGTCAGCTCATTCGGCCTCCCTAAGAAGTGATGTCACAGACTAGACTTCTCCACACAAGATTTCACACGGTCACTCTAATCTACAGCTTCCGAACCACAACAATTATCTATGGCTACTTAGCTGCCCAAATACCTCTTTAACTCTGTCCACGAGCCAAGGCTAATACAATGCATAACAAATTATATAAAGAATAAACAGTTAAATGGCCCCTAAATACATGACAATACCAACATGGGATAGAGAGATGCCGTTAGTTGATTCACGCCTGCGTCTTGGCTGTTACCTTGTTGATGTTGTCCGTTAGTAACTGCTGAATTCCTAGTCTTCCTTTATGATCTTACTAAGTATTAAAGTCATAATTAGTTGATGAACTTGGAAGATGTCTATGATGCTATAGGTTTTTTGTTAATAAAGAAGGACATATATTCTTTATATTTTAAGTAAAAACAGTTGTTACACATTTAGATGTCAAAAGCATACAAATCAAACATCATAAAAGATGTTGTGTACACTTAATAAAACATTGGTTTAGGTGTTACCATATAGCCCGTTGCTTAATTTGTTTCTAGTTTTAAATATTGTCACCGCTAATTGGAATATATCAACAGTGAGTAGTTTAGCAGGATTCAAAGGAGCTGACCAAGGCAATAAACCAGTCACCTGTAGCAAAGGTCTCTGAAGATCTGGATGTAATTCGCAGTATTCGTAATACAATGGTACGATTTACTTCTGCTTCCTTCCCACAAACGAACTCCTCCTGCCCGTGTCACAACCTTACGATACATTCGGTCATGTGTAACCAATGAAGCGGACATGTCGGTTAACGATTGACGTTCTCAGCAATATCATTATTTAGGTTTTCTCATAAATAGCGTTCTGTTGCGGGAAAAACCGGCGATACGTGGAAGGCTCTCTTTAGCAAAGAAATGTATTTACTTAAATCAAGCACATAAGGTACACAAAGGTACACAAACTTGTTGCCGATGTCACCTTATCTAAATCGAAATAATGCTCCAACAGCGGTGTTTCAGCCGGTGTGAAGTTATTTACTCATTGACCTGCTTTTCAGTTATTGGCTGATTGTGCCAACTGGACAAAAGCAAATCTAATGAAGCGCCGTTCATGTTTAATTTGTCCAGGTGAGATTGTCTACGCATAACTGTCAACTGAAAGCAGTAGTGCAATACTTATATTTACCACTTGCGATAAAAATATCACTCTATTTAACAGAATTTAAACTTCCTCGCCATTCCCGCCGTGAGCCTGTTAACAGATCTACCAAACAATAATAATCAACGTAATACAAATATCTAACGTTAATCAATATCATGAAATACGAAAGTATAAACTGTCCGTCTAGTTTATCAAACTCTTCACTTGTCACATTGTTAATGCGCCAGTTGTCCGTTTATGAGATGGTAATGCTCAACTACTGTTGGTAAGGTTAAAGTGTGACAATATCATAGAGTGGTAGATATATACACATACATGTTATGTATATCACATATATAATACATTGTTTTTATTCCTCATATTCTAAAATTCCAAAACCAGCTCATGACATTATCTGATCAGAAAATGCGTTATATACCGATAACACGCTGTATTTTGTTTGGGATATTGTCTACATAGCAATGCAGTTAGCATCGACACATTCCTCCCATGTATGATTGTAATATATCCTCTAGTTACTGCATTGATAGTCACATTGTTTAATCAATCAAGGCAGCTGTATAACAGGACAGTCCAGATGAAAATATCCCACGTCTTTGTTATACCAATTTGTGAAATTTGATTAAAAATATGCCTGCTGAACCAGTATTGAAAGCGACAGAAAAGCATACTGAGACGTGCATCAGATATCGTAGAAAACATCCATTCTGGAAATCGTTCTAGTCTTGATTGAATTATCGATGACGTGATACGCGTACTTGACATGTCTCATGCAATCTTTTGCATATTCATTACAATCAAATGTAGCACCACTTTATCGCTACTCCGGACACAAATAATGACGTAATAGCGACTTGTGAGTAACCGCTGCACAGTATTTATATGATGGATAGCATTTTTTTCACCAGTTGTTTCCAATTTCATTTTAAATGCAATTCAAGTCAAATCTTATGCAGTGGTGTTAGCTGTGGAAGCACACAATGGCTGCAAATGACGATGACATTCTCTGAAACCTAGGGTAACTGGCGGTATAAATATAATTAATGTATTGGTTTACTATAAGGAGTAATTGGGCTATATACAAAAACCAGCTCTATAGTTTAATATGTACATATCATTCATCATCTCTATGTATGATTATTTACATGATCAGAAGTTAACTGTGTCTACCTACAATACAGAGTAACAAGAGACATATGTGAAAATATGACTAGAACAATACATAAATTAGACGGAGAACAATGGATACAATATGCAATTACAATAAACAGATGTTTTGTCATTCCAGGTCATCTCCGTAATGATAGCGACCAAACAAAAAATATGGACCCCCCCTCCCCCCCCCCCCCCAAAAAAAACAAAACAAAAAAGGATAAATGACAAAAAAAATAAAAAAAAATAAAAAAAAAAATAATATCAAATATAAACTCTCCGAAATGTTCCTAGGCTGTATTAGTTTCGAATGATGTAAGTATTGTTCCTAGTTTGGCGGTATAATATATCTTTAGAGATGGGCCCTCCTGTAGAATTTGGGGCGTTTTCATCGTATTTGATAGGATGAAAATAAAACACGTTGGAATCCTAGTATGACTGTTGTTTTCAAATATGTCAATATTGAGTCTGGTTTAACTATGACTTTTTGTATCCTAGCATATCTGTTTGCGGATCTCCAGTGCGAGATCATTCAGGATTTGACCATAATTCTGCGCATATACATGCATTTCTTACCCTTTGCATTTCAGTGTCGCTGTCTGCGGGAGAGGCTAAAGGTCAGAGATTGTTGGGGAGCTGGGGGGAGTGGTCTGCATGGTCAAAATGTTCGGTGACCTGCGGTTATGGTACATCAAGTCGACACAAGATTTGGCGACAGCCGGACAGAAAAGACAAGTTTCCTTTCTATGATATCATAGAATGTTGGTCGGCCGTCGAGTGCCCGGGTAAGATTGGCATGGAAATTGACATTATTTTTAGTGTTTTAAGATACCATTCCTAACTGGAGAGTATATACTACATCAATACATGTACAGTATATGTTAAATACCGATCATCGCCATTTCTTACAACATATAGCACAAATAACATTGTCAGTTATGGAGCCCTTCGCTTCAGACGAAAATGTCTGAATTTAGTCGAAGAAATGGCGATACACATTTTAGATATGACAAAGTTCTATCCCCAACGATAAAATACAGTTAATTATGAGTGAATATACCTGACATCCATCTTATATCATGTAGGTAATCATGTCTGTTATACAATACTACAATACTGATATTCCCCTTTGACAGTTGTTGGTAATGGGTAAAGAAATTTGAGCTCCGTGGTAACAGTCTGGTATCCAAGAATAAATTTGAATTCCATTGTAATGGTTTGGTATCCAAGAAGAATTTTAATTCTATGGTAACGTTCTGGTATCTGAGAGTGTTCTATATTGTATATCTGTAAGCACAAACATTTCATAGTATGTAAGTAAATACGTGTGGTGAAGCCAATAAATCCATTTATCTCTTCATCATTTCTGTATTACCTGTAAATAGTGCATGGTCGTTGGAGCATATGGGAGGAGTGGACAGAGTGTCCAGTCATGTGTAACGGTGGTGTGCAAAGACGGGAGCGGCAGTGCAATGAACCGGAACCAAAATTTGGCGGGAATACGTGTTACGGTGCAAAGTGGGAGGGAAAGGAGTGCGGAATGCAAAAATGTCCAGGTAGATAGAAATATTATTAGTTTGCTTTATTCTATTTGTACACAAATTACTCATACTATTGCTGTTATACTCGAAAACAAATTTAGTGGTACCGATAACAACATGAATAATAACAAGTAAAAAAGAATCTTCTGAAAGTATTATGCATGTGATGTTCATTGGACCACCATGCTGAGGTCATTGTTAAATTCGATTTGATATTGAACGGAATATGATATATACCACGCTAGACCGTGTTCTACCTGTAGTCTGGGGTCAAGGTGATGCCATTATAGAATAATTGTATATATTTGGCAAGGGTAAAAATACATTTTGTAAGTATCGTAATCAAAATTGTTTATATGAATATTTAAGTATTAGTTATAAATTATTCACCCATTATATCGTGAAGATATAGAAGATATTTCAAGGACCATGTAAATGATTTACGTGTAAGATAGTATTTTAATATATATTAATATAATTTTCACATAACTCGCTATTTAATTTATAAAGCACACCTACATTTGCACTCGCCAAAAGCGATCTTTGTTTTTAAAACGTTTGGTGTGTCTGAACATAATATGCTGAACTGTGAAAAAGCATTATCTCGGACTGCTTTAGAAACTGTTAAAGAATGTTTCACATCTGACTTTACTATGTTTATTTGATAACCCAACACATAAAAGTTATTTCAAGTATGTATGTTCTGGTACTTAGTATCTTTTAAACTTAGATATATGTAGACTAATGGATATTGGACACTCTTTATGCAATTACCTGACTTATACAATTTAAAGAATGTATTGTCGTCTGCCATTTTCACAGTCATTCCCGCCAATTTTACCATGGCATCATGTGATCACACATCGTTTATCTGCGACAGTCACCATCACTGCGTGCCTGGGAGTCAGCGTTGTGACGGTGTCCTACAGTGCCATGACGGATCAGACGAACGGAAGTGCTTCAGTTATGTTGTTAGATGGAATGGTCAGTCATACACTATATGTCAAAGTTGTTTTACGTTATCAAATGTTCAAACTTTACATTGATTTGCTATAAATTTAGATTAATTTTGATTCTTTTCTCGATAATCTACTTATTCCATTTGTATTCAATAAAGGAACTTTCATTTTTGGCTTTTCTAACCCAAATCAGATAAGTAAGAAGGTAAATATTATGATACTCTTAATCATGAAACAATATATTTATTCATCAAGATGTTTAGAAACTGACCTTTCCCTAAATGCGTTAATTGTTCAGATCAGAGAAAGCTACTATACCCAGAAATACACAGCCATTGGTAAATGTGTAGTATTTCTACAGCATTCACTGCATTGTATCATATGGAAATTAAATTAGCCAACCCTGACGATCTCTAATTAGTAAATTAACTAATTGTGTGATATTTTATGGGATTACGTTTGATTTGTTTTTTGACAATGCTGTGGCATCCTCCTCCCTCCAAATCCAGACACCTCTTTCTTTTCTTTCTCTGTCTCATCGCTTTCCATCTTCAGACAATGTAGGAACAGTGCTAGGTCTACATGTATATTAAACGTTTAAAAAGGCAAAGTTGAGGGAACCATTTATCTATAGATGTACATGCTAAAAAAAGAAGTTACTGTATCAAATATAGATGAAAGGAAAATGAAAACTAAATAATACATAATGTATAAGTAATAATAACAACTAGAAATACAGATCACAAAGACCTTGGTTTTATCGCCAATAAACTACTAGTATGATCAATGGTAAGAAAATGACCGAGAGTACAGACATTGGTGTATCAGTCTAAAAATAAGAATGATTGAGATTGTGAGCATTTGAAATGATATTGTACATGTCTTGTAACTGCATTGTTGAAAAAAATGGAAAGGAAAAAAACAAAAAAATAAAAAGTTACAAAAAAATAAGGTTACATTAAGATGCTAGTGTATCTCATCCTTTAGATGTCCTCACGTTTAAAAATTAATACAACAGAAGACGTTCCAGATAAAATTAAAATTGATAGTTTCTGATACATTGATAGTATTAGGACGGTTTGTGATAGAGGTTTGCTTGTGATATTAGTGTTTTAACGATCGCAACATCTCTAACGTTCTCACTATGAATTACGTAAACTTCACATTGTGCAGCAGAATATTTGTCTCCAATATATAAAACAGTTATAATCCCATGTTTGGCTGAATAAACGTATATACAAATGTAATTTGTCCCATTATCCTGTGGTATTTTTGCAACAAATCATAGCCACTTTACGAGTTACCTTCGACGGCAGAATCGATCGCGATCCTATAAGAACATCAGGGCTTAAAAGTCTCCAGACCTTGCGGCTAAGAGTGCTGTCAAATTCTTTCGATCTCGACGTTGCCGTCTTGTTTTTTTTAAACCTCACGGCCAATGGACTTTGAAACTTTCTTGAAATCTCACCCGGCGTCACTATCACATTCTTCTGACATTAGGACAGACAGAGCTGTCAAACTCTCGGCCGGGAGTGCAGTCAAAAAAATAAGCCCAGATGGCCAACCAGGTTGTTTAACTATTTTAGACACTAAAAAGGAGTCGTATCCCGATCGCCTAGGTGAAAGACAAGTGTGTCACAACTGTGCCACCCGACCTTCAGTTATATTGTTTCATTTGCCAAATATCCTTAGATATAGTAAATTATAGCTAAGTAACTATTGACCTCCTCTTTAATCCCATGTTTATCCATTGTTTATACTACGTCACAATAGAGATTTCAATGAAATACTGTTTATTTCATTCCAGGGGTCAGATCATCAGGCGACGTGTCGAAGGCCAACGTCTATCATCTGATGCTGTCACTTGCTGTGATTTTCTTAGCCACGTCTGACACCACATGACAGGACGTAGCATAAATGTCTTATTTTTTTATTTGATATGCAGATTGGGATGCCACTACGGCAAGTAAAATCACACAGAGCCGTACCGAACAATGCACAATACTGATCAGTTTAATGGCTGTGATTGCAGGACTCTTTCCGAGCCAAAACCAACGAAGCCAGATTCTAACGGTCATATTGTGGTCCATGTGACATATACACTCTGACGATCTGCATGTATCGATTGTGGTGTTTTTTTAAATACGATATCAAAATATTGATAATGTTCTTATTGTCCTATACAAACTGTACATTCTGATTGGAGTGGGTATTAGTTTATTGGACTTAATCACGTGACGAAAGGTCCTATCGAGTATTGACTTTCAGCATAAAGCACATACACATTTAGATACTCAGGACTAAAAGGTGGGAACCGAGCTGTAAATCATGAAACAATTGTTTATTGCTGAATGTTATATTTATCCTCTGTAAAAAAAAAAAAACACAAAGTGTACAATCATCGTGTGAATACAATCTACAAATATCTGTGTGTGGGTAGATATCCCAACTCCTGAAGCTTGAGATTAAAAATATTTAGTCTGGGGGAGTCGGTGATGTCAAATGTGTTTAATAAATTCATCCATACTGGAGATCCACTCGATGATTGATACAAATATATATATTTGTTTATCTAAAGGCTGGAAATCATTAAAAATGAAAAACAACATGCTGCAAATGTTTTCCCGTCATTGTTTATTTACATACGTTTACTTTTATTGTGATTGTGATAATGTACGTATGACGATTATTTACAAAATAGTTATGGTACAACTAGAGACGATATATAGTTCATGGTAGTAATATTCAATTAAGTACGAATATGTAGGAACAGGCTTTGGCGAGAAAGACTTTTTAATTAAGTGTATGCGACAGTAGCTGTTAACGTTGTGTGTTGATATATACTGTGTTAGCGGTGTTCGATGTTTATGATGGTCAATGTCGATTCCACTACTCGTTTGTGTGGTACATACCAGACTACCTTGATAGGATCGGTGATGCGATGGCCTTGTCCTTGATGTGTCACGTAACATTCCGACCACTGTACGTGATAGTGAGTCTATTACCAGCATTAAGAGCGGCTAGACTCTCGCCGTTCCGACTGTTAAGTCGCTGTTAATTATTGGTCAGTGGAAATTAAGAGTAATGTATATGTATTTAAATGCGATGTATTGACTATAAAGTGTGAATGAGTATTTTTCTCTTACTTTGCGTATCACATTATTATCTAATGGTGACGTTACATCAAAGCGGGAAAATGTTGACGTGACGTGATTGAATTATCGACGTGACGTCATGATATTGTTGACGTGACGTTATACATGACTACGTTCAAAGAGCACACAAGTTTGTCTCATTCCTAGGATGAGAGAAGAAGATATCGTACCGTTGAATTGTGGATATATCTGCCCAGTATACTAGTCTAAAATGTGAATCATATGTTTAAATTGGTTCATGTTTTAATCTCAACTTTTATACCCGTAGATTGTGTTTCGACTTGGCGCATACAATCTTTGATTTATATTCTCCTTCCTAGTGGTAAAGCTGGTCGATATGAAATTGATTTAAACAGTTTAATAAAAATCACAACAGCATTTTTGTTTGTTTTTGTTCATTTCAATTAAGTCAACCAGAGAAACCTAATACACCTGTATATGGGTATCATTGCGAGTTCGTGAACTAATACAATGTAACAGTGTGTATCTTATGTTTTATAGAACTTATGCGTAAAACATTAATGGATAAGACGAGATTTTACGTTAGTATGACATTTAGCATAAATTCCATAAAACCATTCCTAACAATTTTGATGTTTTTGCGAAGGAAATATTTACTTTTTTAATATCGTCTGCGTTTTCCACCTCGATCACTAGGCATTATTTTATAATAAAAAAACAAATGTAATTATCATCAGCCGCCACCTGACAGAAAAAAATCAAATGAACTATACTAGTATAAGGAAACCCATTGTTAAAAGTGGACGCATGCCTGTAATAGCCAGTAAAATACAACACAGCACAATACAACACGATACAATACAATACAACACGATACAATACAATACAATACAATACAACACGATACAATACAATACAACACGAAACAAACAATACAACACGAAACAATACAATACAATACAACACGAAACAATACAATACAATACAATACAATGCCATTATCTGTATTTAACGTCGCATATGTGATACAAATAGCAATAGCTCATGAGAGCTATCATCGCTACAAACAAATGTACATATGGTTAACAACAGTATATATAAAATCATGAAAAAGGAAATCGTTTAGCTACCACAGAAGGCATAAGGTAAGAATATCATCAGATAAGAATGAACACTAGCATTTAATACACAAACACGTGGTTAATACAAATGATAATTAAAACAAAGACAAGTGTAATATACATATAGGCTAACATAGCAAAGAGTAAAATTGGACAAAATGTAAACTTATAAAGTATAGTTTAAAATTAATCATCAGGCAGAAGTATAAAATATTGAATTATACATATTATATATAAAGCTTAATGAAGTGATGGTCAAATCGAAATCAAATCAGAATTATAAAGTAAATGGTGGTGCTCAAATAGAGCAAAATAACAGGAGACAAAGCACATTTAAAACATATGATGCAAGCAGTACACGACACATTTAAATCATCAATGCAGTAACAAAGACAGTTAGCACAAAACAGCAAGTAATACATACTCATGGAGCACATATAGGACATTGATGCTGCAACACTACAAACTAGAAAGAAAATGTAAGCACAACAGACAGGAGACAAGCATTACAATATCATGGACGACATGTCAAACAAATAGAGCATGATCAGATAGGACCATCCCAGTTGTGGATCAGTCTCCTGAATTCCCGGAACTTCTGTACTTTCCGGGATTCATGTAGAATACTGTTCCATACCCGAGAGGCCTCAAAAGCTAAAGATTTCTGACCATACTTAACAGTGTTTGTCCCCATCACCTCTGTTTTCCTTTCATGTCTGAACTCATAAAAAATAGCCTGACTCAATGTCATTACTTTTTTCTGGAGATAAGTTGTTTACAATTTTGAAAACTTCACATTCCGTGTCTTTTAACATGTAAAAATTCGCAACCAGTTAATGTTAAAAGATGTATATAAGAAGAGACATGGCCCTGTATATAAATCTTAACACTCAGTCTTGTATGTGCTCCATTTTCTTTGTATTTTCGTATTGGTGAAAGGCCATACAGGAGGACAATTATTAAAATTAGATTTGATAAAATGCCTTCATCCCTTCCTAGTGAAAAAAGAACCAATACGTTTTAGAACTGCTAATTATCTTGATGCCTTCATACAGATTTCTTAAATGTGAAAGTCAAAATTTAGCATTAAATCAAAATGGACACCAAGAAGTTATCATTATCTACTGTAAAAGAGTTTATAGCTTCTATCGTTTTTTCCCAACGCAGATTGACTGTTTTTTCTGGATTAGTTTTCATGGGGTTATCCTTAAACCATTTGATTAAACTGTTACAGTTTGACTCTAATTTGGCCTAGAAAATAGAGAATTCGTATTGGAGCGACTTACCGTATTTGCAGAATTTTCAGATAAAAACATGTCATTAACAAAGATATTAAGAAGACGTCGACCGATTATGCAGATGGAACCCTGGCGTTGCCCTTTTAGCACTTCCAACCAATCACCACATTTGGCATCCAGACTAAGCTGCTACTTTCTTCTGGTCAAGTAGCTGGATATCAGCTCCACAACAACTGAGCCTAATCCATAGGGATCCAGGTTCTAGATCAGTAGGTCCCAAGGAGGGCTGTCAAAAAGCCTTCGACAGGTCGATGAGTATTGTGGCGACATACTCATGGTTGTCCAAGGTCTTTAGTTAATCCTCAACTAGTCTCAGCTGGGTTGACATGCATCCAAAATCTGATCGGAAGGCTGCTAGGAAAGACTTAAAATGTTGTTAAAATAACTTGCAAGTTGTGCACTAAAACTCTTTCAAATAATTTGGATATACAAGGTAAGATGCTGGCTTATCTAAAGCATCATTTAAAAACAATCTGGTACTACATGTATCTGTGCTTCCTTGGCCCTGCTGGGAAGAGAATTCCCCTTTATGAAATACAAGATTACACAAGGGAACTTCACGTGTTCGCAGCAGGCCCTTAGTAGCTTGGATGTTATACCATACCTGTTGCTTTCTTCAAATTAATCTTGCTGATAGATTTCTCTATAATAGTTGGTGATACAGGCTTAAACTCAAACTGTAGGTCGGCTCAGGTGTGGACTCTGATATTGTCAAGGATGTACTGTTCATAACAGAATTAATCATTGCCAATGTCAGAGGCTACATTTACATAAAGACATTCTAAAGTGTTACCTCAGTCTGATCACTGACAATATCTTCATTTTCCTCGCGATATCTGGCTAACCATCAGGTCTTTTCTATCCAGTGACCAGACTTACCTTTACTGGATAGAAAGCCCTGATGATGGGCCAGACATGTTTCGATTTCGGGCCACCGGCACACCTTTCAAAAAAGTAATTTCGTACAGACTGCTTCTTGTTCTTAGTAACAAATTTCTCTGAATTATGTACAATATCCAAATTACCCAGCAGTTTTGAGCTTTTTATATTTCTTAATATAGTTACTCTTTCCTGATAGGGGGTAAGTCCGTCAATGATCTCTGATAAAAGCTGTTCATGAACCCAATACATATCGCCTACAACATCAAAAACATTAGTTCTTTGGAAAGGCAATCTGTTGAAATCATCGCTAAAAAGATTTGCATCAAATGTTTAAAGCCCCTTAACCTTTTTATTGTCTCTTGGCATTGGGTGACTTTTCCTCTAAAACAAAGTACAAATCGAATTGTTCCAGTCACTTCGGCCACAGTTGAAAGAAAATATAATAAACAAAAAAGAATGACTGTTACTTAAACCCATATCCACAAGGGAAGGGTTACAGTGTTTCATCAAATAAGTAAGTTTTTTTTTTACCAATTTTGTAAAATCAAAAACATTACACAAGTTGGATAAAACATTCTCCATCCTTCATATCTAAATTCAAATCACCAACTACTTGTACCATCTTGATCGTACTGAACACGTATCCTTTCTAAGATTCTTCAAAAGTAGTCATAAACAGTATCATAGAGCACATATAGGACATTGATGCTGCAACACTACAAACCAGAAAGAAAATGTAAGCATAACAGACAGGAGACAAGCATTACAATATTAAAGACGACATGTCAAACAAATAGAGCATGAGCAGACAGGACCATCCCAGTTGTGGATCAGTCTCCTGAATTCCCGGAACTTCTGTACTTTCCGGGATTCATGTAGAATACTGTTCCATACCCGAGAGGCTTCAAAAGCTAAAGATTTCTGACCATACTTAACAGCGTTTGTCCCCATCAACTCTGTTTTCCTTTCATGTCTGGAATTATAAAGAAGTAACTTGTCTCAAAGTCACAATATCATTAATATTTTCTTTAGACATGGTGTTTACAATTTTAAAAAGCTTAACATCCCATATCATTTAATCTTTAAACATGTAAAAGATCGCAAACAGATAATATTAAAAGATGTTTATAAGAATAGACATAGTCTTCGAAAATAAATCTTAATGCTCAGTCTTGTATGCGCTCCATTTTGTTTGTGTTTTTCATACTGATGAAAGGCCATACAGGAGGACAATTGTTAAAATCTATTTTGATTTTATGCTAAATTTTGTCTTTCAAATTTCAGAAATCCGTATGAAGGCATCAATACGATTACCAGTTCTAAAACGTATTGGTTCTTTTTTCACTAGGAAAGGAAGAAGTGTTATTTACCACACATTTATTATATCTAATTTTAACAATTGTCCTCCTGTCGTTGGATGGTCGTTGGATGCCCCGACAACTGCCAACGTACAATCATTGACTGTACCTTCACAACAATGCTCACAACCCAGCTTAGTTCGAGGTCTGTGCTTCCCATAGATGGAATATTGGAGTTAACGATAGCCTCGAAAAAATATCTGCCCCCCCCCAAAAAAAAACAACCCCAAAAAACCCCCCAAAACAAAACAAAAAACGGATGTAGCACATCAGGATATTAATATATAATTCTATTTATGATAGTCGGTGGTTTTCGAAAACAGAAAACTATCAAAGGAAAAGAAGCTTAGAATTTCTCAGTATTGCTACCTACTGGCTGTAAACTCCGATAATAAGATATTTGTTTCGATTTCTTTGAACGTTCAATATTGTTTCATTTTGATAGAGACACATCACATGTTTTTCTTGGTTATGCCGACATGCCGGTAGAGTACATACGCACCGTGTTATCACTCCGACAATCGCCTTCATCATCTCAGGCTGACCGGGAGTACGTATCAATGCCTCGAGGTGTCTACCGGCTCGCCAGGGCCGATTTAACAACGTCATACTTACATAATTGATGGGTTAATGCATATAGTCTCACTGTAGGCAGTCACCCGACATGGCGGAATGTGGGTCAGAATCTTCTACGGGATTTACCGAGATTTCCAACAGTTTATTGAAAGCTGCTATCGTAGCGTTCCCTTATCAATATTAACGATGACAATTTGTCGACGATTTCAATTGGAATTTGAACTTGTTTTGCATCTTATTCCATCGGATATTCCTCTGACTGATTAGGTATCATGAAATAATCTACAATCAAAATATACCCCCCCCGCCATAGAAATTATATATCCTGGTATTATAAATAATCTATAGTTGTTATAGTGTCGCAATGACAATGACCTCCCAAGGACATCTTCAGAAAAATACCATTCACCATATCTTACGATATAGTGGGTACTCAATTTGAAGCCAGTCCGACCGGGGAATCATGATTCAAGTACGCAATTATCAGAATCCTAAAATCAATGAATGAAGTTGAAGGAATATGCATCCATCAGAATGTGAACTCTACACAGATACTACCACGAACTACTATGTCATCAGCGGCCTCCACTACACAGATACTACCACGAACTACTATGTCATCAGAGGTTTCCACTACACAGATACTACCGCGAACTACTATGTCATCAGCGGTCTCCACTACACAGATACTACCACGAACTACTATGTCACCAGCGGCCTCCACTACACAGATACTACCACGAACTACTATGTCATCAGCCGTCACCACTACACAGATACTACCACGAACTACTATGTCACCAGCGGTCTCCACTACACAGATACTACGACGAACTACTATGTCACCAGCGGTCTCCACTACACAGATACTACCACGAACTACTATGTCATCAGCGGTCTCTACTACACAGATACTACCACGAACTACTGTGTCATCAGCGGTCTCTACTACACAGATACTACCACGAACTACTATGTCATCAGCGGTCTCCACTACACAGATACTACCGCGAACTACTATGTCATCAGCGGTCTCCACTACACAGATACTACCACGAACTACTATGTCACCAGCGGCCTCCACTACACAGATACTACCACGAACTACTATGTCATCAGCCGTCACCACTACACAGATACTACCACGAACTACTATGTCACCAGCGGTCTCCACTACACAGATACTACGACGAACTACTATGTCACCAGCGGTCTCCACTACACAGATACTACCACGAACTACTATGTCATCAGCGGTCTCCACTACACAGATACTACCACGAACTACTATGTCATCAGCGGTCACCACTACACAGATACTACCACGAACTACTGTGTCATCAGCGATCTCCACTACACAGATACTACCACGAACTACTATGTCATCAGGGGTCTCCATTACACAGATACTACCACGAACTACTATGTCATCAGCGGTCTCCAATACACAGATACTACCACGAACTACCATGTCATCAGCGGCCTCCACTACACAAATACTACCACGAACTACTATATCATCAGCGGTCTCCACTACACAGATATTACCACGAACTACACTGTCATCAGCGGTCTCCACTACACAGATACTACCACGAACTACTATGTCATCAGGGGTCTCCACTACACATATACTACCACGAACTACTATGTCATCAGCGGTCTCCACTACACAGATACTACCACGAACTACTATGTCATCAGGGGTCTCCACTACACAGATACTACCACGAACTACACTGTCATCAGCGGTCTCCACTACACAGATACTACCACGAACTACTATGTCATCAGCGGTCACCACTACACAGATACTACCACGAACTACTATATCATCAGCGGCCTCCATTACACAGATACTACCACCAACTACTATGTCATCAGCGGCCTCCACTACACAGATACTACCACGAACTACTATGTCATCAGCGGTCTCCACTACACAGATACTACCACGAACTACTATGTCATCAGCGGTCTCCACTACACAGATACTACCACGAACTACTATGTCATCAGCGGCCTCCACTACACAGATACTACCACGAACTACTATGTCATCAGCGGTCTCCACTACACAGATACTACCACGAACTACTATGTCATCAGTGGCCTCCACTACACAGATACTACCACGAACTACTATGTCATCAGCGGTCTCCACTACACAGATACTACCACGAACTACTATGTCATCAGCGGTCTCCACTACACAGATACTACCACGAACTATTATGTCATCAGTGGTCTCCACTACACAGATACTACCACGAACTTCTATGTCACCAGCGGTCTCCACTACACAACAGATACAACCACGAACTACTATGTCATCAGCGGTCTCCACTACACAGATACTACCACGAACTACTATGTCATCAGTGGTCTCTACTACACAGATACTACCACGAACTACTATGTCATCAGCGGTCTCCACTACACAGATACTACCACGAACTATTATGTCATCAGTGGTCTCTACTACACAGATACTACCACGAACTATTATGTCATCAGTGGTCTCTACTACACAGATACTACCACGAACTACTATGTCATCAGCGGTCTCCAATATGCAAATTACTACAATTGTCATTATTAACACATGCCTATTCAGCAGTGAGGCTAACATACTATCCGACCCTGACAACACTATTTTGCTGTGCCGTCATCTCTGATCAGATAAAAGAGTACGGTATATAAAATGACCGCTGTTTGCTGGACGTCCTATTCACCAGTACTAACCTACAAAAAAAATGTACTTTGAATACTTGGTGTCTTTTCCATGTTGCTGAATGAATTACTATACATCGACATTTACACGGCGTATTTGATGTACATTTTACATCTATACACTGTACATAAATATAATATTAATTCATTCAAATTCCAATCCGCCTTAAGCAATTGAAAACATCACGCTTTTCGTCAACGTATCCATAACTAATCGTAAACCCTATTCCTCCATTGACCATGTCCTAGAGACGTTTTGACTAGCAAAGCTATGATGAATGCTCCTCTATAGACATGTTCCTCCCTAATATAAAAGTCAAATGTAAATAGAAGAAGCATAACAAAACGTTACAAATATTGTGATTCCGAGAGCTAGGGGAATGTTCGTCTGAGGGTTGTTTTCTATATAAAACGTGTTGGAACCCTGGTCAATAGCGAGTGAGACAAGTACAAGGCTTGTGCATTGCCTTCTGAAGAATTCCTTTCTACATATCCATTTCCATCAATCTCTACACCGATAGCATCGCAGGAATCAAATAAAACCGTTACACTTAGGGTCGAAAATACCATTCCTATCTAGGTTTCCTTTTCAGTTTAAAACTTCTCTCCATAAAAACGATAGGATCGAAAGTTTGTGACGTTTTCTTTTGACACCATTTGCATATTTCAGCTGTCTGTTCCCTATGTCCACGACCTGTCTGAACGTTTGTACTTGGCAAGAAGCCAAATTAGGCAGCGGTCTGGGACAAGGTAATAAGCTGACAAATGTTGTCCTTGCAAATCACTGCAGACACGAAACAAAGAGACATTCTGCCATTTGTATACTAAACCTTTCCAACATACATGTACTTATTATATATCTGCCAGTGGCATTAGTGTGGAAATCGAATTGTCATGTTTGGCATAACAAACTATTGTCTGCTGACTTCATTGTTTCACGTAATATCGTTAATATGTGTATGGCCAAGACGTACATTTTTATTTATCAGTGTTTTCTACACATTTCAAATTAACTAGGGTCTATGTACCCGATATAAAGTACTGGTATGTTTCCTTCAAACTTTACAACATGCTGGTCATTTTAACACCATCTCTAAATAAACATTTTGTTTTTTCATTTTTAGTTTCATAAGTATTTTTATTTACTTATATTTAGTTACACACACAGAACATATAACAAAATTATATATATATCAAACCGTCGGTTAGGGTCAAGACTATCTTAGGTGTCATTGATCAAGTGATATAAACGAAAAAAAAACCTGCTGTGCTGATAACTACTTTATCTATCGACAAAATCACACCACCTTAACTTAATGATATGGCTTTCATCCAATAAGCCGACCAGGAAACTTTTGGACGTGTTCTACTAATTCACATTTCCGGCCAGTGTCCTGTGACGGTCGAGTCATCAGGAGAGTAAAGTAAAATGGTCATTCTGGTCAGTCGTGGCAGCTCCGCCTTACAAAAAATTACCCGGGGCATTGGTTCAATATTAATTTTACGATAGACCGATCACTAGAGGACTTTACTAATAACACATATTTACTTTTAGTGTAAATCTCTGGGGCGACAACGAGCCATTACAGTCAGTTTCTTTTGGCTAATAAATCTCGACCCTGTCCAATACCAGTTTACAGCAGTCGATGTTGGATAGTGGGGGAAGTGGAGCATCGAGGTCTGGTGTCTCCAGAGACGGGCCGAACCACAGAAAAAATCACCACAGCGTCTGAAACTGTCACGGAAGTCCCTGGACAATGGTGTCCGACTATTAACAAGATGTGGCAGGCCACGTACAGAGAAATCACGAAAAGGGGACACTCTCATGTTTGAAATCAATAGAGTTAAGTCTAATGAGATAAGTACCAATACATGTGTGTTCCTTCTCCTGATATAGACAGGGCAGTGTTATAAATAAAACTTCTTACAAAACAAGGTAAAGTTCATATTCGGTAAGTGGTATGACGGTGGATTAGCCGAGAAATTATCCTTAGTGCATCACAAATTCATCAGTAACAGTTTACCTTTAGGAGTTATTTAGCAAATTAAATATTTCAAAATTAATAGCATGGGATTTGGAAGTCACTAATAAGTACACATACAGTAAATACTTAACTTTCCACGGAACTAAACAAGAAAAAGACCACAAATTAAAGATTAGTAGTGACTGGTAATTATTAGTTTTTGAATTCCCAATCGAGTACGTCGTTTATGACAAATTTTCTGACGCTAGCTATGGTAGCAATGTATTGTCTCAAAGTGTGAAATACAAAATATCGGGACTAAAAAGGGAACATTAACAGCTTCAGTTATACTGAACGCCATTGTTGTATATGTATATTGCTTAAATTTTAAGACGTCATAGATGATACTATTAGCTTCCATTACTTCATTGTAAAGCATTGTTTGAATGTAACTAAAGGTAACGGATGTTAGATGCACACGATGACTCTCACGATTAGTGACGTCATGAGATATCTACCACTCCATATCTGTAACCTCTGACCTTTCCAGAACGAGTCTCTGACTCGTGAGAAATGTATAGTGCTTATCCGTGACATGAAGACATTAACACCTTCTACAGACTAAGATTATACTCTAAGTATCGATATTCATAAATCAAAGCCTCCAAAGCCCTGCAATATACCCCCCTCACACGCGATTGGTGGTGTTAGAATATGAGTGACGGATAAGAGTCTCGTTCGTACTTAATTGTATTTTATTCCGGAATATATTCTCTAAATCACACTAGTGTCATTAAAAGCAATCGGTATTCTTCAATAGAATTGCCCCGATCGTGATCCTTGCAACTCTTGGGACCTATTGGCGAATTAGTTGTTCGATGGATAACGAGAGAGACGTTGATATGGACGGCCGTAGACAGCTATAATATATATATATACCTTATATCGGATATCATAGTTCTATACTTCTATGGATATTGATCATGAACCATATCTACACAGCCTTAACTCATTGACGAAAACATACACACAATTCCCTGTGTCACAAAGGACATACATTTCACTCCAATAGTTCTATGTTATTGATAAGAGGTTTCATTGCTTTTACAGTCTTTTACATTTATGCCTTTTCGTATGATTTCTTATAGAACGGCAAGATAGGGGATATTTCAAGAGGGTAGCATATTCAGCAGTGATGCTAACATACGGCCCTCTCATACACACACCTTACATCTCCATACTGACAGATACTTATAGCCACATAATATTGTTAGGATGTCGGCTTAGAACTGCTTTGCACTCGTTAGGGCGCAGTCAAAGAAAGATTTCAACACTGGGACAAAGAAGTAGAGACTATCACATTAAAAAGTTGTGATCTGTACAAAGTATTAACGGAAAGCCACATGAGACAGGTTTGACTGTATGCTCAATCATGGATATACCACATAATTTTGATAGCTGATCTATATCTTATCATTAGTGATAGATAAACGATGACTTCATCAGTTGTGCCGTCAGACTTTATATAATGATTTTAGACTTTCCCCTTAAAGGATAGCATATGGCAGACTGTCTATAGATGACAATTCAATTGGAAATAGTGTTTTGAAAAATATCTTAAAATATCGACGATGGAAGACTTTGTAACATTTTCTGGAAGCTAGTTCCATCGACCAACAGTAGGAGAAAGACTTCTTTAACATATCCGAGTATGGCCTGGGAAGTGTATAGGATAAAGTTACCCGTACTACACATACAAACCGGCGATTTATTATGTATAGGGGAGTTTTATTGTGGAATGCCTTGTAGACCATCAAGCCTGTATGGTAAACAATTCTTTTTCCAAGTGGCAACATTTCACTTCAATATAAAGAGTCGAAGACGTTGTCAGAAAAGGTTTGTTAAGTACTGACTTTGTTTATTACGTTTTCGATGTAATTACCCGATACCGTTAAAGCATAATCATATATTGGTAAAATAATAAATTATAAAGTAATGTCCGGGTTTCCTTAGTCAGCTTAACAATATTAAATATGCATATTAGAAGCGAGTTTACCAGTTATGTTTTATACTTGCTTAGGCCCTATATGTTATTACTAGTGACTCCATCCATTCATTCGCTCATGTGAAGTTCAAATTCCCATTCCATATGTTAAATACTCAAGAAAACAGTTACAAACCTAAGAAACACATTTTTTGCAGGGACTTGGTTCAGCTGAAACACCAGCTGATTGGCTGATTTAGTTGTGCGAGTCCTAAACGTCATTGAATTGAGTTCCTTACAAAATCATTCACAGATTTATGTTCGAAATGCATAAAAAGTCCTTATTTAATCAGGTAAAAATCCCCGTCTTTTATTTGAGAGCGCGCGGAAGTTAGAATGACGCCACTTATATATTTGCAAGAAGACAAAATAGTTTCTCTTAATTGTCTTATTCCTTGGAATTCCGTTACGCTATATTTTATTTCGATATCAATGATCAGCAAACACAGATTCAATTCTATATCGCGAATAAAATTATTTATATTTTTCTATTCCATTATACATTTATATCCACAGAGTAAATAATATCATTGAATAATTTAATTTTGTATGAAACACGCATTTTCATTGGCTGAAATAATTTTGTTATACCTCCATAACAAAATTTTTGACGTTGCGAAATGTAACGTCATTTTTGATTGGCTGATGACGTTGCGTAATAATTTATCACAGAAACGAGTTCGCCAAAGAAAGTGAAATATCTTGGTGTGTATAAGACGAAATTAAATTATAAGAATTAACATTAATTATTTTTTCGGTTATACAGTCATAACATAAAAAACTGGAGTGTACTCTCTTCATAAACCGCTTCGCGGTTTAATTAGAGTACACTCCAGTTGTTTCTGTTATGACTGTATAACAGAAAAAATAATTGATGTTAATCCTTAAAAGTTACCTGACGAAACACAAATTGACGTTATGTCCATAAAGAGTGTGCCTAGGTCTCTATACAAATCTTTGTTTCTTACTAATACTTTGCCCCGTTTGATCGATTTTGAGTAAGAACTATTGTTTCGTTATAATGTCGGTATTCTCTGTTGCTTTTCTTGAGTATACTATTTTCGTGAGATTGATTAGGTCGGATGACTTAGAAGTAGATCGTTTGATAATACCTGGACATCCTGCATTTCCATTGTTGATTAGATAACTAGCCTTAGCATTGGCATCATGCGATCTATAATACAATTCAATAAGTTTAAAGGTATGTATGAAATTATATAAATATTACAAAACAATATCAGGATAAATATATTAAAATATATAGAGGATATCTAACAGTATCTTCAATAATACCAAATGTATTTTACTCGTGTGGCTGACATTTTGATATTTTTCACTCGTGTGTACGAGTGAAAAATATCAATATATCAGCCACACGAGTAAAATATATTTCGTATTACTGAAGATACTGATAGATATTCTGCTTATTACATTTATTTTATAGCAAAATATACCGAGGCAGCTCAATCTCTCCCAGAATTCAATGCGGTTCCTGTCAATTGCTCAAAAAACTACGCCAAATCGTGACGTTACGTGTTCTACATATCTTTCATTATGACGTCATATAACATGATGGAGCTATATGCAAATTTACATTTTCCGCATTGCCGTTTGTAAGCAGTGTTCTGATTGGTAAAACCTGATTTCACTAGTGAAAAATATCAGAAAAAGTATGATAAATACAAGGATTAAACTTTTATTTAGGTTGATATATGATATCATAAATCCAAGCGTTTACGCATATTTACCTTGTGCTCCATTGTATTTATGATATCATAAAGTAAACAAAATGAAATGTTATTCTTAAAAATGAATAGGTGCATTTGTGGTTTCGGTGCGATCAGAAGTGGAAAGCGCTTAGTCACAAAAAATGTTTCATAACCATTGGAATATTCAACAACATGCCATCCATTTTCACAAGATCTTTATTAATACGCAATCAAAACATGACTCGTCCTGGACTGACGTGCGTCAACCATATTCGTCAAATCTGACAATAAATACAGCTAATCAAATAAAACATAAAAAAATCAATAGATACGATAATGAACGGAAATAATTCACAACAAACATCCTATTTCAGAGTTTTCACATCTTTCCGTCCGAGTTATCTCCCATACATCATGATACAAGGACGTGTTTTCGTTTTCTACTAATCAATGCTGCAACATCCTACAGTTTATTAAAATTACAAACGGTAAACTTGTATACCATGTACCACCTCATTAACATTTTCTACATGCTTATGAACATGTCGTTATCATACTTCATCACACATCTAGTTTAATGAAACGTAATGCAATAGTCATAAACTCCAACATACCATTCTAGTAATGTACAAACTACAGTAATACCGACATTAATTTGAACTTAAAATCCAAAAATCGAGGGCAAAATAGTTAACATAGAAACCCCGAAAAAGTAACAGGAGAATATGAATATAGTGAGTTAATAAAGATAAACATTAGTCAATGGACTGTTGACGTCACTATCTATATTGGATCTATTTTGAGATTACTCAAACACCTCCCAGATTTCAACACTTTAGGCTCTTAGCACTGACGAGTCATAGAAAGACTAAACAGCTGTATGATGTCCCTGACATCACTGAGGAGTCCTAGAAAGACTAAACAGCTGTATGATGTCCCTAACATCACTGACGAGTCCTAGAATGACTTAACAGCTGTATGGTGTCCCTAACATCACTGACGAGCCCTAGAAAGACTAAACAGCTGTATGATGTCCCCAACATCACTGGCGATTCCTAGAAGGGCGAAACAGCTGTATGATGTCCCTAACATCACTGACGAGTCCTAGAAGGACCAAACCGCTGTATTATGTCCATAACATCACTGGGGGAGTGGGCCTAGAAGGACGTAACAGCTGCCTGATGGTCATTATAAAGTGCACACAGATATATAGTATGAACATGTATACTAAGGCAAATACTCAACATATAGACTGTACAATTAATCTTAAATAGTACACCTTTCCGCGCCATGGTAACTACTTACTGGGGGTTTTAATGGTTACACCTATCTGGATCTAGTCGAAATCTTGTCTACCTGTTGTGAAAAATCTTTTGGACAACTAGACTACCTGTTGTCCAAGTCCTTTTGGACAACTAGACTACCTGTAGTTTCAACCTTGTGGACAACTAGACTATCTGTAGTGTCAACCTTGTGGACAACTAGACTACCTGAAGTGTCAACCTTGTGGACAACTAGAATACCTGTAGTTTCAACCTTGTGGACAACTAGACTATCTGTAGTGTCAACCTTGCGGACTATTAGACTACCTGTAGTGTCAACCTTGTGGACAACTAGACTATCTGTAGTGTCAACCTTGTGGACAACTAGACTACCTGTAGTGTCAACCTTGTGGACAACTAGACTACCTGAAGTGTCAACCTTGTGGACAACTAGACTACCTGTAGTGTCAACCTTGTGGACTATTAGACTACCTGTAGTGTCAACCTTGTGGACTATTAGACTACCTGAAGTGTCAACCTTGTGGACAGCTAGACTACATGTGGTGTCAACCTTGTGGACAACTAGACTACCTGAAGTGTCAACCTTGTGGACTACTAGACTATCTGTAGTGTCAACCTTGTGGACTATTAGACTACCTGTAGTGTGAACCTTGTGGACAACTAGACTACCTGTAGTGTGAACCTTGTGGACAACTAGACTACCTGTATTGTCAACTTTGTGGACAACTAGACTACCTGTAGTGTCAACTTTGTGGACTACTAGACTACCTGTATTGTCACCCTTGTGGACAACTAGACTACCTGAAGTGTCAACCTTGTGGACTATTAGACTACCTGTAGTGTCAACCTTGTGGACTATTAGACTACCTGTAGTGTCAACTTTGTGGACAACTAGACTACCTGTGGTGTCAACCTTGTGGACAACTAGACTATCTGTAGTGTCAACCTTGTGGACAACTAGACTACCTGAAGTGTCAACCTTGTGGACAACTAGAATACCTGTAGTTTCAACCTTGTGGACAACTAGACTATCTGTAGTGTCAACCTTGCGGACTATTAGACTACCTGTAGTGTCAACCTTTTGGACAACTAGACTATCTGTAGTGTCAACCTTGTGGACAACTAGACTACCTGTAGTGTCAACCTTGTGGACAACTAGACTACCTGAAGTGTCAACCTTGTGGACAACTAGACTACCTGAAGTGTCAACCTTGTGGACTACTAGACTACCTGTAGTGTCAACCTTGTGGACCATTAGACTACCTGTAGTGTCAACCTTGTGGACAACTAGGCTACCTGTAGTGTCAACCTTGTGGACAACTAGGCTACCTGTAGTGTGAACCTTGTGGACAACTAGACTACCTGTATTGTCAACTTTGTGGACAACTAGACTACCTGTAGTGTCAACTTTGTGGACAACTAGACTACCTGTATTGTCACCCTTGTGGACAACTAGACTACCTGAAGTGTCAACCTTGTGGACTATTAGACTACCTGTAGTGTCAACCTTGTGGACTATTAGACTACCTGTAGTGTCAACTTTGTGGACAACTAGACTACCTGTGGTGTCAACCTTGTGGACAACTAGACTACCTGAAGTGTCAACCTTGTGGACTATTAGACTACCTGTAGTATCAACCTTGTGGACTATTAGACTACCTGTAGTGTCAACCTTGTGGACAACTAGACTACCTGTAGTATCAACCTTGTGGACAACTAGACTACCTGAAGTGTCAACCTTGTGGACTATTAGACTACCTGTAGTATCAACCTTGTGGACTATTAGACTACCTGTAGTATCAACCTTGTGGACAACTAGACTACCTGTAGTATCAACCTTGTGGACAACTAGACTACATGTAGTGTCAACCTTGTGGACTATTAGACTACCTGTAGTATCAACCTTGTGGACTATTAGACTACCTGTAGTGTCAACCTTGTGGACAACTAGACTACCTGTAGTATCAACCTTGTGGACAACTAGACTACCTGAAGTGTCAACCTTGTGGACTATTAGACTACCTGAAGTGTCAACCTTGTGGACTATTAGACTACCTGTAGTATCAACCTTGTGGACTATTAGACTACCTGAAGTATCAACCTTGTGGACTATTAGACTACCTGTAATATCAACCTTGTGGACTATTAGACTACCTGTAGTATCAACCTTGTGGACTATTAGACTACCTGAAGTGTCAACCTTGTGGACTATTAGACTACCTGAAGTGTCAACCTTGTGGACTATTAGACTACCTGAAGGTCAACCTTGTGGACAACTAGACTACCTGAAGTGTCAACCTTGTGGACTATTAGACTACCTGAAGGTCAACCTTGTGGACAACTAGACTACCTGAAGTGTCAACCTTGTGGACTATTAGACTACCTGAAGGTCAACCTTGTGGACAACTAGACTACCTGAAGTGTCAACCTTGTGGACTATTAGACTACCTGAAGTGTCAACCTTGTGTACTACTAATCCACCTGTAGTGTTGACCCTAGGCATTATTCGTCTGACAGCATAAGCAATAGACCTACATGTACCTTTCGTTGTCAAAAGTTATTGAGCAAAGACAAAGTTGAGCATTCATAATGAGCCAAAGGAAAATCAAGATATCAAAAAAGGGAGAGAATTTTAGCAGAAATTTACTGTTTACTGTTACGATTGGCGATTCTCACCTGGTGACAAATTACAGGTGGTAGTCAGTTCACGAGAGACATGTTCTATGATATATTGATATGCCTGTTGGTTACGTTAGCACCACGCTTCTTATCATTTCGTCCGTTTCGGTATTTTTGAGTATGGGAGTACCCATAACTGTTTCCTAACCAAAAATCGATGTCTAATGCAACGCCAAATACAGTTTTTTTTTGTATCTTGTATGATATTCAATCTTCAGTCAATCCCTACAAACGATTATAACGAATATTTTCTATCACGCGCATTGCTCGGGCATTACAAATGGTAAACTCGTTGTTGGTGTTATTGACCTGTTCAAAGGACGTCTTAGCAACTCCTAGCGAAAGTGGGCGGTTTCTGGTAGAAGATGGAATTTATTCCCTTAAATACATATTAACTAGGCTGTCCGTGATTGCTTCGTGTAAACATAATTGCCACATGTAGACAGGCGTGTGATTGTATAAAGTGGCTACTTCATCAATAGGGACACTGCTTTCCTATCCTAATAATTAGGTCATGTAGCGGACCCGAATTCATTAACCCACTGTATGACACTATTAACAGACGATCTGTCATAAAAAGTTAATAATAAAATGTCGCCGATTACCTCCTGGCATTAATGGTAAAACAGTGTGGAGTATGCCTGGTCTACACAGAAATAGAGATAGGTTTGGCCTAGAACAACTGTTAAAGTACTCAAGACGGTTTTATTAATTTAAGAATATCCAAAGTCTGTGAAAGTAATTTTTCGAGTTATCAAATGTGATGAAAGTGATTAAGGCCGACACCTCTCCCAAATAATGAATGTATTGTTAGGGATCTACGCCGACACTTTCCTCAATTTGTCACAGCACTGTGTCACACGTTGATGATTTGATGACGACCACAGGCAGAACTTAATCTAACAAGTGCTTGGTCTGTTGCATTTGATAGAGTTGGGTTGGGAAGGGATGACTGGTGTTGCGACGGTTTGATCAGGTGGCTCTACATGGTGAGTGACTACTGAGGCGAGATTGTCTGATCGTTAGGCTCTAAAGGGTAACTAATGGGATACTGTGGCAAACTGTCATCGTTATCGCTTTGGAATAGAAGGGTACATGCACTGTTGTTGCAGCTTCAAAAAGTGACCGTGTGATTCTATAATGAAAGACTAATAGGTTCACAGCTACATTAGCAAAGCCCTGGAAGGTAAAGGTGAAGACAAAGTCAAGATGGATCTTGTCGTTTAGGGCGATTTGACAACGATATCACATGATTCTTAATAAGATAAGGTAGAGTCTTGTGTCAAATCTGGTCTGTATTAAGAGAAATTATGAAATGTTTCAAATAAAGTAAAATAGGAAGTGTGTATGCTACAAAACGTGTTCCTGTTAGTTATGGGTCGGTGTCAAGCGTCAGCAAGATCCCTTCATGAGCCTCATTCACTTTGTCGTATGTTTTGTTTCGCAAGGAAGTCATCACTGAAATTGGAAGCGTTATAAAGACGTCGATCGGAACTCGTCAGGACAAATGGGATTTCTCTTACATGACTTGAGATCTGATTTACCCACGGTGATCATTGTTGGGCACTATTCCCGCCCGAGTGATTCCCGTATAGCACCATCAGCGGGCTGATTTATAGCCAAGGCCATGGATGGTCATTTTCGGTATCTTTGCTGATTAAATTGAGATTTCTGCCTGGTGTATTGTGTATAGAATGGATATTTGTAATTCCCTGGTCGTTTGCAGGTTATAACATGTACATATATCTTCAAGGGTATTTATACATTTCGATTAATATTATTATTATATTGAAACGTTCTTTTTTAATCACGCCGATGTGGCGCAGCGGTATAAGTTGTGCAGGTATTTCTGGCTAGGCGATTGGGTGCCGTAGATCGTTAGTTCGAGACCCGGCCAGGGCACGAGTCATCACGTTGTTTTCCTTCGTCAATTGTGTTACTATGTTATATATGAAATGATTAGCACAATATAGCATATGCACTATGTGTGTTGGTGATCCGAAGATAAAGATGTGAATGTCCTGTCGTAGTTGTACGCGATGAATATTTATAATATGTAGATACATTGCGATCCAGGTATTCATATAATCTAATAGACGACTTCCACTATGATCATGTTATACTACATGTATTTTATATTTCGATTTACATTATTATGTACATTGTTGATGTTTTGTATGCTTGTAACGTCATCATTACATTTCTATTTAAGTTTTATTCTCAGCCCAATCATTTATATAAAAAGAAATATGTTATAACATAAGTGAGTGATTTACGTGGTATTCCTGGTGTTGTGTTCTCTAATAAAGAACTTGCAGACTTCAGTGTGTGTGTTGTTGTTTATTCAATCATGGCCGTTCGTCCTAATGCCATAACGAGGTTCTACATAAAAAATACCATGATAGAGCAAGTAATACTAACCGATAAACATGATAGCACGTTAAACTAATCGATAAACACGACAGGTAGAGCATTATAATTGTATCTGCTGTCCAAATTGCAGGATTGATAAGAGGCGACTAAATTTGGGATATTATCTTAAAACTTCTTTCAAAACAACTTCGTAATCCCTTATGTCTGCATTGACACTAGGACAGTGATAGTTCAGCCGAGGTGCGTAGATCAACTCTCCATACCGTCGTGTCGGTTGTGTTTCATCGGGAGCTGAGAAACGGGCCGGTGTGTGTTGATGTTGTGTCTATGGTCAAGACACTTACCCTAATCGCCCCGAATAGCATGGGACGGGTGTCCGTATGTTGTTCTGTGAGGTAGTCACTAACTGCTACAAGGAGACCACTGCCTCAAATTGGCCATGACTGTTGACGGGAAGATTAATCCAGCAAACAAACAATTCTTACGAGACATTTTCCTTTTTAACTGATATACATGTAACGACATAATGTGTAATGTAAAACGCATGAACGTTGATTTAATCTCGTAAATAAAAAAATTGAATTTCGTCTGCTAAAATCGGTAGGTAATCATTATCTGTACGACAAAGAGTCGAATGAAACTCCGTCGCTCTCATATGCCTATTTGATTTTCCATCAAGATATATTTGACACTAATGACACAGAAAAAAATGTATAACGGGCGTGTCTGGAAACTAACAACATATATGTACCTTTTGTTGTATTCCTGTGTGCATATGTACACCTGTACATGTAAGTGTAGAACCGATGCATAGTTAATTAGCTTCGCTATTCATTCGACTGAAACTCACTTATTCAAATAAACACGCACCTTCCTCAATCCTGTACATTTTGTTTATTGAAAAATTACCAGCCCTATTCGAAACCCCGTTACATGCATGGACTACCTTCGCCAGTAAACATTTACAACTGCAGGCGTCAAGCAACGACGAGTAAGCGAGATTGATAATTATAATCACCCCGGCCAAACTCGTGTGCCCCAAGTCTGACACCAGTTTTTTGCCCTGGCTTTACTGTTGCACAAAGTCTATAGTATTGTTATGTTTAATCATTCAACTGGAATACTTCACAACCGAATCCAACTAGCGATTGAACGCAGGTAAGTGTCAACATCTTTATGTTAGCGCAAGTCTTTTATTTACTTGATTGTAAAGATTTACTTTTCTCCCATTTTGCACATATTTGTCCCCGTTTTTTTGTTTGTTTAACGCTTCCATGTCAGCCCCTATGGTGTGATATCTTTGTCATCACCTAGGGTGTGATATCTCTGTCACCCCCAGAGTGTGATATCTCTGTCACCCCCAAGGGTGTGATATCTCTGTCACCCCCAAGGGTGTGATATCTCTGTCACCCCTAGGGTGTGATATCTCTGTCACCCCTAGGGTGTGATATCTCTGTCACCCCCAAGGGTGTGATATCTCTGTCACCCTAGGATGTGATATATCTCCACATCCCATCAGGTGTGATATTTCCATTGTCATCACTTAGGTTGTTATATCACTGTCATCACTTAGGTTGTTATATCTCTGTCATCACTTAGGTTGTTATATCACTGTCATCCCTTAGGTTGTTATATCACTGTCATCCCTAGAGTGTGATATCTCTGTCACCCCTTAGGTTGTTATATCACTGTCATCCCTTAGGTTGTTATATCTCTGTCATCCCTTAGGTTGTTATATCACTGTCACCCCTTAGGTTGTTATATCACCGTCATCCCTAGGTTGTTATATCACTGTCATCACTTAGGTTGTTATATCACTGTCATCCCTTAGGTTGTTATATCACTGTCATCCCTTAGGTTGTTATATCTCTGTCATCACTTAGGTTGTTATATCACTGTCATCCCTTAGGTTGTTATATCACTGTCACCCCTTAGGTTGTGATATCTCTGTCATAACTTAGGTTGTTATATCACTGTCATCCCTTAGGTTGTTATATCACTGTCACCCCTTAGGTTGTTATATCACTGTCACCCTTAGGTTGTTATATCACTGTCATCCCTTAGGTTGTTATATCACTGTCACCCCTTAGGTTGTTATATCACTGTCACCCCCTAGGTTGTTATATCTCTGTCATCCCTTAGGTTGTTATATCACTGTCATCATTTAGGTTGTTATATCACTGTCATCACTTAGATTGTTATATCACTGTCATCACTTAGGTTGTTATATCACTGTCATCCCTTAGGTTGTTATATCTCTGTCATCCCTGAAGTTGTTATATCACTGTCATCACTTAGGTTGTTATATTACTGTCATCCCTTAGGTTGTTATATCTCTGTCACCCCTTAGGTTGTTATATCACTGTCATCATTTAGGTTGTTATATCACTGTCATCATTTAGGGTGTGATATCACTGTCATCCCTTAGGTTGTTATATCTCTGTCATCCCTTAGGTTGTTATATCACTGTCATCATTTAGGTTGTTATATCACTGTCATCATTTAGGGTGTGATATCACTGTCATCCCTTAGGTTGTTGTATGTCTGTCACCCCTTAGGTTGTTATATCACTGTCATCATTTAGGGTGTGATATCACTGTCATCCCTTAGGTTGTTATATCACTGTCACCCCTTAGGTTGTTATATCTCTGTCATCCCTTAGGTTGTTATATCACTGTCATCCCTTAGGTTGTTATATCACTGTCATCACTTAGTTTGTTATATCACTGTCATCACTTAGGTTGTTATATCACTGTCATCACTTAGGTTGTTATATCACTGTCATCCCTTAGGTTGTGATATCTCTGTCATCACTTAGGTTGTTATATCACTGTCATCCCTTAGGTTGTGATATCTCTGTCATCACTTAGGTTGTTATATCACTGTCATCACTTAGGTTGTTGTATGTCTGTCACCTCTTAGGTTGTTATATCTCTGTCATCACTTAGTTTGTTATATCTCTGTCATCCCTTAGGTTGTTATATCTCTGTCATCACTTAGGTTGTTATATGTCTGTCATCCCTTAGGTTGTTATATCTCTGTCACCCCCTAGGTTGTTATATCACTGTCATCCCTTAGGTTGTCATATCTCTGTCATCCCTGAGGTTGTTATATCTCTGTCATCACTTAGGTTGTTATATCACTGTCATCCCTTAGGTTGTTATATCACTGTCATCCCTTATGTTGTTATATCACTGTCATCCCTTAGGTTGTCATATCTCTGTCACCCCCTAGGTTGTTATATCTCTGTCATCACTTATGTTGTTATATCACTGTCATCCCTTAGGTTGTTATATCACTGTCATCCCTTAGGTTGTTATATCACTGTCATCACTTAGGTTGTTATATCACTGTCACCCCTTAGGTTGTTATATCACTGTCACCCCTTAGGTTGTTATATCACTGTCATCCCTAGGTTGTTATATCACTGTCATCCCTTAGGTTGTTATATCACTGTCATCCCTTAGGTTGTTATATCACTGTCATCCCTTAGGTTGTTATATCTCTGTCATCCCTTAGGTTGTTATATCACTGTCATCCCTTAGGTTGTTATATCACTGTCATCCCCTAGGTTGTTATATGTCTGTCATCCCTTAG